>NC_088295.1:53725059-54074464 GCF_032854445.1 Liolophura sinensis
TAATTGTCTTTATTAATTAATACATAATTAAAGATCAATGAATTTGACAGTAATCCTTTCATGAAAGGAGTGTACGGTAACAATTTTAGAAGAAACCTGTTTTTTGACTCAAAGTGAGGCTCCAGTTAATCATCATGGAGTGGAGTATTTTTTCAGCTGTTAAAGCAACTGTTTTTCTGCTGTTTGTACTGTTTTATAGAATACCTGGTAAGCAGAGAAAGTGAGCCAGCTTTCTGTTGTGTATTTGAGAGTTGATAGACGTTTTGCCTCGGGTAAATACATCATGTGAGATGCTGTCACTTGTGTTACTTTTCACTGTCAGGGGAATTGTTATAAAATGTCTTGGCCAGTGCCGGAAATAGCAGCTGTTTATCTTGCTCACGAACCCTCTTCAGACTGTATTGTTCACAGGTATCTGCCATCTCAAATATCGCCCGTTTTAGCGCCTGACAAGAACCAAGGGGAGATAATTGTCTAATGACCAGATATTATAATTCTCATGAATGATGAAATTTTATATCATTGTTTTCTGTCTACTTTAAAGTTACCAATTGCGTGTGAAGATCCCTTGACAAAGGGAATAAGCCAGTTGAGTGTTTAGCTTCAGAGAGGTTTTATTTACCATTCCGTTGTCTGTATCAGCTGAATACGGAACAAACCCAAGCTAATCCTTCCTGACAGTACTAGGTGTGAGCAGATGTGTCATTAGCCAGGGATGTGAGATTACACGAGATTACCACAGACAAGTCCATTCTCCACTACATGGGTAACCTCATAACCCTCCCCAATCCCTCATTAAGTCTGCCCTAATTGCTTTTGGGTAAAACAATACCTCATCACAGAAAAAGCTATAAGCTTTAAATAGGTATTGAAAGCGATAGGACAGAGTTATTATTCTTACTGGTCTCTGTAGACTCCACTGGGCCACTAAAGAGCTTTCCTGAATCTCCACTTTGCTGCTAAACGGCCTTCCCAAGCCTCAGCCTAACCACTAAACTGCCATCCCAAAGGCCTGTTTACCAGACAGTTGGCTTGGAGCAATAACATGATGCAGACTTGGCGTATTTTGTGAGAATTTGATCGTGTCCTGATTGGGAAGTCTGAGCAGAGATTCAATTGGTAAAGCTTTTGTAGGTACAACCATATACTCTGTTTTCCTTGGAGTCATAAAGGTTATAGGAACTTAAATACCTACCTTTATAATCGGAATGCAGTATATGTGGGGCCATCCTTAAAAAAAATTATTATGTTAAATTAATATTTTTTAAAAAAAAAAAAAAGATTGTAGTTTTATATTAACATGAAGAGAGAAAGATATTTTTAAAAAATTCAAATCAATATCAAAATCTCAATTAAAAACTTAACTGTAGGACACTTTTATGACAGATTGTTTGACGTGTATGTAAGCATAGTTTAGATATATAATGTAGACATATGGACAGAAGCTGGCCTGGGAAACATTTCTCTAGCTAGTTTCTGTGTAGTGACATTAAGCAGCTACATGTCATCACTGTACATGTATGTGAATTAATTCCAAGGGGCTTTCAAGTAAGGTAAAAACTGATGTTGCTGGACTTTTGTAAAGAAAAATTTGCAGTTATCAGGACACATTTGACACAAAAAAAAAAACCAGACATTTCTGTGAGAATTGATGACAGCTACATGTATCCACCCATCCGTCTAAGAATATATCACTAAAAAGCTTCAGTGGGCACCACCTACTTCACACTTGTTTACTTTGCATGATTATTTTTATGTGAATAGAAATAGAATAGAAGGCAAAGGAGTGATTAAGTGCAAACACATGCTGTAAAAGTTACTCAATCTGGGTGGATTTGACTTAGGGTTAGTTTCAGACATTGCTTGACATAAGGAGAAACAAATTCTACAGAAATGAAAAAAACAAACATCCTTCCCAAGTCCTTAGTGTTCTTCTTCTTCTATTTCCAGAGAGGCTTTTTTTTTATTATTAATAGTGGGTAATAATTTTTAGAAAAAAAACTTGTTTACCAAGTGGTAACACAAACTGTAATTATCGCCACTTCATAGCAGGCCAAGACTATGAAGGTGTCAGAAAACGAAAACTCTTAACTGCTTTAATAGCAAATGTTTTTGTTCCCTGCTATGAAAAGTGTGATTTATGTCCTGGTGCAATCAGTTTTGAGGAATGGCAAATGACAGGTTGTCATTCCTAGTGTGACTGCAGTCTAATTCATCACATACATTTATTCAGCAAAATCAGGCAGTATGGTGTAGAATTTCCGGCTTCTTGTCTTGATCATTTACCTGCTTTTTAAAAATAGTGTAGTGGAAATCCTGCCTTTATGAGGTAACACAGTTTTAAGAGAACTGCTGCGATGATTGGTACGTATGTCAGCTAAATATTAAAAATATCCCAGTAATTACTTACTGTTCATAGTTAAATCTCCCTGTTTTGGTTTACATGTACATGGACATGCTGTACCATAATGTTCACGATGTAGAACTAGGTGGAGTTTCTGTTATACATTAGCTCTAGTCTTAAATGATGTTTTAGTATATGTATGCAATATTATTTGACATCAATTTGTCTCCGAGTGTCCACATAGGTGGTGTCTTTTTAGAGAAGTAAATTTACACTGTCTCCATGATATTGTCCTTGTTTGTGGTTGGTTTTAATGAAGCTAGTGTACATGTATTCATGTATGCCCTGTGTCTGGCTTACTATGGTACACAGGGACCTCCATGGCTCAGTTGCTTAGCGTGCTAGCGCAGCAGCGTAATGACCCAGGAGTCTCTCACCAATGTGGTCGCTGTGAGTTCAAGTCCAGCTCATGCTGGCTTCCTCTCCAGCCGTATGTGGGAAGGTCTCTCAGCAACCTGCGGATGGTCGTGGGTTTCCCCCGGGCTCTGCCCAGTTTCCACCCACCATAATGCTGGCCGCTGTCGTATAAGTGAAATATTCATGAGTAGGGCGTAAAACACCAATCAAATAAATAAATAAATACTGTGGTACATAGGCCTACACTATTCTATCTTTGTTATGATCTAATAACCACCAGGTTAAATGCTTAGTCACCATGGAGACCAAATTTGGCAGTGTTATTTGTGCAGGTATTCTTTGCTGTAGTGAATATAATTCCTTTTTTTTTTTTGTCATGTGACATATGTCAGTTGTGCCAACATCTACATACAGTTAACATGTATAGACAAATGCAATCACATGTTTCAGTATACATGTACAGCCCGTTTTTTTTTTTTTTCCTATCAAACTCCATCATAAATTCACTCATTAATACATTATTGCTGTATAAACGTCAAAAGAATCCTATCTAGTCATTGTGTCAGTGAGAGGTGTCCACTCCCGTAAATAATTAAAAAGTGTAATACGTGAATAAAAAGTAGATAAATAGGCAAAACCTACAGTTTGATAAGGAATCAAAACAATGGCACATGCACGTAGCCTAAGGACAAGGTAACAGTCACTGTTAACAGTTTATATGGAACATTACTGGTAATTAAGGAGAGGAAGCAAGAAGTACAGGTATAGTACATGTCCTACAGAATAAATCAGCAGATTTTATCGTATGGAAATGATGCCACTTTGATTGGGATCACAGTGGGATCTTCTGTAATTAATCAGGTCAGATGATATCAGAATATATATGTAATTTATACATGGACTTGATGCTCTTATTATAGCAATAGAGCATCAGCTGAGTGGATGTCCTAGCTGGGGTATATAGTACTGAGACCTGCAACAAGATGTGATTATGGTTTTTAGCTGTTACTGATTCAGGGGCTCTGTGTGAGTCATTTGTTCTGCCAAGCTGTCAGTCAAATTTTTGACATCCTTTAATTCAGGCCTCCTACTTTTGTTGCATGGACCATTCACTTAGCAGGGGGCCTGAATGTAAGATGACATGAAATTGTATGCGTGGATATGGCAAGTGGTGCAAATTTTCACTGGGGTTAAGTATTAAGCTTTTCCATGCAAAACAAAAATAGACTTTTAAGCTAAACAAGGGACTACAACAATTCTGACATCTCTCAGGGTGTAAGTCAAGTTATAGGCAAAGTGCAGATTAGTTTAAAGGACTGTGACACTTTTGAGAAATTTTTGAGGTAGTGTCATTTAGCTTCACAATTTTGTAAGTAAAATAAGCTCAGTATTTTTTGTATTCAAACTAACTGTTAACCAAACTCTCACCCTGACAAACTGTTTTAAAACTGTTTATTTGTTTTGGAAATAAGAAAATAACCAAATTGATAAAGATCCCCTTAAAATTACAAACTTTGGCGGTTCTTGTATCAGCATTGATAACAACCCCAGTAACCTGTCTTAACCACAGGGGTCTTTTTTGTACCGGGAGTTAGGATTCAGGTGTGGGTAGGCTCCATTTCTAATGTCATAACAAGGGGAATGGCACCAGGGTGCTAATGGCTCTACCCCACATCTTTAGCCAGCCTGGAATATACTGAGCTGTAGTTTTTCCTTCAGTCAGCTGGCGTATAAAGGTAGGGTTCTATTCTTACATTGTTTTCTCATCTGTGCGTCAAAAAAGTTGAACATCTGACAGCAATTTCTCAAACATGCAAAGTTATTTATATTGTGAATATGGCCATATAAAATTTCAAGTCTTAGGAAGTGAGTCTTTTAAGCTGCAGCCTGGCAGGAACTTTTTGATTCCATCTAATAACATTTAGTGTATTGTCAGACATTGTCATCTTGTAAAAAACATTCAAACTTGGTGAGCAAATCATGTTTACGTGAACTTATGACTATATGAGACATGTGAACTAATGAATTTTTTAATAATTAGAAGGGCATTAATCTTAGAGAAAGTCGGTGAATGAATGTGAATATATATATATATATATATATATATATATATATATATATATCTATAATATTTTAAGATTTTGACATTTATGTAACATGTTCCTCAGTTACTGGTAACACATATCCTATATAAAGACCTCTGTGGACATTCATATTCATATTCCTTGAAAATAACATGAAGTTGAAACTGCAGTTGGAATATAACAGAATCTAGAAAGTTAGGAAGGCGTTTCATTATTTTTTTTTCCTATGTAAATTCTCCTCACCACGGGATCTTTCTCTATTTCTTCAAATATATATATAAATGGTATATACATATATGTGTGTGTGTGTGTGTGTATGTATACTGC
Source organism: Liolophura sinensis (assembly GCF_032854445.1). NCBI lineage: Eukaryota > Metazoa > Mollusca > Polyplacophora > Chitonida > Chitonidae > Liolophura > Liolophura sinensis. The sequence goes on from NC_088295.1 coordinate 53,730,232, forward strand.
TAATATTAACACACAGAAAGGGTTATGTATAGTTGTTTTATTTCACATTTTAGATAAGATGATTTAAAGAAATGCCTATATGTACATTTATCCTTTGCTAGCATTCTGATCATCTCACATAGAGAACTTTATTTGAAACTGGGTTTGTTGTTATTGATGTTTTCAGCAGCTCTCAGCAGACTTTTGAGCTTTGCTAAAGTTAGGGATGTGTATGTATTTCTCATGATGGTTGACTTGGCGCAAGATCTTCTGATTTCTCTGTCTGGCATTAGCCTGTGACTTAGCTCTGTGTTCACCCAGAAGGGTGGTGTGTACACCCGCCTGTCAGCAGGCCCAGGTATCTGTTTAGACAGGGAAATGGGGAAAGTGGGACAAGTCTGTGGGACTGTCTAAATGATCGGGTTTGGCCCTACAATCTGCCCAAATGTATTGATTATGTGTCCACAGCGACCTTCATACACCAAGGTCAACGTCAGAACATGTCTGATTGGTGGACAAGTCAATAGACCAATCAAATCAGCCCTTTGAGGGTGAGTAGAATCCCATTTAGGCCGATGTCAAAGAGTTCATTGCCGAGGCAAAGAGTTATCTTGACTGCTCATGGTGGGAAGTATTGTTTAGAACTGTGACGAACGTACCTGTTTGATCAAAACTGACACTGGTTAAGCATAAGTGACTTAGACATTATGCCTGATTGGCTACATTAGCGACATGTGTGTGGCTGGTTTCCAGTAGAAATTGAATCTTCTTAAAATTAGATACTAGCTATGGCTTTAATGATTGCCCCATAGTCCTGGGCTACTTTGAAGCTAGTACTTTAGTATATTAGTAACATAGATGAAGAAGGAAACTCAGAACAAGTGGCTTTATTAAGCTGATCATTCATTTGATCATGTTAGGTCGGCAGTTTATGTGCTCATACATGTACTGTAGTTTTGGTTTGGCTAAATCTAGAATGTATATGAAGATTTTGGAACTGTGCAACTTTCTTTAGATCGCTGTAACAGATGCCTACATGGTTAATATGTGAAGAAAGATTTCGAACTGCTGAAAGTTCGAGTTGATTATGGTAATTGGTTTTTAGTGCAGGCAGGTGCAGTATTCATAAAGTGCACATTTGCCAGGCTATATAAAATAGGCTTACCACTATGAAAACTGTAACCAGTCAGAAAAGAGCAGCATCTGTTCATTAAAACTAGTCTGTCATTCACAAGGTTGGAATGTATGTATAAAGTTAATGTTCAAGATTGTCAAATTAGGTTGTTTTTTTTTGGTAAATATTAAATATTTAAGTCAGATGTGAAAGTGCTTGGTATAGCAATTTCTGATAAGATGAAGTTCAGCATGTGAGATATTACCCCTAGCTACCATAGAGAAGATAGAAGATAACAGTTTGAATGTTTTACTTATACTGTTTAACCATACACATTTTCTCTTTCATGTAATACACTGGCCACAGAACATTCTAGTTTTAGTGGTTTTCAAAGGTAAATGAAATCAGACATGTCCCTTGATAATTTCTATATTAAGCTGACACAAATACAGAATCATTTTGGTCAAATTTTCACATTTCCAAATACAACGTACATTTGATGTTCCAAGTGTATGTATCTGTGAACACAGTGGGAGATTTCCACAGCCTGGCATTTACTGTAATTGTTGATGTTGTTGGCCGTCCACTGTTGTCAGGTTGCTGTGCTTCATCATGCAGCCCAGGAGTACGTTAGGACAAAGACAGTGTATTAACTTGATTGGTTTCAACTGAGAACAGAGTTAAGTCGATCCATCAGGGGGTGGGGGGGCATGGACCCCTGCTACTTAGACAAACACGGGCATTGATCAGAGACTGGCGGGAGGGGCACAGGAACCTCCCAGACATCTACATCTATAGCTGCCCGCTTTACTGATTTTCACAGACTTTTAGATCAATGAAGAAAACGGGATCTAGATAAATCGCTTGAGCGACTTCACAAGTCCAGCAAAGTGAACTGGACCTGTATTCGATGATTTCTGCTCGACTTAAGCTGGCCACTGAAATTAATTCACCTCAGCAAAACAGAATGCTTTCTGTCTACAGCCGCCTCTCACTGGCAAGAGACTTTGCCAGATTAGTACGAACACTTGAGTACACTCAGTGTTTTTGCTTGGAGCTGTGAAGCGTAAAATCAAATCAGCGCACCGCTAGTGGTCAGAGATTGAGGCGCTTGATCTCTACGTTAACCCTCCTACACATAGCTGCCCTTACGCTCTAAAGTTAAATTAAGTAAAAATGACATAGGTAGATAGATAGATAAGTGCTATCTCAAACACACTCACACAATGTCTTTTTTTTTCAACCTTTAAATTGTACAATTGTGTTTTTAAGTTACTCTTGGAAGCCTTTCTGAGCATAGATGCAGGAATATACATGTAAATGTCATTCTAATTTAAACTACATGTACATGTAGGTGAGTTACTTTGCAAAATGAGATTCAATGTGTCATTTGCTGCCTTTCATGAAAAGGGGCTTTGTTGGTGGATTTTGTCACAGCAGTAAGTAATAATAATAATAATATCTTTATTTTTTGAAGGTAACTCAGTCAATTTGTACAAAACTGTTCTTCCCCAAGGCCTTCACAAATAAAAACAAAACAGTGCACAGAAACAATTATAGAGTGACAAAGGATAAATGTGTCTACTGCCCCACAAATGTCCCAACCAGCAAGTGAGACTGGATAGTGGGAGATTACCGACTCCATTACCGACTCCTTCCCGCCCTGCCTGATGGCTAAAACTCCTTACACGCATGTACAAAGCACAAACCAAGTGAGTGGGAGATGGCCTCATTCCCATCCCCTGTTTGGTTTGAACGATGCAAGAGTGTCATGGGGATTTGGCCTTAATAAACAATAATGATAAAGATCTTCAATACTAATAATAACAGCACAGACTTCAAATAAGTTATTCAAAAAAAAAAAAAAAAAAAAACCCAAAAAATTGGATCATTATTCGATCATAAGCATTGATCTACATGAATGGTAAGATTTTAGAATTTTCCTTATAAAGGACTGAATAGAGCCACGCTTTTATTTCAGATGGTACAGAATTCCATAGCACTACACTCAGCACTGAGAAACCATTTTGGAGACAACTTGTTCTGAATTTAGGAATCTACATATTGTAGCTTGTTGAATGCAGTGCAGTAGTGTGAACATATTTGTTGGGCAAAACCAATTCTTTTAGATGACTTGGGGCTGCGATATTGATGACTTTATAGAAGAGGCAAAGAACTCACTAAAAGTACTTGCATACAATGACAGCCTACAGCTATTGCTGACAGTTGCAGGGGAAGGCAATGCTTTTGTTTGCAGAAATCGCTAGAGGAACATTTTTTTCTAGAAATCGACACATTGCATGTGTCTGGTTTAATTTAGCATTATAACATTACATGTTTCTAACTATTTTAACAACAGGTCAGATACCTGTCCAATTTCCTTCCAAACCAATCTTTCTTGTCGTTAAGTTTTACTGTCAGATTATTCATATCATCATCAAGTCAACCACCAGATTTGAATGAGGTTACTGGACACATGATGAGACTGTTTGTTAGGGGTCCACACTAGTATCCTAACGGGACACCTCTTGATATCGTTTGGATTCTTAGGCTTCCAAGCCTCGTTTGGAGACTAATGTTCTCTCTCAGATTATTTTTCTTTTCTCTGACAACTGTTTTTTTCTCGTTTTGCGAAAAAAACTGCATGTCACACCTGTTAACCTTCTACACATGTTCATTACAAAGTCGCTTGGGCTAACTACTGGACCCACCTGTGACCAACTTTTCGGCCATATTGGAGCAGGCTGGAGATCTAAAAAAAAAAATTTCCTCCAGAACTGTTCATTCGATTGCATTAAAAATTGACATGCATGTACAAGACTATTGGTTGTATCAGGATAGAAAATTTTATGCAAATCGGTGAAGAAATGTGGAAGCTGGCTATTGGTCATTTTATTCATGTGATGACCTGTGGATGAATTTTGAAAAAACGAGATAGCAATTAGCTGTAGTGCGGCCTGCTGACTACAACCGTGGTTTTAGTTTTTTCCTACAATGTATAGTTTTTCTTTAAATTGCAATTATAACTCATTTCTGTGTCAATTTTCAAATGTCATTTGACAGGACTCAGTAATAGCTATGAAACTTATTTAAATGTGGACACTATGGCTCATTTGTGTGAGATTGTGATTCTGGGTATTGCTGAAATAGTTTTTGTTGGAAATAGAGATGTGCTTTCCACAAGGTACATACAGTTCACTTGTTTGGAGAGTTTATTGTCTAATATGGATTACGTCTATTTTTTTGCTCGTATTAGACAAACCTGGGGTCCTTTCTTAAGAGACCTAGTAAATTTGAACGATCTGAAGTGGAGAAAGTGGTAAATTTTAGAAATTGGAAGCTAAAAGCTGTGTGTACAGACCTCTTGGAAGCCGTATAACTGCATGCTGTTCTAATTATTATTATTCTTAGTCAACTCATAAAATTGCAATATCTTGAAAACTGGTTAAGGTAGAAAAACCAAATCAGGAACATATGAAGCAACTTTTGACTTTTTTTTTTTGCTGTTTTACCAGTCACATGTTGTTTTGAATTTTATTGATGAGCTGAAAAAATCTTGTTCTACAAAACGGCTAAACCTACTGAGATAAACATTTCATTTTCAGTTTTTAGGTGAATCGCGCTACCTAGACTGTAAAAAGCTTTTAGTTTGGTTTGCAAAAAAGGCCAAAACTGACCAATGAACTTGGCTGAAAAATAGGTCAATTTTTTAAACTGCTTAAAATCATTAAAACAAACACACTATCTGATGATGTGACAATTACAAATCTGCAAGAATTATTTTTGTGCTTTGCTTTGTTTTCATGTTATGACCAAAAAAACCCCAAAAATTTGACAAAACTGTCCCATGTAATTAACACGGGAATTTCGTGCTAAACTGCATGAAACCATGACCTGCAGTTTACCCTGGGAACTGGCATCAGCTCTGCAACAATGTATTCTTTCTGTCTTCTGTCCTGACCAGCAGCTTAAGATCAAAGCTACCTAATGGTTATGCTAGTCTTCAGTACTTGGCCAATTGTAAATGATTCCTGGCAGTCTGGAGCTCAAATCCGGTACATTCCTGTCCATTTTGTTCATGCCTTTTCCCATTATCATGAACTGTACAGACACCAGTCTACCAGAAGTGGTAAAAGACTAGTGGCTTGGACCCCAGAAACAGCTTTAATTTAAACTTTAAAACTGGTTTCCAGATAGGATATGGAAGATATCTTTGTGTAAGTGGAAATTCCTGGGGTAATTCAATACATGGAATTCCAGAGAGCTAGAATGTTTAGATAAGAGAAGTTCAAACAGGGGCCAATAAATTCCTCACCCAAGGAAAACACTGTCTTAGTTTCACACTCACTAGTGTGTTAGGGCTATTGTACCGAACCCTGTTGCACAAACAGCAAATTCAGATATCATTTTGCAGACACGTAAGTTATTGTGAGGTAAATAATATGCTGTTCAACAACAGCAAACATTTGTCTAAGTTTGTCAACTGTTAATGTACAATTTTATGTGATGCCCACTTTATGATGCCCACATTATAATGCCCACTTTATGATGCCCATTTGGATTCCCATTATAGTATCAGACATGACCTGGCTGGACTTTTAGACGGAGAAGATGTACTCCTCTGGATTTCAGTAATTACATGCAATATTCAGGATGATCATCCAGTGCATGTGTATGTATGTCATCTTTTTAATTAAAATTTGAAAAAGAAAATATGTATTTGAATCTTCCGTGTACCTTGAATCTATACCTTCGTGTTGTTGGTGACTATTTATGTACTGGTATACGAAAAGGTACATGTATATCTTTGATTTTCTAAGTACAAAGCTTTCTTCCACCTGTAAAACTGACTGCAGTCATATAAATGAAAAACTCTTGAGTATGTCATTACACATTAGTCAATCAGTCAATCAATATTTATAATGATCTCATTTGTATTATGAACACTTTAAGATGCTTTTGCCAGTTATTTGGTGAAATACACAAAGTAACCATTCCCTGTTATTGTAAAACTGCCGTTTACTCTTTTTTTACTGTGTGGGTCTGTTAATTTAGATTACCTTTTTCGGGGTGTACATAATTGCTTTTCGGTTGAGTGCATTGTAGTCTGCTGCCTTTTGTGTAGAAAAAGGAATAAAAGAAATCAATTTGGTAATGGAATGACCTGTTGACCTCTGATGTGTGATGTCCCATCAGCATGCTTCTGAACAAAGTTTCGATTGGAGTGAGTGAGTGCTTAGGGTTTAACATCGTACTCTTTTATCTAGTGCTGCTTCACTGAGACGCCTTACCGAAGGCAAGTGAGCCACCCCGCCCGAGCCATTATACTGATAGGGGTCAACTAGACATTGCACTGCCCCCTTCGTGCTGATCGCCAAGCAAAGAAGTTACAACTTTCTCTTTTAAAGTCTTAGGTGTGATTCGACCCAGGATTGATCCTGGATCTACCGCTCCCGAAGCAGACGCTCTACCAACTATGCTATTCAGGCCGGTCAGCTTGGATTGGTCAGGAGTGCCTGTAGTCTGTACCCAGTGGCTGAGACCAGGTCATTCCCTAGTGCTTATAAGAATGTTGGTGTCGTTTCAAAACAATTTATGTTATACTGAGTCATCTTGACCAGGATTTAAATATTTTATTCACCTGCACACCCCTCTTATATTATATTTTTGCATAGATTAAAGTCTTTTTTCACGTCTAGTTGCTTATTTATGATGTGCATTCTTTGTTATTGCAGTTTGTGGAGATGTAAGAATTCTTTATAAGTCAAATGTCCCTGGAGCTATATGTTGTCGGCTTCATGGGCTCATCTGTAAATATCTAGTCTTGCTATTTTGGACATAGTTTAGAAGTGATTGATTTGACAGAGTATAACTTTTGGTATATTTCATTTGTTCACATAAACACTTTCCACTCAAGACTCAAGAGAATGAATATAACTTTTAATAAAAAGCACAAATCTTCTTTAAAGGCAAATCCTTGGAATCCTGAGGTGTTTGGAGCAGATTGAAGACCAGAATTCATGGTGGTAATAATTCCTTTTGATGGTAATCTGTGGTTATAACACAGCTTGAACATGCTTTAAGTTCACTACAAATGTACCACAGGCAAAAATGTGTCTGGCCAGCATGGCTATAGCAGTCTCTGTGGCACTGGCACTGTCTGTATGTATAACTACTCGGCTGTTTGTGGACATCCCACAGGTTCTCCAGGGTTTCCTCTCACCATAATGCATGCAACCATCGTATAACTGAAATATTCCTGAGTATGACATAGCACACCAAGTATATAAATAAATAAATAAATACTGGACTTTCTGTGGATGACTTGTGAGCTGTCTGCAGAGAACTACTGAGCTGTCTCTAGAAGACTGTATTGCTCTTGGAGAACTAAACTGGGCTGTCTGTAAAGAACTGTACTGGGCTACCTCTAGAGAACTGTACTTGGCTTTCTACAGAGAACTAAACTGGGCTGTATATAGAGAACTGTACTGGGCTACCTCCAGAGAACTGTACTTGGCTGTCTATATAGAACTGTACTGAGCTGTCTATAGAGAAGTGTACTGGATTGTCTGTAGAGAACTATACTGGGTTGTCTATAGAGAACTGTACTGCACTGTCTGTAAAGGACTAGACTAGTTTTTCTATAGTGAACTGCTCGGATCTCAGTAGAAAACTTCTGGGCTGATTATAGAGTACCACTGTGATGTCTAGACAACTATTGTGCTGTTTGTAGAAAACTACTGTATGGAGAAAGTTTTAACATGGCTTGTAACTGGAATACAATATCAGTATACAGTATTTATGTGTACATCAGTATTTGCTGCCAGACGCTGTTCAGCCGCCTGCAGTAAATTCTCTCTTGCAGTTTTAAAGAGTGTGAAACACTGTGTAAACAGATTCTATCTTGCCGTCCAATCACAGTTGACATGACTCAGAATGAAATAATCAAGGTCAAAAGTTTTGCATAAATCATGTTTATGTCTAGTAAAATGAGGATTGCTGATTTTTTTTGGTATTGAAAAAAAAGGAAATGGAGATAATGTACTCTTGAATCAACATCTGCTTGAGGCTTATACAAGGGTGGATTAACAACCTTGTGGAATTGTTGTGAATTTTGTCTTCCTGGAAAAGCGAGAGTCCTGTGTCCATGTGAAGCTTATATTACCATTTTCTTCCTTCCCTGTTTTTATGTCCGTCTTAGTAGCTGGTTAAGTCTGATTAGATGAGTATGTGAGAGGCTGGGAGGGGTGACATTTGGAGGGGTTAGAGCAGTAGGCTGTAGACAGTGTTAATTGCTGTCACACCTCTGTACAAAGCCTACCCAAGTCAGAAGTGGTCTTTGCCCAAGAGCTGTATGGGAGGTGGTAAGGGTGATATCTGCCCAGACAGGGATAGATCATAAAAGCAGACAGCTCAGAGTGATTACCTTCCCCATCCAGGCCATTCAGAAAATATGTTTGTTTTCAATATTGTACATGTAAGGTTTGCAATTTTAGTAAAATTTTGTGCAGGATTAGCAAAGGTTTTTACACCTCATCTTACAACTGTAGGCAAGAGTGAAATGCATTGGTGAAGTTACAGGTAAAAATGTCCATTTAAGAAAGGTTTTGATTTCAATGTCAAAAGATTTGTTTAAATAGAAAGTTTGTCAAAGCTGATTGTCATGCAGGACTTTATATTTCCAAGATACTGTGTACACTGAGGTCAGATTGGTATCATGCCAAGGTTTTGACAGAGTGACAGAAGAAGGAGTTTATGTGGCTCTGAAGTTGAGCTTAGGAACGTGTACTGTCAAATGTCTTAATGACATAGCTGCAACAGATATATACTTAGGAGTAACCTAATTAAGTCAAATAGGGCTTTCCATATTATGTATTCCATTGCATCTGGCATCTGCTCTCTGCCCATAAAAGTGGCATTAGAGACGCAGGTGGGACTTTAAACCTTATTTCCCTATCATGATTCATTTCTGGTGTGTACATTTTACAATGTATATGCTCTCAAATATGACAGCAGCATAATTTGAAAGGTCAGGTGTCCCAGTTTGGTGTCATGTCTGGTGTACATAACAATTTATTGGCACACCATTGTTGTCAGATCTATTTAGGACTCAGTTCTCCAGGAGACCAGATAAAGGCGTGTGGCATGGACAGAACTATATTGTCCAAAGTGGTGATAAAAAACCTTTGTAATGACCAGACAAGCAAAGAATTTGGTTTGAAAGGTTACATACTGTGACAGCTTACCCTTAATCCAATGCAACTAACGAGTATTGGTGACTTTTAAGTTTTAAATGTCTTTATCTTGCAAAGATATCTTGTAATTTAAACAGATTCATCTTTTTATTACGATTTGGAATAGGTATCTTGTGAATTTAGTGGTATATATATCTTAAAAATGTCAAATTTATGCTATATTGGTATTTGCTATAAATATTTTTTTTTTTGTCAGAATTAAAGTCACAATTATTTATGAAGTCATTGTCTTTTGAGCTGAGTCTAATTACGCAAACTTTAGCTTCACAGCTACACTTATTCATGGAATTAAACAATTTATCATTTACACAATGGATACATCCATTTGGGATCTAAAATGGAAAATAGATATAGCAATTTACCTGTGTGGTTCCATTTACATTAAAGTCATTCTGTCCTTGTAGACCTTTAAGCAGCAGGATGTGGTTGGTGTTTTACGCCATACTCAAGAATATTTCACTTATATGACGGCAACCAGCATTATGGTGGGAGGAAACCGGGCAGATCCCCGGGAAAACCCACAACCATCCGCAGGTTGCTGGTAGACTTTCTCACGTACGGCCGGAGAGAAAGCCAGCATGAGCTGGACTTGAACTCACAGCGACTGTATTGGCTGTTACCATGATGCAACATTCTTAAACATGTACATGCTGGATGTGAAGGTCTGGCATGTGCTAGTGTTTTGGCTTTAACACTTAGATGATCAATTAAAACCATTTGATGTATGACTGTGCACAATTTTATCACGTCATTACCAGGATATAACCCGGTGTGGTTTACATGTAAACCCCTCTAAAAGTGAACTGGATTGTGTGACCTATCATGTAGTCCTCACAGCAAATTTATAGCTTGGCTCATGAAAGCTGATCCACACTTTGATACTGCTCCACAGTTGCAGTAGTCTGCCTGATGTAAACAGGCCGGCTAGCCCTTGGAACATATGTTCAGTATAAATAACATAAAATTATTGAAAAACGAAAAAAAAAAAAAAAGGCCTGCATCACTTGTAATTTCAAGCAATAAGAATGGTTTTCTGAACATGGATCTGCAAAACTTCTTGCTATTTGAAAGGTGTTAAGTTAAAATATTTCTTTAATAATGTCTGGTAAAGCAGATTGTTAAAACCTTTAGGGCTGGAAGAAAAAAGAATTTCTTTAGGAAATATCATGATCTGCTGATAATAGATATAATGTTACAAATATATGTATAAAAGTTTAGCCAGAACACTGTGTACTTTGTACACTGAAATAACACATTACTTAGTGCAGTGACTTGTATTAGAATGTCTGAGTTGGTAATGGAGTTTAGTCTTAAGCTGTACATGATCTAACTCGCAGATTTCCAAGCAATCCCAGTACCCTGAAGTGCCCCAGTTGAAGAATGTTAAGCCCGTTGAGATGATCTGAGCATATGCCTCAGGCTAGCTTACAGCATTGCTGACCTGACATGTGTACTGGCATGAACTGTTTCTCAGAGATAATGTAGCTGTGTACATTTAGGATGCCAAACCAATCTGGTTTTACTTAAAATTTCAGAATTTGCAAATAAATATTTACTTCTTTCAACTGTGTCTTGTGTATATATGAACTGCATTAAAAAGTGGAGTGCCTGAGACAGTTTATAAGTTGGTAACTTGTACACATGCATTCTGAAGGGATTTCTGTTTAAACTATTTCTCATGACACTCGACAGATGTACTTTATTCTTTTGAACAGTACATGTTACATGCGCTTTACATATTACCTACACACTGCTGTACCAAATATTAAAAGTTCTATTAGAATTTTCTACAAGACATTGCACATTTCAGTATATATCACATTGTATTTATTTATTTATTTCATTGGTGTTTTACGTCGTACTCAAGAATATTTCACTTATACGACAGCAACCAGCATTATGGTGGGAGGAAACCAGGCAGAGCCCGAGGGAAATCCATGACCACCCGCAGGTTGCTGCCAGACCTTTCCACTTACGGCCAACATGAGCTGGACTTGAACTCACAGCAACCCCATTGGTGAGAGACTCCTGGGTTATTACGCTGTGCTAGGCTGTGCTAGCGCGCTAACCAACTGAGCCAGAGAGGCCCCCCTATCACATTGTATGCATGGTACATGTGCTTGCAGGTCAAGTATGGCTGTGGAAATGAAAAAACAAAGTACATGTTTGTGGAGTTGCCACACCAAAAATCATATTTTATAATTTTTATTTGCGTCTAAACATTTTCTCTTTTTGAGTCAAATGTTTTAGGACAGATACAGTACAGTTTAATGTTTATTGTTTATTTGGATTTTTATGCTATACTTTAAAAAGTTTATGGTTTGGCAGCAATAGCAGGGGTGTCAATGTTGATGACATAGTTGGTGAGGAATGTGTACTTTCTGTAAATCACACAAAACACTAACATAATTAACAAGATAAGCACGGACAAAAGCTACATTTGGTTCAAAAAACAATCAAAAAATCATGTTTTCAAATTTTTTTTCCTTGTATTTTGAACAATTTTTGGGGAAGATATTGTCATTGGGCCTTTCTTGTGGCATGAAACTCAACTTTATGTGAATAAAAAATACTGTCAGTAATAATTTTCTGAAACTTTCCATCATATGTACTGATGACCATAATATAGGTACAGATATACAGTTTATGTACATGCATGTTTGTACAAATACCAGTGCTAGTCACGGCACATCCTGCTGACATTCCACTAATCTAATCTGACCTTTGTCCAGTAATGTAGATAATGAGAAGCGGTCATTTTAGGGTCCAAATAATCCGGCTGATTAATGGGGAGAGAAGACACTCCCTGTCTGCCCCATTTACACTGTACTCTAATTACTCTTTTTGTTGGGATTTTACTGGAGGTTTCTGCTGTTTGTGTATATATATATATTTATTTATTTATTTGATTTTTGTTTTACGCTGTACTCAGGAATATTTCACTTATACGACGGTGGCCAGCATTATGGTAGGAGGAAACCTGGCAGAGCCCGGGGGAAACCCACAACCATCCGCAGGTTGCTGTATATATATATATATATATATATATATATATATGGGACCTGTATACATACAGATGTATTAAAGTCATTAGTTTTATGATTGGATGGATGTGGATTCTTTTGTTTACCCCTTTTGGTCTGTCCATTGCTTTGTCAGAATACTAATTAAATCTCTGTACAACTAAAGGATTATCACTTCATGCCTGTATTCAAGCCAGGCGGTCAACTGATTAATTAGACACTGACCACTAATTGTTATACACACTACTTCTGTTTGCATACAGCTAGGGCCTTGCAGGTTCACTAATTACGTGTAGGACCCTTTATATATACTCATGCTGTAAACTAGCAAATATTAATTATTTTAGCAATCAAGATTACTTGCTTCTAATTGATAGATATCTTGCATCCTTTCTCCGTGATAACTCCCGTGTCATGAGTTTTGATTTTTAAGCCCTATATGTATGTGCTACATTTTCATCTAAAGTCAGTTTATATGTTTTAAGATTGGAGCACAGTACCCTGGTAGAAAGCTGATTATCCCTACATGTTTTACTGCATTTTGGACTGTACCTTCTGTAGAATCTGTGTGAGGTTGTAAAAAGAACAGACTGTGTATATTATGAAGATGTATGAAAACAGTCAGACATAGAGGATAAAGCCAGGGGGTTTTCCTTGATGTACACACTTGTGCAGTTCTATAACTTTGAATATACCTGAAGAGTTATCAGTGAAAGCTGTACCCCAGTGGGATACAGATGACGGCTTGCTCCTGTGATACACCCCAGCCAGCTCTGTTTATTTTATCAGGCCATAGGATAAACTCATTAAGATTCTACAGAAAAGCAGTCACAGGTTTTTCTCCCTGAATGAGTTTTTGCTCTGCTCATCTCTCCCCTACCCCCCAAAGTGTTCACGCTTTCCACCTGTTCTGTTAAGTCTGCTCTATATACCTGTAGACATAACGCCATCCCATTAGGATAAAGAAAATATAGTTCTGACTCCGACTGTTTTTTTTTTCCTCACTTAATTACCATTTTCTTTGTTACACACTACTCTCAAATGGTGGTACAGTACCACTTTGTTTTATTCCAGTTTTTTCTCTCGTTGTCTCAACTTCTGCCACTGGCAAGGTACTTTTGTCTTTCATCAGGTATGTTACATCTCCCTCCCTATATATACATGTAGCTCCATGACTTTTCAACATGCCTTTACATACATCCTGTCCACAATGAGGATTTTTATTTCCACTGTTTATATTTACTGTTAATGCCAAGTAAAGCTTCTGTAATACAGATTGGAATTTCTCTAAACTTTTGTAAAAGGGCATATAAAACCATGAGGTCAGTAAGTCTATTTAACACAGTATTAAAGTATAGTTCACAAAAGCCTATCTTACAGCCAAGCGGTTGATCCTGCGTGGAAAATCCAGATAGAACATGTAAATATAGGTGTTTGTAGATACAGATTTCCCTTACAGCCAAGCGGTTGACCTGTGTGAAAAATCCAAATAGAACATGTAAATATAGGTGTTTGTAGATACAGATTTCCTTACAGCCAAAGGGTTGACCTGTGTGAAAAATCCAAATAGAACATGTAAATATAGGTGTTTGTAGATAGAACATGTAAATATAGGTGTTTGTAGATAGAACATGTAAATATAGGTGTTTGTAGATACAGATTTCCTTACAGCCAAGCGGTTGACCTGTGTAAAAAATCCAAATAGAACATGTAAATATAGGTGTTTGTAGATAGAACATGTAAATATAGGTGTTTGTAGATAGAACATGTAAATATAGGTGTTTGTAGATACAGATTTCCTTACAGAACATGTATTTTCCAAACAGAACATGTAAATATAGGTGTTTGTAGATAGAACATGTAAATATAGGTGTTTGTAGATAGAACATGTAAATATAGGTGTTTGTAGATACAGTTTTCCTTACAGCCAAGCGGTTGACCTGCGTGGAAAATCCAAATAGAACATGTAAATATAGGTGTTTGTAGATAGAACATGTAAATATAGGTGTTTGTAGATACAGATTTCCTTACAGTCAAGTGGTTGGCCTGTGTGGAAAATCCAAATAGAACATGTAAATATATATATCTTTGTAGATACAGTTTTCTTTCATCAGTCTGGTCATACTAGTAATTTCGTCACCTATAAAAATACTGAATAAAGGTTAAAGGTGCTGTGTTCACATTGTCCCAGATGTCCCAGAAGTATTCCCCAGTATCAAACGTAATAGCCATGTTGTGTATGGAAACTTGACACGCTGGCTGGTAATGTGTTGTTGATGTTTGCATGCCTGTGTAATTTGTGTTATTACCATAGGGGTGTCCACATACATGCACTGTACAGCTGTGTATGGAGAGACACTTCCTGACTAATTGACTAATTGAGTTGATGTGGTACATGTTTCTGGACAGTCATGTAATCTCTCTTCATCACTTACTGTTTCAGATTTGCACCGACTGTAATAGTCATGTACTTTATTTTTCCCTCCGGGCGGTAGAAACCTGCGGATGGTCGTGTGTTTCCTCCAAGTTCTGCCCGGTTTCCTTCAGAATAATGCTGAAGAATATTCTTAAGCACGGTGTAAAACACCAATCAAATAAATAAATAAACATTTTTCCCTGCATTTTTTGTCTAAAATGCAGTAAGCATAGGTATCAGGATTGAGAGTTGTCTTCTTTTGGGAGGAATTCCTCTTTATTTATACAAAAAATGCATCAGAAAAATTCTCAGAATCTAATTCAGAAATGCTAAAAATGTCAAAATTACGGTTGTGCTTTATAGTTTCCTCTTTTTCGTCCCAGTGTCTGTCTCATCCCTGAGGTATATGATTTTTTTATTTTATGGCTGTGTTGAACACAATACTTAATTTGCACAATGGGGGTCATTGGGAGCAGGGAACAGGAGTATTTGGCTTCTCCCCCTGTAAAGTGAGATACAGATATGCACTATATACTGGTGGAAGACAAAGATGTTTTCACTGCCCCGTGAATGTGTTTGAACATTTATTGTCACCAAGGCCCCACAGATGGTGAGAACAGGGGAATTCCTGAGAATGTGACTTTTTGTTTATATTATCACGTGGCTTATTATACTGATTTTTAAGAAATCGGTTTAAAATTTTTTTTTTGTTTTAACTTTGACAATTTGAACATGACATTGACAGTTTGAAAGATTGGGTATTTGGGTGTATAAGATGTAGGAGAAATGTTCTGTTTGGCAGGGATGATTGTTTAAGGCATGGTGGGTGTATAATGGGAGGAAATTGTGGGTAGTTTTAAGACTGTTCATGCAACGTATTCACGCAGCAAGTGCGTATGGAATGTCATGTTGTTAGTTTGTCATTGAACATGACTGCTTCATGCGATGACACTGTTATTATTTTAAGGTGGAGACAAGTTAAAGGTTATGTGTTTTGCATGATTTCATCGAGGCGTCCATGGGCGCTATGTCTGTCCAAAAAGCTGACCATATATGGTTCATTTTTGACATACCATGCTTATGACTCACACAAGTTAATGTTGTCATATAACAATTCAACCTTTAATCTTGTGTGGTACTGAGGCATTTGATAAGTACCTTAGTTAATATTTTTTGCATCTAGACTTAAAACAGTCGTATGTATTCAAATTTCCCTGAATATATGAGAAACAACTCCCACATGTTGTGAAAATTTTTAGTGAATTGCTTTGAAGGCTACCATGTTTTAAGAAAAATCGCTGCTTTAAAATATTAAATAAACTTTGGGGTGACCCCTATCCAGCAACAACAAATTTTACAGCTTCTGGCAAAATAACTTCCCCACTCTTGTTTAAAATTTTTATGTTTAGAATTTAGTAGTCTGACTGTTTTATTCATGTTGAATTTTTTGCTTAGCTTTTTTGAGTTTTTGTGCCTATCTTATATTGTCAGTTCCTTTGAAGCATCAATTAATTTATAAGTCAAAGTAAGTAAACAATTCCTACATTTAAATCGGGCATTTGTGGTTGTGCAGTTCCAAAAAACGGCAGTGGTGATTAATGTGTGCATAATTGATACAGGTGTAGGCGGAGACCCTTTTGATAGCAGTGGGTGTCGGGCACATTACGAGCTATGTTAGCTAAATGCAATTTGCATAATGACATCAGATTAGCTGCACCTATGTCGCGGTCGCACCACGTCTTCACACATTTGTGGTGCATCCTGGAGATTGTTCTCACCAGGAATATCTGTTGAAGTTTTACCCTCGATTTGCACAGCATGTAACTGTGCACATAATACATGATACATGATATGTCTGGCACTACAGGAGCTCATGCTATCAAATGTACGTATTAAATGTCACTGGGCACTACATAATTGCCTAGGTAGAGTGGACAGGGGTTTTTACCTGATACATTGACACTGGCCCATTGTCATTTACACCTTATTAAGTGGAGTCCAAATGTCAAAGAAGTCCTGTATAATTTAAGTGATTTTTGCCAAATTGTACGTAAGTTCGTGCTATGTACCAGCAGGGCCTTTCCTGGGGAGTAATTATGAGGGAAGCTCACGCTTGGTAATGGTCACTTTGTCTCTGCATTTTTAGTTCTCCGTCATCATATATTGCAGCAGTAGAATTTGTGTACATCCAGGTCACTCTTTCACTTGGCCTCCAAATTATATATGGAGCCCTTAATACATTTGGTCACTTATTCACCCCTGAGGTTGGGAGACCAAAATCCGTGCACCATTTGCTTGCTCGGGAATGACTGGAAGTCAGGAGGTTTGTCAAGCACAGAGCAATAGCTTCCCCTGAACACACTTTCCTCCTGTAAGTTAGAAAACTTGATTGCATTCATGGATTTAAAAACCAGTGTATCGATGCATATCTCAGGACACGTACATTGTACCTGTAAAATGTTACAAAAAGTTTGTAATAGTGTTGTATCAACTTTAGTAAGTTTGCATCTGTGTGTGGAACGTTGTAGCGTGAAATGTCTTTAATATCAGTTGTATTCACATCATATGTATAAGTGCATCATCACAAGGCTCTCCTGCTTCTCAGTCCATCATCACAAGGCTCTCCTGCTTCTCAGTCCATCATCACAAGGCTCTCCTGCTTCTCAGTCCATCATCACAAGGCTCTCCTGCTTCTCAGTCCATCATCACAAGGCTCTCCTGCTTCTCAGTCCATCATCACAAGGCTCTCCTGCTTCTCAGTCCATCATCACAAGGCTCTCCTGCTTCTCAGTCCATCATCACAAGGCTCTCCTGCTTCTCAGTCTATCATCGCAAGGCTCTCCTTCTTCTCAGTCCATCATCACAAGGCTCTCCTGCTTCTCAGTCTATCATCACAAGGCTCTCCTGCTTCTCAGGAAGTGAGTGTAGACCCAAGTTTATAGACAAGTTTTAATTTATTTTTGTTAAGATCTAGAGGCATTGCCACAAAGTTAGTTTTGACTTATTAAGCCAAAATTTAATTTAAAGTGATTTAATTTTGAGATTAGTCGTAGCACTTTACATCATTTGATGTAATAGGTGTTTTTTTTCAAATCTATAACAATTACAGTTCTGTTACCATAAATTATGAGCAACATTATGCAGTTTGGAATTTTGAAGTGAGCCAAAAGTTATGTTGTCAGAATATACTATTAAAGATACATATATGTATGAATCATGGACATGTGAACAGGAAAAATAGGGGAAAATGATTATAAGGTACAAAATGATTATAAGGTACATACAAATTATTTGTATGTAAGAAAGATGATAGGTTAGCTATTATAGAGCATAGTAAATAGATGCAAAAGTACAACAGCCCTATGCTGATTCATGCTGAATGCACGGACTTGGAAATCCCAGTCAAATGTGCTAGAGTTTGTATATACATGTATGCCCTCAGTACCAGGTTACTTCCTAGCCCACAGGGGATCGAAGACCATGGGTGCCTTTGTGTTCCTCCGCTTCTCAGGGGCATGTGAAAGGCGTATGGGGGAGATCTGAGGAGAGACTTCCTGCCTTGCTGAGGCCACTTCACAAGGAGACACACTGACTGATGCTTCAGTCTCTGGCAGTGCTGTACTCAGTCAGAGTGGGTCTGTGGCAAGCTTGTACACAGTGTTTAATGTGGCCCTTTAATTTGGAGGATGCAGAACTGTGTGCACATGTAGATGTCGTCAGCATGATGTCGGGCTTGTACAAGACAGGCTCTTGATTACTGCCTGATTAGCTGGACAGTAGTGGAGGTGACCAATAGCAGGTTACGTGGCTCTAAGGAGGGGAATGTGTAGAGATAACCGGTTACCTGTGCCCACACAGGGATAGGCTATAAAAGTGTCACCCATCAGTCTGGCTGACCTCAGTCTAATCTAGAACTTCACACACAAAACCACCAGGAACAAGAGGGGCTGCCCATATGTACCAGTTTACCCGACTTTCTGCCAGATTTCAGGTTTGACACTTGATTATGAATTGATATTGAATTTTAAACAGAATAGATTGACTAGGTTAACCGTCTGCTCTTAGTTGAATTTTAAATTGATTGCATTGATTGTTTGAGCTTAATTACTTCAGTATTAATTTACAGCGGTCATCTTTATTTCAGATAATTCACATTAGAGCAAATTTAAATGTTTATTTCTTATTAAGACATTATCTGGATGTACCGTATATAATATGCAAAGCATGAGAAAATACAGAAATACATTGTGTGTATTTAATCTAGGGAATTAATGTTATAATCAGGTATAATAAATCTTCTTTCCTGTACAAACAAATGTCAGTACTTT
This sequence comes from Liolophura sinensis, assembly GCF_032854445.1. NCBI lineage: Eukaryota > Metazoa > Mollusca > Polyplacophora > Chitonida > Chitonidae > Liolophura > Liolophura sinensis. The sequence continues at coordinate 53,749,347 of NC_088295.1, forward strand.
TATACAGGTTATTGATTTATTAAATATGCCAACTCTTTGTACTATTAAATGTTTCATCAGAAACTTGTTATATTATTTCAGCTCGTCATTTGTGAGCGTACTTTCTAAATTCAAAGTCACTGAGGGAAACCATTTCAGCTATTAATATACATGTATGCTGTTGTACATATATTACAATATTTTATATTCTGTTTGAAGTTGTACTACATGGTCATTAACCAGGGAGTTATATATATATATGATTTCAGGTGTCGGATATGACCTAATCTAAACCACAAGTTGTGGGTGTCAAGAGACCTGTTGTATTTGATACCTTGGTCCCCATCGGCTTAGGTTTAGCCACAAATGTGTATAGTTTTGCCATATGACACCAACTTCCCAACAGTGTATAACCAGACATTCACAGATAATCAATACAATTAATAAGTATTAGCATAAAAGATGCATAGGAGAAAAAAACTGGCCAAAAATTCTTGGTTCAGAGGTTATAATTAAAATATTGCTTTTCGTGGTAAAACCCATAGTTTTGTAGTAGCCTACTTTCCAAACAGTTTTGTGGTAGCCTACTTTCCAAACAGTTTTGTGGTAGCCTACTTTCCAAACAGTTTTGTACTAGCCTACTTCCCAAACAGTTTTGTACAAGCCTGCTTTCCTTCCAAACAGTTTTGTAGTAGCCTACTTTCCAAACAGTTTTGTAGTAGCCTACTTTCCAAACAGTTTTGTGGTAGCCTACTTTCCAAACAGTTTTGTACCAGCCTATTTTCCAAACAGTTTTGTACAAGCCTGCTTTCCTTCCAAACAGTTTTGTAGTAGCCTACTTTCCAAACAGTTTTGTAGTAGCCTACTTTCCAAACAGTTTTGTGGTAGCCTACTTTCCAAACAGTTTTGTAGTAGCCTACTTTCCAAACAGTTTTGTTCTAGCCTGCTTTCTTTCCAAACAGTTTTGTAGTAGCCTACTTTCCAAACAGTATTGTTCTAGCCTACTTTCCAAACAAAGTAAATTTTCAGAATTAGATAAGACAAGGTTATATGCAGTATATAGGTTTTCCTTCTTTTAAACTTGATAAATGCACTTTCTGTGTAAGAAAATATGAAAGAGTGGAAAACTTAGAAGACAGAAAAGAACAAAATTGAACCGACATGTTGTCAACATCGTATTCGATGGTAGTGTGTTATCATCACATACAGGTGAGGTTAGATCATGTGGCTTGCCTCTGTCACAAGTCCTCTCTCATTTAAGCTGAAGGTTACGTAGTAGAGCCAGCAGGCTCAGGTATTTGTCATGAACTGGAGGTATTTATACAAGCTGTTGTTGTCATTCTGTGTCAACATAGTGGAGTCAGTCTGTATATGTGTAGAGCCATTGTCATGACATATTTGTCTTAACATTTTGTAAACAAAACCTGCTTCAACTTGTAGACAAAGCCTTCTTCAACTTGTAGACAAAACCTTCTTCAACTTGTAGACAAAACCTGCTTCAACTTCAAACCCTTTGTGTATGTATTAAGGGAAGAATCTGATTTCCTTAATAAATGTGATATAATGCTTATTAAAGCTAAATTATAATTTATAGAAGGATGTAGTTTTGATTATGTTAGGTTGAGTTTGCCTAGTTACTCAAGATTTTAAACCACGAGCAACAATTTTACAGTAATTGCACAACCAAAGAAGCATTCTGACTTTATTTTGGTGACAGAAGACTGTGCGGCTATTGCTGCGTCAACATAAAAACATGTCAAGTGCTGTAGGTATTCTCATTCAGTTATGTATGTCGGCCTCCTGATGTACTTGTTTACCTGTACTGATATACAGGTAAGTAGCACGGGAGTGAACACACCCTGTACCCTATCAGGGGCAGCACACTCCGTAAGCTAGGACGTTCACCTTTTGACACGACCATGTTTGATTGTGAATGACCTCATGACTTCATTGACTTAGCTGCTGGAAAATTCTGTCTCAAGTAATACAGGATCCATCGTCTTTACATGGATTTAATGGTAAGATTTTTTTGTACCATTGGAGTTAAGCATATTCATGAAGATCATTTTGAAACTTAGTTGTGATAGTTGCCGGTCTGTGTCTAATTTTGATGCCTCTCCTCCTTAAAAGGCATCTGAACAGCAGGTCGATCTTAGCAAGACAGTAAAATGCACGTTTTGAAATATGATGTTGTGACAACAGTGACTTGATCCCCTTTGTGAACTGGCATATCACTTTACCGAATGTCCAGATCAGTCATGGTATGGTATATAGGATATAGAAAAGTAATTACACATGATTATATTGATCACCTTAATTATGTTCTTGGGTTGAATAAGGTGTCTTAATTATCCTGCATCCGAAAAAAATTCTTCCATTTTCATTGGACAGCAAATGTCAGATGGGGAAGATGGCAAGATCTCCATTGGTTTGGGTGTTAAACCAGTGGTAGGAGTGATTCACCGAAAATAGATTGTGCCAGCTGAAGCTTCTCCCAATATGAGAGTCGCTGACAGCATATTTTTCTGTATCCTGTCACTGAGTTACCATGTGGCTAATAAAATGATCCAGAATAATGATATTCTGTCGTTAGTTTTATTTAAACAGAAATACCGCCATGTTCAAAGACAGGCAGGTAGCTCGGTCATGCTACAAGGCGATGTCATTGCGAACTGGAATGTCACTCTGTGGTCGCAATAATGTAACCTGAAAACTACATATTGCTTTATAGCCCCAGGCTGTACTCTAGTCACTATTTCTTGTAAACTTTTGTAATAAAAAAGGCAGATTTCTTATTGTAGCCTTAGTTTTGGAATATAATGTTTGTAGTCTACAATTCCATCACTTACATGCTGTGTATTTTATTTATTTATTTGATTGGTGTTTTACGCCGTACTCAAGAATATTTCACTTATATGACGGTAGCCAGCATTATGGTGGGAGGAAACCGGGCAGAGCCTGGGGGAACCCACAACCATCCACAGGTTGCTGACAGACATTCCCATGTACGGCCAGAGAGGAAGCCAGCATGAGCTGGACTTGAACTCACAGCGACCGCATTGGTGAGAGACTCCTGGGTCATTACGCTGTGCTAGCGCGCTAACCAACTGAGCCACAGAGGCCCCTCATACTGTGTCGTTAACACGGTCAAAGGTATTGCCAAGGGGCTGCTTGAGTCATTTTTTTACATTTAAAGCTGCATGGTCAGATTTGACAGCAATTGGCATGTAACACCTCTCTGAAAGTATGTGTCAGCGATGAAAGTATGTGTCAGCGATGAAAGTATGTGTCAACGATGAAAGTATGTGTCAACATAAAGACTCAGACGTGCTGGATGTTATGTTTATCTGTTCTGTCTACATGTGGAAGTAATGCCTTGAAAATCATCGCTAGCAAGCTGCAGGGTTTCCCCTGGACTCTGTCCGGTTTCCTCCCACCATAATGCTGGTTGCCATCGCATAAGTTAAATATTCTTGAGTACAGCAAACACTAATCAAGTAAATAAATTAATAAAAATGGTAATCTACATGTACATAGTGATGTTGTAAGAATTGTAATCTGCAAATACATATTAACTTCGACATGTAGGTTGATGTGAATGTATCTTATACAAGATCTTTTATCCTACACTAAGTCAGGTTTGACGAGGAAGTTTAAAAATGAGACAAGCTGCAACTTGAAACTAACTTTTCTGGGCCTGGAAAATCAGGGGGTTTCTGTAGTTGAGCCGTGAAAAGCCAAACAACCAATCTTCAAGAGAGTTTTGCCTGGTTGAAAGTTATTTTAAAAGTTCTGATGACAACATAATTTTTGTTCTCATTTTAGGGTGAGGCTTGCACTGTACGAGAATGACAATTCAAGGAGAGTATTAGATGTCTACTGTTCACAGCCCTTGGGTTTAGTGTGGGGAAAGATGAATACAGGGCCAGGAAATTGCTCAGTGGAATGTCAGAGATGAGGCTGACGTCACCCCTAAGCTACACACTCTGCCTCAGCCCATTGGTCTGTGCTGATAGTGCACGTTTGGAATACAAAGAGAGGGGTGGGAGAAACAAACAAGGCTGCCCTTTACGTGTTAAGTGAGAATTACTCTGTATTGAAATAAATGCTTACAGTGAAGAATTCGTGACATTGCCTACCAACACAGTCTCTGATGACCCGGATCTAGTTGTTTAGCAAATGTGAAAGAAAAAAAAAACATATTGGAAGAGTTTAGGATATCCATGAACTTTCTTCTGTCCAAAGGATGAGAGTTTGGTTTTCTCTGACAGCAGTGTGTTGGGCACTCTGTTCTGCCATGTCTTAAGCACTGTGTGTAAAAAAAATCTCAGTGCTGTTTCTTGTATTGGACGCTGTGTGAACAGAACTCAATGCCGTGCCTTAATGTTGGACCCTATGTGAACAGAACTCATTGCTGTGCTAGGTGTTGGACACTGTATGAACAGAATTCAGTGCTGTGTCAACTGTTGGACACTGTATGAACAGAACTCAGTGCTGTGCCAAGTGTTGAACACTGTGTGAACAGAACTCAGCACTGTGCCAAGTGTTGGACACTGTATGAACAGAACTCAGTGCTGTGCCCAGTGTTGGACACTGTGTCAACAGAACTCACTGCTGCGCTGTGTTAGGGAGTGTTTCTGCTGCTCAATGCTGAATTGCCAGTCTTGGCTGTAAAGATGACCTGTGTTAATGTAGTGAGACATAGTAGTTGACATACTTCACTTAGATCTGCACGGCAACCTTACATAACATCCGTGAGCGTGTCATTGGACAGACGTAACCTGAGCAGGTGCATGTTTGTGTGTGTGTGTATATATGTATATGATATGCACATTAATATGGAGAGCATCTGGCATGTAACTGAAAGCCAACGGACGTTCATCATCTGAAAGGAGAGGCTGCCTGTGAAAAGCCGATTTATAGTCAGAATATTTTGTGTAGAAATGACATGTCATTGTGATGTACACTGCTGGTTATGTCCTGACATGCAAAGTGAAGAACATCATGGATACTCCGTTGTTTTGAAGAACTCTTGATTCAGATCTAACAACATTGAGAAAAGTTTTCCCAAGTGACAATTATCAACACAAGTAATCATCTCATCAGGGTATGGCATACCTGTAATATGTGTAGCACAGAGCTTTCCGGGAGATGCAGTTACACCGGATAACCGGCATGAATAATCCTAGAAACAAGAAGCTTTTTAACTATTTAATTGTCCACCACATTCTTTGATACAGAGTGCCTTGTTTAGCAAAAGATGTCAAACACGTGCAAGAGGTTCTTCGTGGGATGTGCTGTGCTACTGTGATGTAGCAATAGAATTACACTATGTCACTATTGACACCCAATCATAGTGCCAATTGCTGTGTGTACTCTGATCTCAGAGTGTCCAAACCTGTTATGTTGAGTGTCTACAAAGCCTTGATCTTGGTAGTGCTACCAGCTCTATGCTTTGGGCTAGGCAAGACCGGTTACCCCTGCCCCAAGGACTGTGATTGCTTCGTCTTCCCTGAGGACAAGAATGCTGTCCATGTGCGATGTGCCATTGATGTTCTTAGTTCCAAACGATTTAACTTCTCAGTCATACAAACGAATGACACAGCTGGACTGTATATACAGTGTGATAAGGAGTTTTCACCCCATTATACTAATTACATATCCAATTTCATGTTCAGCCATTTGATACATTTGAAAGTGTTGGAAATTCATGACTGCCAAATCACAGATATTTCCAGACTGGCCTTGTATGGTCTAACCACATTACAAAAGTTCCGTATTGTTCGAGCGAAACATTTGACGTTTGCAGAAAAGGTGTTTGCAGAACTGCCTTCATTGAAGCATTTGGAAATCACAGGAAGCCAGTTTGTGTACATCCCTTCGAATGGCTTGTGTGGCTCTCATAATTTAAACAAATTAAATTTTACAAATAGTAGAGTGAGAGATGTCAGTGAAGTTGGCCTTTCTTGTGTTCAGCCTCTGGCCAGTCTGCTCTACATGGATTTCTCACAAAATTTCCTTACACAACTTCCTGTGGATTTCAGTGTCAAGTTTCCAAAATTACAGGGAGTGTTCTTAAGTAACAATCGTATTTCTAAAATTCAACCTGGAACTTTCAGAAACTTGAAAGACTTGCGATTGCTGAGTTTGTCCAAAAATTTTCTGGCTACTTTACCACAAGAGTTTCTGATGAATTGTGTGAATCTGACTGGGATTGGATTGTCCGACAATGAGCTGTCAAGGATTCCAAAAGGTTTCCTGAGGAGGTTACCCAGGCTGAAAATATTTGAAGCAAGAAACACTTTCCTTGGTGATTCTGTTTGGGAAGAGATGTTGAAAAGCTCAGCGTTGGAAATTTTAGACTTGAGCAACAGTGCGCTGACTTACATTAATTCTACTGTGATGTCTAATCTAAGACAGTTAAAGCGTTTAGTTTTGTCTGGTAATGGCATTAGGGAACTTCCAAATAACGTGCTACAACGTCAATCAAAACTAGAACTGTTGTATCTCAGAAACAATGAGATCACTGAGATTGGAAAGAACTCTTTGGTAGGGTTGAAAAGTTTACAAGCTCTGACTCTCTACAACAACAACATTTCCATTATTCACAATGCTGCTTTCCGTAAGCTGTCTACTTCTTTAACTCAGTTTTTGAATTTGAGTTCCAATGCCCTGACAAAGGTGCCCAGAGCTGTTAGTGTACTGGGTAAACTGGTGTCTCTGGACATCAGTCACAATAAAATTGACTCGCTTTTCATAAACTCATTAGAGGGGTTGGACAGTTTGTTGGAGTTGCACATATCCCATAACAAACTTACTTACATACCACAAAATGTCTTCCAAAAGTGTCCCAATCTAATCATTCTCAATATTGCATCTAACAACATCAGCAGAGTTCAAAACAATGCCTTTGGCGAACTGAGACGGTTAAGATATGTGTGGTTGGAGGACAATCGTTTATCTGATGTTGGCTGGGTATTTACCAACATAGATAATCTTCAGTTCCTAAATTTGTCCAACAATATAATATCAGAGCCGGTAAGCCCGTATCTATTTCCGTCCACACTGGAATACTTGTACCTGGCTGGGAACCAGATCTCCACCATTTTGGATGGGTCTTTTGAAAATATGCATGATCTGAAACTTTTAGATCTGAGAGGGAACCGTTTGTCGGTTATTTCTAGCATGTCACTGCGAGTATCTCTCAGGAACTGGCAGACGCCATACCTTCTCTTGCGTGGCAATCCACTTAGTTGCGTCTGTAAAATGGCATGGCTTAAATATCTTGTTTCTGGAAACCACTCCGATGCTTCCCACTATTTCCAGATTGGAGATTATGAAAGTCTGCTATGCCATGAACCTGAACATTTGCAGTTCCATTTTTTGTCACGAACTCCCTACAGGGACTTTGTTTGTTATTACACAGTGAATTGTTTATTGCGAGAATGTTCATGTTGCTACTTTGAAGGTTGTGACTGTAAGTCGGTGTGCCCTGCTAACTGTACTTGTTATCATGACCAGAGCTGGTCTGTCCATATGGTCAACTGTCAGGCTAGCGGTATGACAGAGTTACCTCCCTTCCTTCCCAGAACCATGACAGAACTACGCCTCGACGGAAACCAACTCAATAATTTGGACAAACATTCCTTTTTAGCACGTGACTTCCTGAGTGTAATATATCTGAACAACAGTCAAATACAGGAGCTGGACAACAAAACATTTCATGGCCTACCAAAACTGAAAGTGCTTTTCCTCAACAACAACAATATCGAGGCTCTAGTCAGTGGAGTGTTTAATGGCTTGTCGGTTCTTGAAGAATTATATCTGGATCATAACAAACTAACCTTTATATCCCAAGGAGTTTTTGATGTTCTGTTTGCACTGAAGAAGCTCACATTGAATGAAAATGCACTGAGTAATTTTGAGAGCCTGATGGTAAGTCTTCCTTCCGCATCCGTTCAGGTATACTTGGCCGACAACCCTTACTTCTGCACTTGTTCCCAGCTGGACACAATTCAGGAAGTGATCAACTCTCATGGAAGTTTGGTAAGAGACTTGCACAATTTAACGTGCAACATATCTGAAAATGAAATGGCTGAAAATGTCTCAGATGCACACTATTTCATTTCGTCTGCTCAGAATGAGTTAAGCACAAGACACAGAATCATTGAAGTTGTGAATAATCTAGACATGTTTTGCCCTAACACGACACAGTCTATGGTGACCTCTGTCAGTTTAGGGCATAGACCGCTACCCGGCTCTCATCTGGCCTTGATAATCATAGCCGCCATTGTTCTTGTGTTCACTTTCACTGCTTTGTTTCTGTTTGTAAAGAGGAAATTCATCCAGGTCTGGCTCTACACAAAATTTGGGATGAGGCTAAAACATCCCAATCTCAAAGCAGACCAGGATAAGAAATATGATGCATTCATATCTTATAGTAGCAAGGACGAACATTTTGTTGTTCACGAGCTGGCACCGCGATTAGAGCAAGGAAATCCCTCGTACAAACTTTGTCTTCATTACCGAGATTTTCCCGTGGGTGCCAGCATCGCGGAAAGTATTATTGAAGCTGTGGAGTCGAGTCGAAGAATTATCTTGGTGCTGTCAACAAACTTTTTGCAAAGTGAGTGGTGCCGATTCGAATTCCAGTCAGCCCATCACCAGGTACTAAAAGATCGCCTCAATAGACTGATAGTTATTCTGCTGACCGATATTCCATTCACCAAGCTGGACCCGGATTTAAAGCTGTATCTGAAGATGAACACATACCTGAAGTGTGGGGATCCGTGGTTTTGGGAGAAGCTCAGATTTGCTCTGCCAGAGATCCCTAAACCAAAAGTGAACAAAAACTGTAAGCGGAAGAAAAAGAAAGGTGGTCAGAATGGTGTTGGTCCGTCAGTGTATGTGGTCTTTGGTTCCAGTGTCAGTTTGCATACCTATGAGGAGGTGCAGCCTGTATGAGTGCTATGTCAGTTAATCAAACTATTAATATCTGTGTGTTATAAGAGTTGGTAAAAAAACTGTATTATATTTATAAAGGTGCTTATATAAACGTGTATGATAATGCAAGAGAATCTCAAAATATTGAAATCAGCATTTTTTTGTTCTTCAGTATTTCTGTTCACGTATTTAGCCATTTTCAGGAATTTACTACGGAAAGAAATGGTGATGCTTTAAATATGTACACACAGCAAAAACGACAAAGAAATCTAGGTTGTAAACATGTAGAGTTTGAGCAGAGGGGAGAGAATGAAAGTACATTCCTGAAGATGTCTACATATTTACACTGAAATATGTATTGAAAAAACTTTGCCCTCATTATTCAGAATTTCTCTTGTGTTGTTCTACACAAAACTGATATGTGGTCATAGCCCAGAGAGTCTTTGTATATACCTGTATAGTGTGCATGTGTGGTTTATTTGTCATGGAGAGTGTGGTAATACCCTTGGTAAAAATCATGGTTTCTTTTACCAGATATCATTCACACATGACTAATGTCATTTATTTCACCATAAGAAATAGTAATTTCTAACAAACTTAAATGAAAAAAAAAAAAAAAAAACAGTGGTGGAAAGAAAATAAGTTTATCCAACTGGGAAAACGTATATCTGTACAAGCATGACTGTGATGAAAGGTACACCATATTTACCAGTAGCGATACACCCAAAACTGTACAAGAAGAAACTTGTTATTATGCACACAGATGTGAACATGGTTTATGCCTGGTTCGTCTGCACAGACCCAAGTGTTCACAAACGCATTCGTAAAAATACATGTCCAGAAAGTGTCTAAAACATAGGCTATTTATTTATGGAAATTATGTATTTATAGTAGTTAAAGTTGCAAAGCTAACTTTTCGTTTGACTTTGAACAAGACTTGTTATTATTGATGTTAATGTTTGTTTATTTGATTGGTGTTTTATACAGTACTCAAGAATATTTCCATTGTATCATAGTGGTTAGGGTTATTGGTGGGGAAAACTGACCAGTGCCCAGAGGATACTCTCGTACCTTGACAAGTATCTAAAATCTCCAAAACCACAAATTTGAAGTTCTGAAAAACTTTCTTCCATTCTTACATCATGTCCTACCAAAGAGATATGCACATTTGTATGATGTCAACACTTGTATTTCATATGCAATAATAAATGTGAATGTTTTAATACATATATTTGTGTATGGTCATCTGGTTTCCTTGCACTTCAGAGGACAACTTTTCAAGAGACAAAAATCTAGTTATTCATCGTGTTTAATCTCATTTTTTGAATTTATTTGATTCAGTTTGACACCATGCTGAAGAGTGTTTCTGTTATATGATGACTGCCAGTGTTAGCGATAGTGGAAACGCGATAGCACCAAGTTAACCACCAACAATAACCCGATGATCATTCCAGACAGGACACACAGACACATGCCATCTTGGTGGAAGGGAAATAATCTGCATCAAACTTCAGATGACTTAAACAGCCATACCATTGCCAATAAGGGATTGCCTCACATGTTACTTGAGCTTCACTATTACCTTGGAATCAAAAAGAAAAAAACAAAATGTTTCACATGGATTTTGTAACATTGCTTCTAAACATCATTTTGGTCATATCACAACAATGTTTTCTTGAAATTTGCCTGATATTTCATTGTCAGCAAATTAATTGTGCTGCCGGACTGAAATGCCTTACTAATTAACCATGTAGGCAACTACAATGGCATATGTACATGCACCAGTGGTCACCAGAATTTGATTGTCCAGTCTCCGTTATTCCCCATCCCACTAACAGGACATTTCAAGATTCTTAGCTTCAAAGCGTTGGGTTGGTTAGCGCGCTAGCACAGCGTAATGACCTAATAGTCTCTCACCAATGAGGTCGCTGTGAGTTCAAGTCCAGCTCATGCTGGCTTCCTCTCCGGTCGTAAGTGGGATGGTCGTGGGTTTCCCCCGGGCTGTGCCCGGTTTCCTCCCACCATAATGCTGGTCGCTGTCGTATAAGTGAAATATTCTTGAGTACGGCGTAAAACACCAATGAAATAAATAAATAAATCAAAGCCTTGGGTATGACCAGCTGGACACTGATCCTGCTTTCATAAAGAGCATACATTCAACCTTCTTTACCACGGAGCTGCAGACTGGTTGACATATCCATGGGAACTTGAAACGGTACTTGGTTAATATTGAACCCGTGTTAAATGAAGTTTTCTGTGAAATTCTTGTCCAGTTTGATTCTTCTAATGAAGTATTTATTTCTCCTGCTTTATTCAAGGTTAGCAGATGAAGTTAGTCATCATTACCGTAAGTGTTAAGGACACACTACGCGCAAACTGCTGATCAATTACACTGACCAAATTTAATAACAAGAAGAATAACGTGTGGGGAAAATTGACTTATTTAACAGCATAATCAAGAAGCTTTTACTAATATGATGGGTGCAGAAAACCAAAGTGCCAGGCATAAACCACTACCTTTTGGCAAGTTACTGAGAGTTTCCCCACGTGAATCAGACACATTTATGCCCACCACATTTGTGAAAGCCCAGTGGTCTTTAATCAATGTTACACTGTCCAAACAAACTCATAACTGTTTATTGTCACAAAGAACAGAGTGGGATAATCAACAAATTCCCTGTCCATGGCTGGGTTTTGAACCCACACTTAGCAACTGAAAGACCGCTCTAAGCCCTAGACTATGGCCCATTCCCTGTGTTGCCAACAAAGAACTTTCTGTTTGAAGATGTGTGGTGGATACCCATTCTCCTCAAGACTGCCTACTGTGTTGCAATTTTAAAACGGTGGTGTCAGAAGCAGTACGGCCATACCACTTTTCATATAAAAACAAAAAGATAAAATAGACCCAAATTAAAGTAAAACCAATTTAATGGCAACCAACGAAATGAGGGCCCAAGCACGCATGTGCACTGTAGAATATTAAGCACAAAAAACAATGGATCTACGTGAAGAACAAAAACTCTGTTAAACGATTTCACGGCATCCCTGTCCGTCAATTACCTCAAAGTTTCCGAGCCCCCTCGCCTTTTGTGCTGGGATAGTCTACCGATGGCTGTACCACATTTAACTTGTTTTTGAAGTGCCAGGAAATTCAAAAAAAAGCAAACAACTTTTTAAGTGATATAACATTCAAATTTATTTTTTTATGAGAGTAAAAACACATTGACCACAGGGCTGATACAAAACAAATGGGGATGGACTGTAAAATTAAAAAGGCAGGCAATAACTTAGTCTCTATATACATGAAGCAGATGAACAACATAATGTGGTTATTTGAGGACTCGTTTACTTCACTCTACAAACTTATGCTTATAAAATATTGCACTTTTATGCAAAACAGACGGGGTTGGGGGGACACATTTGGGACTTTAATATCTGATCTAGGACACTGCATCTAGGGATTTGAAGACCTCTTATTTACAGTCTGCATGAAGTTGAAGTCTTCTTTTTATGTTGAATCTGCTTCAGTAAGCGAGTTGTTTGTATGCAAGGAGTGAAGAGTGTTTCTATCTACTAGTTTGTTTGCTTAGAATTGCTTCAAAAATGGAACAAACCTGCACATGCTCAACCAGCACATGATATTTACCAAGTATTTGTGTCTGTTTTTACACAAAATTTCTGTCAGTACACAGAAACATTTGACATATGCCCTGTCTGTTCTTTAGAGCTTACCAAAAAACAACTATTACCAAAGGTCAAGAGGTTTATTTCTTGCTGCTTTACATACAGACAACATTTACCAATGGTGTCCAACAGACAAGAAAACGACCATTCTAGATCATGTAATTTCATCAAGATCTTCATGGCTCTCAACCATTCTTTGAGAAATATTGAAATAAATTATAGATGTAACAAATAAATGTATATAAATAAAAAAAAATAGATCAACGTTCATAGCAGATTTAGCAAATGTTCGTTATGCTATTGCAACAGCTGATTACAACCTTACATGTATTAACACATGTACTAACCTGTAACATACCATTACATTCAAATTCAGATAACATTCAACTTATCATTAAGATAAAAGGTCTTGCCATATTCTGTTCTTTGTATTAAAATGTGATAGGTATTAGCACGCTCTTTGGCCTTCTTTTTCAGTGCATCACTTTCATTCATCTCCAAAAAAAAAAAACAAAAAAACAGCTACTCTACCTTTTTATCTCTTTTTATTTGCTGCGTTTTTATTACTAGCAAGGCAAAAAAGGCCTGCTACTTGGATTTAACAGTTGAAACGTATGAATATTTTCGACATTAGAATACACAAGGATGGCAGGCAACAACCACAACAACATATATTCCTTTGTGTAAAGCTACATGAACATCAAGCGACGAGGTCATAGCTAATACATAGAGATCACCTTTCTCACTGTAAATGCAATAAAACTAAACTTTAAATGTCTTTATTTTAATTATTTTTTTTTTTTTTTTTTTTTTCAAAACAACTAATTCTGGGTCATGCCTTGGGTAAAGTATGGAGCTGCAAGTGCACAAAAAAAAAAGTGCAGAGTGTAAGTCAACTGTTTATGTGTGTATGTGAAATGAAAGAAGTAGCTGCCAATTTGGTGACGAACAGTCAGCTTGGGAGCAATCAATCTGTGAAAATGGAGAAAAGATGGTCTTGTTAAACAACACTGTCCCCAAGCCTTATGAAACTTCCCAAATTTTTGTAAATTGCATCCCACAGAGAATTTCTTAACCCCTCCCCCCCCCCGACCCTCTCCCCCCAAAATTCAGAAAGTTGCATGAATACCAGGACCCTGGCCTATGTATGCCATATTATAATTTGCCATGAGTTCAGTTGATGGATTTCTCAACAGTCTGGCAATAATTCCTCCATGATTCCTTCCTCTCATCAGTATGTGCTGAATTGTGTGAATGTAGGTGAAGAATGTCCAGTAAGTGAGATGGGGCATGAAATTCATGTAAGGCCACATCAGGCTTTACAGTGAGATTTTACATGTTATTACACAATATGTTCACTATCTTTCCTATTTTTTGTTATAGAAAAGGGATTTCGCTTCAAATGAATAACCTGAACAAAGATGATAGTTTACTGAAAAAATTAAGTTATTCATCTGAGTTGATGAATGGATATGTGGAAAAATGAATAAGAAATATAACAAATAAACAGGATTATGTCAAATTGACAACAGGGGGCGCAGTCTGTTGTTGTGGTGCTGGTCTGGAGGGTAGAGCGTAAGGAGCACCCAGGAATTGGTCAGCGATGCGGCCTGCCTCTCGTAGACCGCTCAGTAACGCCCCATGGACAGTGGCTGGGTAGTTACGTATCGTGTGTTCCCCAGCAAAAAATAGGCGTGGTAAGTTTCCAGGTTGAGGGGGAGCACCAGAGACACTAGGGTTGGGTGGGACAGGCGTGGACATCAGATCATAGTCATTCCCTATAGAAACAAAAAAAAAATGATCAGAACGAATGCTGGGTGTATACAATACATATCAACTTCAATACAGAATATACAGTAATACCATTGCAGCAGGGAGACCCAGGTGAATGTGATCCATATACTGTCCAAACATAGCAAACATGTAAGAATTTACACACTGATCAATCATGCCATTTTAACAAAGTAAACTCTCTACACATAGATCATGTTAGATATGATGACGTATATGATGATTATATTAACAGATTTATTTGATTGTTTTTTCATGCCATACTCAAGAATTTTTCATTTACACGATGGCCTCCAGTTTTACAGATACCCGAGAACTTTGGCGAGTTACTGGCACACTCTCACAAGTGATATGCTATATTGGTGTTGGGCAAGTAGCTGTGAACAATCTTCATGTAAGACCGCACAAGAGTACATGTACATCTGACATCAAAAATGACTGAACCTACATCTTGAGTGACACATCTATTCAAAGGCAAGCAGCCTGACCACTCAGTTATAGTTCCCAAAAGATTGTAAGATGAAAGGTCAGTTTCTCACTGTCATTTATACCTGAGGATCCAGCCGCTACAAATGAATACGATCCTCTTGACCAGGGGTCAGCTCTCCAGCGTGTCACCAGTGTATCCTTGGGCTGTCAAACAAACATAGACTCACATAAATCACATGTATAAATCCCTGTAAGTATAATGCCAGTACTAGTCTTACATGCTAAACCAGGCTTGTATCACACATAAAAGTAATACCTGTACAGGTGTCAACGGCTAATTTTCACATTTGATATCAAAACCTTTAGGAAAGGTCTTGCAGGTCTTGGCATACAGTGGACAGTCTGATAGCGGTACTGCTAAAAGTTCCAAATACAACAACGACACATATCTGAAGTTGCTGAAGTCTGATTAGCTTTCCTCTGTATGACAAGCCCACAAAACTATTCTTCTATCATCTCAATTTACACATGAAACAGAAAGATGTCTGAGAGTGAGTCGTATCCAGAACTTTTTGTCTGTTCCTTTACAGGACTGCTCAATGATTCCAGGTAACTCAGTTTAATACAAAGTTTTGTCTTTTACCATACTTAACATTTTCCTCAGTTAAAATACATATCTGAGAATATATGACAAAAGCTGAATGCAAACAATGGAAGGATGATACTGGTGTTGATGCACCTTTATACACTTAAACAGTCACAGAACACAACCTATAAAAAGATTAAGCTCTAACAAAATAAACACCATTTACAGAGAATATCCAGTGTATTATGAGATGCCTAGTGACATTTCCATCAGCTTGGTTATTTCATGACATTCTAGATTTATTTATTTATTTCACTGGTGCTTTACGCCATATGTGATGGTGGACAGTCCTATTAAAGAGGAAACACTGTAGCATCTGCTGGTTGCTGTCAGACCTTCCCACATACAACTGGAGAGGACGCTAGTATGTGCTGCATTTGAAGTTACTGTGACTGGATTGGGGAGAGGCTCCTGAATCTCTGTACTGGGCTAGCACACTAACTACCCAGCCACAGAGGCCCCATCATATAGGACATATATCGAACTGCACACAAAAATCAGCGTTAGAATTAGTTCCTGAAATACAATGGCACTGAAACCTGATGTTATCTTACCTGTGGTACAGCATTGTTGCCGAAAATACTCTTGAGGACAGCGATGGAGCGGCCCACGATGACATCATCGCTGACGTTCTCCATGATGGCCGCTGCTTCCCCAGCCACCAGGGCAAGTAAGACAGGTGCCTTGTACAGATTCCAGAACAGAAATAGTTCCCCCCGGCTGGCTGTCGTGCTGCCCACATGACCAAACAGGTTAGAGTTAGGGTCCCAGAAGATACGGTCAAAACATAGCACAACCTGGCACAAACAGCACACAAAGAAAAACAAAAATCAATACAGTTAATCAGAAAAGCAAATCTTGATAGCAAGCCATACCAGACTGTCATCTTTTTCAACTAATTGGCAATGCACTTGCTTTGGTACTCAGAAATACACAAGGCAAGTATGAAGTAAATCTGATGAACTGTTCAGGCAAGGACAGACATGCGCAGATCTGTTCCTTTACAGTTTAAACGTGAACTCTATGTTTTAAATTTTCACAAGAATTGTTGCCGACAAGCTTCTCCTAATAATGTATTATAACATTTTCAGATTTGTGCACTTGATTTCTGGTCAAAAATAAGCTACAAAATGCATATAAGTGCACAATATAACAGAAAAGAGTAACACAATCTTCATGTACTCTGATGACTTCAGTTTCAGATCAATAACCTTTGCCAACTATATTTAAGTTAAACAATGTCAATATCCATTGCAAGTACCTTATTTAGGTTTCCAAATCCCATTCTCTGCACAGCTGAAGTTTTCCACTCCGGTAAGGGAGGTAGGAACTGGACGCTGTTGATTCCTCCACCCCTCACACACTCCTTCAGTACCCCCAGGGGCAGGGTGCACAACACGGCATCACCTTTATAGGTGAGGGGGTTGCTGTTATTGCGGGCATGCGTCGTCACAATCTCAACACCTGCAAATACAATTATTAATTCATATGACATCAGTTCCTGCTCATGGCCGGAAAATGTGGCTGAAAGTCAAATAGTACTTTCTAAGCCAAAAGTTTTAATATTTTGTTTTAACACCGACGCCTTCTCAGGAGTTAAGTTAATAGCATGGACTTGACAGCACAAATAACAGGAGACAGCGCGGATACATTGACCCGATTAATAAACAGAGTAAATAAATGCGAACCTTAACGAAATTTGGTCAGGGTGGAAAGCTGGTGACTGCTTTTAGTGCATAATTGAGTTCAAGTTCAGTAGAACACTCTGCAGCATCACGTCACCAAATGACAGCTTTTGTTCACAGTTTTTTGCCAACGGACAAGTATTAAAACAAGCTGGGAAGAGGTAGCTCTAACAAATGACACGACTTCTATTTTGCGTTAACTGTCGTGAAATCAGACCCTGAGGATATCTGGCAACCTTGTTTGGGTAACTCTAATATACCCGTTGAGCACTACGCAGATAAAGCACTGCATTTAAGGAAATGTTCCTGAGGAGAGATTCGCATAACCAATTTATTAGTGTGCACAATTACACTCCACATAACCGACACGCGAACGATCGTTTCTCTCGTGCCAAATTTCATGGCCTGTATGAGTGAAGATATTCTAGTACATGTATATATAGCCATATGGTTATCAAGCTTGAAACAGAGTTTATTTTCACAGTGGATCAGTGAGCAAATGCACTGGCAAGGTTTTACCGGGAAGGCATTTTCTATACGAAATGACACAAAGATGCCACAGCTATGGAATAAAAACATTAAAGTAAAGCAAAAGTGAATAGTTTACAGGAATCTTGTTAGTGTGTAATTACAGGCATATTCAAGGTGTAAGGTATTTAACGAGTCTTACCATTAGGGTTGTATCGCACCTGGCGCACGGCTGTGCTCAGTTTGATGTCCAGACCTTCTGACAGGGCCACAGGGACACAAGAGTAACCATTTCGCACTAAAGACAAAAACACACATATATTTAATACTTTCAAATGAACAGATAAGGCAACTCTTCCTGAATGGTTTATAATATGTATTTTATGTTTCGTGTTACCTGCCCTTTAATTGATTCGACTTGATTAGCACCACACTCAAGAATTTTTCACTTGTATGATGGCCGTCAAGTTTATGGGTTGAGGAAACAGGATTTTGAACTATAAACCAATGACCTTCAGCAAGTTACTGATAAACTTTCTCACATGTGTCAAGTATAAACATTATACTGGCAGAAAACAGCAAACTTTGAAAGACACAAACAGCCACATAAGAGAACCCACTCCAACCCCAGAATCAAACCCACGCCTCCTCCGTCGCAGGAATTGAAAAATAACTGAATAGTCGTTTTGAACATGTGGCTTCATTTATCCAGGAATAGTTGTTTGAAACTTTGCAAAGTCTGGATGCTTCTTCAGGTCAGGTCGCATCATACATATCTTCTATAAATATCTTCTATAAAGATGTCATTTGGACAAGAACGTATATGTATGCCTGGGGTTTAACGTTGTATTTAATCATTTTTCAGTCATATGAAGATGAGGAGTCATCATTAGGTTTGTGTACATATAATGTATCTTCTTGTAGCAGGGGGTGTCTATGTCACCAAAATGCTGTCGCAACTGAAGTATCAAGGCACCACACATGAGACCCCACACAGTCACATTATACTGACACAGGGCCAAACAGTCATGTTTTCTTGCTCTCACCTATTAGTGCTTAATGCCAAGCAGGGCAGCAGCATGTACCATTTTTAAAGTCTGTGATATGACCGTGCCCGGGTTTGATCCCAAGTCTCCCGACTTCAAGGTGGACGCTCAACCATTATTAAAGTCTTTGAGCATGTATCATTTTTAAAGTCTTTGATATGACCCGACCCAGGTGTGATCACTAAAACTTAGTCTCAGAACTCCGATAGACAAACTACATGTATCATGTACCCAAAAGGTAATTCTTCATCACGTTCTTGAGCAACACGGACAAATGGTATGAACACTGTTTAATTACATGCGGGAGGCCTCTGTGGCCGAGGTTCAGCAACCTGCAGATGGTCATGGGTTTGCCTAGGGCTCTGTCCGGTTCCTCAAACCATTATGCTGGCCGTGGTTATATAAGTGAAATATTCTTGAGTACGACATATAACACCAATCAAATAAAACAAATAAATAATTACGCCAGCTTTTCCTGTCATTTTCTGGCTATGCTCAAGTTCACAAAAATTCTGCCAGTTAATGTACACTTGTACAAAGATGCAGGCAAACGAATCCAAACCTGTCAAATGACTGCCTGAGAACTCAAAGTCATCATCCTGGTCCCAGTGTTTCAGGGACAACATGGAGAGGGGTGTGGCATTGGCAAATTCCAAGTTGGCAAAGTGCCAGTCCAGGATCTGTCTGTCTCGGGAGGACAAGTACACATCACTGAAATAGAAAAATAAATTTATTCATTTATTTAATTGTCATTTAACGTCATCCTCAAGAACTTTTCACTTTTTACAATGAAGATCAGTTTTCAGGGTGGAGAAAACCGGAGTGTCTAGAACAAACCACTGACCTTTAGCATGTTACTGACAAACTTTCTCAAATGCAAGGTACAGATATGCCACCATATAGACAGAAGACAAGGGCTTTTCAAGGAACTTTAGACTGCACAAATGGCTACACAAGTGTCACAGACCATTGACTGTCACCAAGGGCCCACAATAGTGAGAGTCGAGGCACTACAAATTCTGTCCAAGGCCAGATTTGAACCCAAACCTTGCATGTCCTAGCAAGTAGCAATTAGAATTACAAAAATGAGATACAGAAATTACACCAAGAAACTCCATAAAAATTCATATATGTGACATATCCAACATTAAAAAAAAAACGCTTTTTGGGACTTTTGCTTGCGATTTTGCCAACACATGATATCTTCACTCTAGCAGAAGTTCACTGTTCATGCCTTTCACCATGATCAATTCTTATTCTAATAAACTATTACAATATTTCCTGCCCCTCACTCACGAAATATGAGTATTCTCTGACCATTCTAAAATTGTGACCAAAAGATTACAAAAATACACACTACAAGAGCTCTGAATCGCTGAACATTGCCTTCAATGACACCATTAACTACCACTGATAATATGAAGCAAATATGGAGAATCCTCACCAACAAAAATTTACTTTTGCTACCTTACCTGGGAGGAGAAGACTCAAGCTCATGTAGTTTCTCTTCTATCTCCTTCTGCTGTGTCACTAACTGATCATACTCCTGAATAAATACATAATGCCAAAATAGCATTACACATTTATACAACTGAATCATAAATAATATCACCATATCGCAATATGGAACTAATATGACAGCTTTTACAACATCAGTAATTTGTGTGTAATACTGTCAATCACTTCAGCTGTAATATCTGCTAAACACAGCTCTCTTCAGGTATTTTACTGCTTCCGTGTTATTATTTCTGTGATTGGGATTTTACCCCACACTCAAGAATATTTCAGTTACATGAAGGTGGCCAGCATTTTGGTGGGAGGAAAAACGGGCACAGCCAATGGAAAACCCATGGCCATTCACATGTTGCTGCAGACCTTCCCACGTACGACCATGGAAGAAGCCCGCATGAGGGGAGTCTCCTAGGTCAATGTGCTTAACAACCTTGCTAACTACCAGGCCAAGGATTCCCCCTTTTGCAAGTAATTGTGGCTTAACGAAATACTGGTACTTAGGAATATTACACTTATACAAAGGCAGTCAGTATTATCGATGGAGGAAACCAGCATGGTTGGGGTAAACCACCAACATAAGCAAGTTATTGACTAACTTTTCCACATGTGACATACATTTACATGTCATATTGGCACAATACAAGTGGTCACAAATTTAAGGCTTTGCAAATGCTCACATTTGCATTGTTTACTGCTTATTGTCACCAATAAGTGAAAGTGAAAGAATCAAATTCCCTATTCAAGGTTGAAGCCTAATTGCATCAAGCCACATTTACAGACCGTCCATCTACAGGTTCTGGTTCACCCCAGTACTGGTTTGGTGATGATAACCCAGGCAGTCTTACCTTGCAGGCAGCTGTCAGATCTCGCAGTTTACTCTTCACCAGGAACTCAGCTGTAATATCACGCGGAGGCTTGACTTCTGACGCCTCTCTCCACTGCTTGTTCAACTCACACACCTTATCTTTTAAGTTTATCATCTGCATATGAAAAAAAAAAAGTGTTTCTAGAAACACAACATTCTTGAAGATACGAAAATAAACTAGTGGCAAAAATTAAGCAAAGCTGAACCAATTGATCAATTTGAATATTTGTATATTATCTTACTTCTATCTTCGTAAAGAGCTACCCAATGCCTAAGAGAAACAAGAAATGAATGAATGACTATAAATTAATGTCACATTGGCAATTTCCCAGCCACGTCCTGGAAAACTAGAGTTGGGACCATGATTCAAAAAGGTGTATGATGAACAAGGCCATATAACAGGTGTAACTCACTAATATCCCCTAAAACAAAATCTTTTCTAAGAAATAGTTCCTGTACAATCTGCCTGGTTTGAGGTGAAAATATTGCAGATGTGCACGTAAATATCACGCTGTGTAAGCCATGACGTGAAAGGAACAGAAAAATCATAATTTCATTCAAACTTTTTGTAGCTACTTACAAAAGGGGCATTGATACCCTGCTATTAAAACCTTAAAGAATCTTGATCTTGACCCATATCTTTTATTAATGTTACCTGCTGTTGATTCTTTTTAAGTTTGTCCTGTAAGCTGATAATATTACGCTGGTGTTCACACTGTTTTTCTTTCACATGCTTCTCTTGTAATCTGGAAATGGAAAGTTTTATTCATAGGACTCTTGCTTCTTCACTTTCACCATACCGTATTTCACTCATACAATTATGTCAAGAAAATGCAGCGAAGGAAACACCAGGTAAAGTTTGAGGCAAATCACTGCTCACTGTAACCAAGTAAAGCTTTTCTTCACATACGTAACAAAAGTTTATTCACCTGATAACAGCTTCCAGAGCATGCCCCAAGGCCACAGGTTTGCCTCCTATAAAGTTGAAGTCCATCTGATGAGACAGGTAGGACGTGGCTTCCAACAAACGGTTGAATTCTCGCTCAACCATTTCGTCTTTCTCTTTGGGTACCTAGAAAACAGAACAGCTCCTCACATTCACACATCTTTTTCTTAGGTATATGCTTTAACTTGAACTCCACATTACATCAGTGGGAATAAAGGAACACCAAACGGTTATCACTTTGCATCAGCTGACTTGCATTTTTAATACCCCTCTAGTATAAACTGTATTAGTGATGAGTTCATGAAAAATCGTGTGAAGCTACGTATGAATTACTGATAATTTAAATTACATACAATTTTGCATGGCATTTTACATTCCAGGAAATTATAGCTACGAGTATATAGGATAACAGGTTTTACTGATTTTAAAAGACGTAGCTGAGGTTTGAACCTGGGCCTGTCAATAATAACAGACACTCTATCCATAAGACTGTCACTGGAGTTTTCTCACAATGAACTGGGGGCGTATGTTGACAGAGGACTTACTGTAGTGCTCAGAGTACCACCATTGCTCTCATACAGAGGACATTTCTGCTTTATTTTGTGGAGCTCCATGTTGACCTGCTTACTCAATACAGTAATCGGATTGCCACCTGGAAAGATAAAACACACATCAATGCAGGGATAGCCTAGATTAACATACCTTGCACCTCCTAACACATATACATACACACAGTGATATTTTTTTCTCGCCCTATATTGAACTATGAAGCCACTAGTACTTTGAAGTGGTGTCAGCTTTCAAATGATGATTTCTTCAATATAAATATAATTACATCTTCAATATTTATAGCCTGTGTCTGTCTCCACAGAATCTTTTAGTTAAAGGAAGTCACCCAGTAGATCATCCTGGCAATGCAAACTCAATATGAACACTGCTTTTTGTCTATTAGTATGGCGACTTTACTTACCTAATCCAGTGACAACCATTGCCCCAAGATCTGCCACATAGTTTCCTTTCCTGAATGTGGCCACCCGTCCACCAACTCGATCCTTAAATAAGACACATTTTAAAACAGTATAGCCTGAGTGTAACAAAACAGACTATACAGAGAGGGAATTGAAAAATTTAGGCCACACCATGGTAATTGTACATACTTGGTACATCAGGACACAAAAATATAAAATTAATAACATCTATGTAAACTGTTAGCAATACAAAGCTACATCTCTATTACTGAAAGTTATTTTGTATGGTCTCCAATATCTGTGCATTATTTGGAGTAAATTGAATAAAGGGAGATAACTCACTCTTGCTTCCAGAATTACCACATCCATACCAAAAGCCATGAGTTGTCTAGCTGCTGTAAGCCCCGCTATGCCAGCCCCAATGATGATCACACGCCCATGCTTCTTGGCTGTATTTCAACAAAAAAAGGCATTTTATCAAGAATACTTCATTTAAGCAACAGCCATCAGTTAGTACATAAATCTGATATGTACTATACTGGCATTCTATCCCCATATATAGCTACATTTGAGTCACTTTCATGATATGTCCAGCCTAGTACTTTCTTCAACAACTGTAATGTTCGAAAGTAAGAAAATATCATACATCGCATCCAGTTACTTGTGAATTTACTTCCTCAAGTTTCTTGTTGTTTGGAAATCCTCCAAATATCAACACACTAAATCTCTTTGACATGTTCTACATCCTTTTTCACAAAGTAAATTACGTGTAAGTTAATAAGTGGCCAGCAGTGAGGTTAGGAGACACCTGGATGTCTTAAACAAAAACTGGAGGGTACTGTAAATTTGTCCAGAGAGAATGAGTGAGATCTGATCCTCCCAGTACAGGCTGGAGGGTATTGTAAATTTGTGCAGTTAGAATGGGTGAGAATGCATGAGATCTGATCCTCCAATTACAGGCTAGACAGATTTCTGCAGCGAGAATGGATGAGATCTGATCCTCTCAGCAAAGGCCAAGGCAGATTTGTGCAGTGAGAATGGATGAGATCTGTTCCTCCAATTACAGGCTAGATAGATTTGTGCTGTGAGAATGGGTGAGATCTGTTCCTCCAATTACAGGCTAGATAGATTTTTGCAGTGAGAATGGGTGAGATCTAATCCCCCCAGTACAGGCTGGAGGGTATTGTAGATTTGTGCAGTGAGAATGGATGAGATCTCTTCCTCCTATTACAGGCTAGATAGATTTCTGCAGTCAGAATGGGTGAGATCTGATCCCCCCAGTACAGGCTGGAGGGTATTGTAGATTTGTGCAGTGAGAATGGGTGAGAATGCATGAGATCTGATCCTCCAATTACAGGCTAGGCAGATTTCTGCAGCGAGACTGGATGAGATCTGATCCTCTCAGCAAAGGCCAAGACAGATTTGTGCAGTGAGAATGGATGAGATCTGTTCCTCCAATTACAGGCTAGATAGATTTCTGCAGTGAGAATGGGTGAGATCTGTTCCACCCAGCACAGGGGGTACTGTAGATTTGTCTTACCTGGGAAAGGTTTGAGTCTCTTGAAGACACCAAAGTTTATGTAACCATATCTCTCCAGGAAAGCATGTACTCGCATAACCAGAGGGCCATCACCTGGAAACAGACACCATCATCCAGTTCAGCAGACAAAATATAACAGTAATTTCATAGATTTAAATTTGTCCTGGTGCAGCTTCTACAATCATATGTATTTGTGCTTGCAATTTGGCTCAGTTATACACCTGCACGCCTTCAAACTTCTTTTACTTTGAATTTACACAAAAAAAAACTCATATCAGAATTTTTATAAATTTTCCTTATAAAAAGTTCATTTTTAAAATTTACAAATGACTGGTGTGTATTGTGAGTGAAATAACGATTGAAGTTAAATGTATATAAATTAATAATTAACTTCAAGTATTTGTTTGTCTAGGATGAGTTGTTCAAAAGAGGATTAAAAGTTAAGCCAAGATTAAAACTGAGTACCAGTCTCATCCAAAGTAAAAGGTGCTTAGGTCTGAAATGAAGTTAATAACTGGTTGATGATCTCAGGTCTTTCGCTAGGCCCATTTTCATCAGGTAAATGGACCCATTCCCCCAGAAAAGCTACCTAAAATTTCCCATCACACAGTCTTTTCAGTCGCCAGTGGAATATTTGAATCCTTGTTTTACAGATATGTTGATCGTAATAAATAGCTTAAGCACCAAACACACCAATCTACACTCCAAACTCTTGTGTATCCGCTACATCAATGACGAGTCCCATTCCTGCATCTCGTCAAGCTGTCTAATTTTTGTATCCATGACATCTTAAGACCCTATAACCTAATGCACACAGAGACAGTACATGCAGCACTAATGGTCAAACATGCTCCAGCATAAAAACTAGAATGTACAGGTCTAAAGTAGCCCAAAATTCCGGTCAAAGGGTGGTCTTCTTGACTGACCTCTTTGTACTTTGATAATTTTGGGAATATGGTTTTAAAACTGACAAGAAATCAACGTTTAATGTGCGAGACTATGTGAACTGAAAGGTCAGAAATGTCAATCACGGATGTGCATGCACAGGAATTTTGTGAATTACACCTTATCAAAAGGCCCAAAACTGAATGGGAAATACTAGCAAGAAAATCCGGTCTAAAGATGGCTCATATCTACTGATACACGAAGACCGTTGCCATCCTTAGTCCCGACAACATGTGCAGCCGATTATGACATTGTCTCTCTGTTCAGTTACCCTATCAGCAAAGCTCTCTGCATACACAATACTTAATATCCAAATCCATTTTATACATGGTCTGTCTGTAAGCTAAGGCATTTATGCACCTTTGCAACCACTGACACAGAGGTTAATCGATATTTAGTCCGACAATCTCAGTAGAATTCAAAAATATTGTCTGCTTTGAGCTACTCACTGCATGATGCCGTCTAACCAATTGATGCCTATTAAGAAACTTACATCATTCTGTTCCTTAGCTTACTGTTTCATAAAAATGAATTTTAAGTAGGAGTAAAGTCTACATACTGTTGTATGGTGGCTCAATCAAGGGGAGTGCGTTCTCAAGAGTGAGTTGCTGTTTGGGATTCTCCAACCACAGCTGAAGCTGGAACAGAAGAGACCTTGACTTTAAAGGTTTCACCGAGTATCATATGAACATGGAAAATTTCACTTCATCCAGTCAGAAATTCCAAGTACATGTATAATGCTTAGAATTATTATAAACTTAAAAAAAACCTGGTTCAGAAAGTTAGTGGATCTGCCCCAAAAGAGGTGCAATAAGAATATGTTTAAAATCAAAATAACATATTTGCATCTGAAAGTACAATCAACCAATCATACAATCCTTCACATGTTTTTGAGTTACACAAAAGTATACGCTTTAAGATCAAAAGTACACTAGTGAAACTTCAAGCAATGAAGTAAAAATAGCTTGGCGGATTTCACCACAATGCAGCTTTTGACAAGACCACTTAAATCTTGCCCCAAATCTCTAACCAAATACATTAGAAATTATATGAAACTCTTTCATTTCATTTTATTAATCTCCATATTAATGATGATGCCATACACTGCTTTAACAGCTGATGTTCAATTTTTCTCCTTGGTAAAGTACCCTAATATCTAACATTGTGGCATCCAGCTTTCCATGCAGTAGTACCTACAGTACCTTAGAACTACTTTCCTGCTTCCTGCAACACTTAAGCCAAAAGAAAAAATAAAACCTGCATTTGTTAAACTTACAAATCTATTTCTGATGTACAAGAAGACTTTCTGTGCTTGCGGGGGTCCCTGAAGTATGTCAGGAAAACAGGAGGCTTCCTGAGATGTCATTTTGTCAAAGGGGAGACGACTCTGAAAAGCAGCACCCTCCAGGCCTGGAGAAAACAATTTATTTGATCAGATAAATTTGATTGCTACACAAAGGCCTCAATCCTAGATGGTTTGATGGCTGTTGACAACTACTATGAGCTCAATTAAAAATCTGGATGGTACCCAATATTGGCTGAAAACAAGTGCAACTTTAGAATAGCTGTGTCATGCCAAATGAGATTTTGTGTTGTCTTTGCACTTGACTAGAGCCTTGTTAAGTCAACGGCTCATGACTAAAGGTAGCAGATAAGTGTGAAAAGACAGGCAACACTTTGCTGACAAACAGAACAATATACTAATAGAGCTAATCATGTGCTCCTAAAAATATTACATTCTGCTTAAAAGCTTACTGCCTAGATTCCCTGCAGGCACACCTACCTGCGTTATGCAAACAGGAAAGAAGACAACAGCAAATGTATACAGCAAAGCACTGATTGGCAAGAGTCAATCAGAACTTGAAGGCATTCCTTCAAGTTCAATATAGTATCTGGCAGGAAGCCAGCTGACTTACCCATATGAACAATTGGGTCATCATTCTCACTGTCCTCCTCTGGTTCATGCTCTGGGGGTCGAGGCCTCTCAGGTATGACCGGCGGCTTTTCCTTCTTGTCACTGTCAGAGTAGTACTCTTCATCTGACAAGTGTGCTAGCTGCTCATCCATCTCACGATACTCCACCTTCTACAACATAAATTTATACCCACTTCAATACTAAATGATTACAACACAAAGACTTCTTTATCCAACATTAATGGCAGAAGCAAAAGATTTCTTGACTTTATTGTCTCTGGCACTTTTACACATTTCATTCTGATTATGCATGGGTGTACATATTTTTTAACTATAGCTTTATGATCGTTAACAAAGAGATGAGAAAGAAGAATATGTTTGTTTATATTACAATAATAATTGCAGGAACACTACAAGTGAGAGTTAATCTCAGAGGAGTGTCCTGCTCATTTCAAGCGCAGCTAGAAATTAAAGTGTGCACCGGTTTTTTATACATTGCCGAACAGGCCAATACGACTTCTCAGATTGATGATTTAAAAGTTCAGGCAGGTAAATGTTTTAATTACTTTATGTTAGTATGTTATGTCAAAGGGGGATGGGATGTCAGGGGTAGGGGTGGGAGGTTTTTGGAGGGTTCTTTTAAGAAGCCTTGACTTCAAGTGTAAATATTACATTGTTGTGCTATTCCGAGTACATTTTTCAATAGCTTAGGATCCTCCAAGTTGTGACACATGGTTCCTTGTTTCCTATCACAGCCCACATATCCTAGCTTTCACCATCACATAAGAGCTCATTTATTTCTAGATTTCATTCTTTCACTAAGACTGTGACATTATCATAAAAATAATGCTAATAAATATGTTGAGCTATATTACCCACACAGTCAATGCCTGGATGAAAAGAAGGATGTACTAGGCCTAAACTACTATACCATTCCCATGGTATAGTATTCCCTAGTATTTAGGGCTGTTGTTGTTGTTGTTGTACTGAAGTCAAGTGCAAGCAACTTCCACATCTTCTATACTCCTACTGACAAGTCTACATGGTATTACGTCCATTCTTAAGGACTACACTTGCTGTGAAAAGCTGAAAACACTAAGGCAGAAAAGTCTTTTCTTTGACGTACCCGTGCCTTCTTGCGTCGACTAGTCCGTCTGCCATCTGTCTGACTGTCTCCACTCTCATTGTCTTCCATAGGACTCGATCTCTTCCTATCTTCTCCACCGGAATCAGCATCCTTTTTCTCCAGTTTTTGAGACATTAATGAAGACACAGACATTCCCTTCGAGTTACTCGGCGTCGATGACATGTTTTTGGTATCAATCGGCAGATAATGCCGTCACATAGATAAGCTTGTGTTAAATGTTGACGGTCACGTTGTTGTATTCAGCTGTCTTTGCAGCTGCTCCGGTTTCTGGCGTGCTTCCCATTCGGGTAAGTTCGTGTACTTCCGTATTCCCCGAATTTACTCAAAGTTCGGCGTTTCATGTTCGCCACAAAACCATGATCTCTGGCGTAAAGAAAAAAAAAATTCGAAGGTAATTGGAAAGCTGTTTTAATTTCCACACTTGCAGGGGATGCGTCGCCTTTGTCTAGCCTTAGGGAGATTTTAACGTTTTTTTTTCTATGTAATACTTAAATCCTACACCAAGTGTTCTACCATGTGGCATAGGTTGTCGCCCCGTGTCTTTTCTTGCTCCAGCAGAGGGGTGCAGTGAGCAGTCCCGAATCACCAGGGTTTGCATTGAAAACTAGGGGCGTGTTAGTACCGCTAGCGTCCGTAGGTCGAGGAAGTGAGAATGATGGCGTCAAGTACAGAAAAACAAACCAGCAGTAAAGCGGAGACAGAATTATCTTCAAAAACAGAAGAATCAAATTCTTTTAACGTTTGTGAGTGTCCGGTGGAGAAGGTGGTCGTCTACCAAGACAGAGCAGAGGTGTGTCGAGTGATAGAAACGACCGTGAAGAAAGGTGAAAATGAAGTCATCGTGAAGAACCTGTCTAACTATGTGGATGAAGACTCTATCAGGTGACAATGCATGAGTGTGAGCTACATTGAGACGGCTGAGTCAGTGTCATGTGTTGTAGTCCATGTACTCTCAACAAACTAAGATATAAGATTGTATGAGTAAAGTGAAATGTATCTTAACTTGTACCGTATTTATAACGTGCATGTAGGCCTACGGCATGCCTTATGTAATTGAATTGTACTTGAATGTTGACTATATATTTCATACCGTACTTTATAGTTTTGATGTTTATGGGCATGTACTTTACTGCATGAGATGTCCAGACTTCATCAGCAAAGAGAATTTAATTTTCTGACTGTCCCAAAATAAAACATCATGCAGAGGTGAATATGTAGAATGCATATAATGTGAATAGTACAAAAATCAAAGTTGGCAGTTGTAAAGACTAGGTTGTTCATCTTATGGACAACTGAAACTACGTGTGCAAAAATACTTTGTTATTTTTTAGATTTTTGTGTAAGAGAGTTCACTGCATTCAAAAGTACATGGAGGGCCTATGTCATGGAATTCATGGAGGGAACTGCCAGCCTGAGCATTTCATATTCACATATTTTATGAACATTATTTAGGTAATGTTTTCCTGGCGAGTAATCAGGTATGGTAATGATTCATAGATGGTCCATAGAGCCCTGCCATGAAATTCAAACTTTTGGTTGCATTTGACTATCTTGAAGAAAATGGGGTAGATGAAATTATTTTTGCACATGTTTTTTTTTTTTTTTCTGCCCGTGTGATGAATTGCTAGCTTCTTTCACTTTGAAGAACAGATAAAAAAAGATAAGAAAAAGACCAAAGTTTCTGACCTGCCTGTTATACCTTTTCTACAATGTATTTGACTTCACAGGGTTGAAGGGAAAGGTACAGCTACAATATTAGAAGTGACCTACCAGACCAAGTATGACTCTCCTAGCAAGTCTGAGAGAGAAGAGTATGAGAGCAAAGGAAAAGCACTTCAGAAAGAACTAGAAGCTTTGGATGAGAAGCTCACGGAACTGCAAGCTGCTAAAGTTAGGTTTCAGAAACAATGGACGGTTCTGGACCAGTTTTCAACCAGTGTTACCACAATGGGTGCCTCTGTTCAAGTATGTTGTATTTGTCAAAATTTATTTTTTGGCTGTGACGAACAGCTGTATAAGTCGGTTGATCAGTAGTGAAATGTTTCTGTTTCCTTAACAAGAGGCCTGAGTTCAAGAAGACAAGTTTTTTCTTGAAGGTTGCAACTGTCGGGAAATTATGCTTGTTTGTTAATGCTAAATAATAGACGTGGATTAAAGGGACATACCGCCAAAAGAAATTCAGAATTCTTGATTCGGTTCAACTAAAAACAAAAATGAGTTGCATTTGACTCCTAACTAAACCTTCTGGGCCAGCGGATGGTCTTTGGTATCCCCCGGACTCTGCCCTGTTTCCTTCCACCACAATGATTGCTGCTGTCGTATAAGTGAAATATTCTTCAGTACAGTGTAAAACACCAATCAGATAAATAAATGAATAAAACACCAATCAAATAAATAACAGTATGCTTTTATTTCAGCAATCTGATACAAAGACAACGGTGACTAAGTTGGACAAAGGTCAGTTGGAAGGGATCAGTGAGTTTTTCAAACTTTACAATTCGCAAGCAACACACCTTGACACCAGCCTACTTCAGCTGGATCAGCAAATGAAAAAACTACAGGAGGAAAAGGTAGCTCTGCAGATGAACATGCAGGAACTTGGATTGGACGCAAACAAGAATGTTTCCAGGTCATTTGAAATGTTTTTCTTCTATTTACTGGGTCTGAGATACGTCACATACTTGTGGGGCTAGCTTATCGTCAGAATACAGATCAGTACTCTTGAATTCATTGGATTTGGAACTCTTACTTTGCAGTTTGTGAGCATGATGAACGCCATAATGTCAAAATGATGATGTGAAGCATACATGTAATTCGTTCAAAGGCTATCAGTATATAGCATCAGTCTAAAGTTGTAACATGTTCAAACTGTGATCGGCTATACCTGTACTCTACATTGTAAAAATACTATAGCCCTACTGATTTATTTATTTATTTATTTGATTGGTGTTTTATGCCGTACTCAAGAACATTTCACTTATACGACGGCAGCCAGCATTATGGTGGGTGGAAACCGGGCAGAGCCCGGGGGAAACCCACGACCATCCACAGGTTGCTGGCAGACCTTCCCACTTACGGCCGGAGAGGAAGCCAGCATGAGCTGGACTTGAACTCACAGCGACCGCATTGGTGAAAGACTCCTGGGTCATTCTGCTGTGCCAGCGCGCTAACCAACTGAGCCATGGAGGCCCCACCCTACTGATGAACAAAATACCACTGATGAATAAAATACTACTTCATCACTGCTGAATGTTACTGGTTCATCTGAAAATTTCCTTTTTAAAAGTAAAGCTTTAGGCTGTTGTCCCTTGCACTGGGTTAACATTTTAATGCTTAACAATAATGACTTCTTCCTACTTGAATAACAGTATATGCTAAGGTTACTAATGATCACTTGTAATGTTATTGAAACCATTGGTGTTGTTGTAAAAGTAGGCAGAGGACACTGTTGTTCCATGAGGCGCAAGATTTGTTTCCCTTTGTGGAGGGCTGGCACCTCATTGAACATGACAAATGCCCAAGTTCATGTAACACTGACTTGATTGTTCTTTACAGGCAGTGCTCCATCATGCTGGAGAGCAGCGAACCTGATGAAGCGAAGATTACCCTTCTGGTCTCCTATGTTGTGTCTCAGGCATCCTGGACTCCCAAATATGACATCCGAGTTTTTCCAGAGGAAAAAAAACTGAAGGTACACTACTTGTGGTGGATAGAATGTGGATGCTGGCTCATGTCTGTGTATTGTGACTTAGCAGTTTGACACTTTTTACGCCCCACTGCCAATGCATTGAAGGGATCTGCTTTGCAGCTGATTGTCCATGTGTGTTAGACAGGATTTCTTCAGAACTACATGTACATGAGATGTCACTGCCAAACTTGGCACACACATTTTCCCTATTGTGGCCAAGACCTGATTAAGGTTGATTTTCAGCGAAGCTTGCCCAATTTTCAGGGCATTGGGATTAGTACAGATTAATTTATGTAAACATAAAATCTCCGTCATTGTGGAGGAGAGTGAAGTTACCCAATTTTCAGGCCTTTGGGATCAGTACAGATTAATTTATGTAAACATGAAATCTCCGTCATTGTGGAGGAGACCTGATCAAATTGATTTTCAGTGAAGTTGCCCAATTTTCAGGCCATTGGGATTAGTACAGATTAATTTATGTAAACATGAAATCTCCCTCATTGTGGAGGAGACCTGATCAAATAGATTTTCAGTGAAGTTTGTCCAATTTTCAGGCCATTGGGATTAGTACAGATTAATTTATGTAAACATGAAATCTCCCTCATTGTGGAGGAGACCTGATCAAATTGATTTTCAGTGAAGGTGCCCAATTTTTGAAGGATCAGTACAAAATAATTTTATGAAAGGCCCCTAAACATGAATTCTCTTCAAATTTTTGATTAAAATTAACTGAACTCTGTTGACGTATAAAGAACTCTGGACATATAGGTAAGCCCTGTTGAATTTCAAAATTTATAGCAGCCAACTATTTTTCCTTTGGTTTTTAATCACTTCAAACAAAATTCACTACTTTTGTCTTGTCATAAAGAATAATATTGATTTTCACTGAACCTTGGCCCATTGTTAGACTACACAGAAACTTTGTACGTTGAAATAAACCATTTTTTTTAAGGTTTTAACCTTAAGAAAGTATCCTCATGCCTAATGTTTTCCAAGTTCCAAATACTCTTAAACAAGATTTACACATATTTGTATTAAAAGTACATCTGTTTGTTGCAGGTGCGTAAGGTCTAAGTGTTTTGAGTGTGAGATATCTCTTGGGAGTTGTAACAAAGTTGGTAAACATTTTGCACTCCCATTAATGATGTTTTGTTCATTTCATGACAAAGTCTGACAGCAACCTGCAGATGCATGGTTGTGAGTTTCCTCCGAGCCCTGCTCGGTTTCCTCCTACCATAATGCTGACCATTTTAGTAGAAATGAAATATTCTTGAGTATGACGTAAAACACCAATCAAATATATAAATGAATGTTTTGTTCATTTCTGTTTTTTTTTCTACAGGCATGACTGCTTCTGAGCAATTTGCACTGCAGGCAATGTTGTATGGTCCATTTCTGTTTTACTTTATCCAGGTGATGTATTATGGGCTGATTAAACAGTCCACAGGTGAGGACTGGGAAGATGCAAAGCTGTTTCTGTCAACTGCCATGCCAAGTATTGGGGGCATTATCCCTACCCTTGGGCGGTCCTCGGTCAGCCTGAAAAGAGCACCAGTAGTAAGGTAAACGCATACATGTTGACTCTCATAGACCCAAATTAACTTCTTTAAAAGGCATATTGAAATTGTCAGAGTAACATCACAATGTTTCTCTTTGGGTAACAGCTTATTAACTCATACTGTTATGATTAAAAGTCTGTCCACATGGCAAGTGTACACACATTACTCTTGGGTTCTCTGCATTTCTCTATACTTGTACGTGGAATAATTAAATAATTTTGGAAGTTAATCTTCACATGCTTGATAACAGTGTTTGATATGTACATCGTAATGTCGGTAAAAATAAATCAGAAGTTGTTAACCATAAAAAAAATTTGTGGTGATGGACAAAATTACAAAATATACATATAATATACATATACAAGAATATGTCAAGTACTAAAAATCATGTTATATTACTGCTTCTTGCGCTTTGCTTTTCTCCCTCCCTGATTTATTTCTTAGTTTATGATTTATGATTACCATTGTTACATAACCGCTAACTTTTTCAGCTTTTGTTGTCAGAAATAGTTCACCTAATTTTTGTCTTGCCAAGATCTTTACATTTGTCATATAATATTTTATGTCATTGTCTTGATGTTCTTCTGTCAAAGGGAGGTATGATTGTCTGGTTTTACTTCCGGATGTACAGTGGGTTTGAATTTAATATACATGTAACCCTTACTGTAAGGGGAATAATGTAATTATTACCTAGGTTTGAATGCATAAAAGTGGAATGAGGAAGGTGTAGCTAGTTATCGGGACACCATGAAAAATATGTTCATTGAGGTTTATAACCTGACCCACCCACCAAAAAAATGGGCCATTCTTTAAAGCTTTAAAATCATTAGCGGGTATACAAAGAAAATTTCCCCTACTGGCTGACCTAATTTTTACCTTAAGAATTTTTAAGGATGGCCCTATGAGAAACACTCAGGTGCATACATGTCTGTTGTGGCAAAACAAACATTCTGTACACACAGGGTACATGTATGACAGGCACGGGGGGACAGACTGAAATGATGCAAGAGTTCTGTCAATCAGCATGACCCGTAGCACAGATTCACACACAGGGTACATGTATGACAGACACGGTGACAGACTGAAATGATGCAAGAGTTCTGTCAATCAGCACGACCCATAGCACAGATTCACACACAGGGTACATGTATGACAGGCACGGTGACAGACTGAAATGATGCAAGAGTTCTTTCAATCAGCACGACCCGTAACACAGATTCACACACAGGGTACATGTATGACAGACACAGTGACAGACTGAAATGATGCAAGAGTTCTGTCAATCAGCATGACCCGTAGCACAGATTCACACACAGGGTACATGTATGACGGGCACGGTGACAGACTGAAATGATGCAAGAGTTCTGTCAATCAGCACGACCCGTAGCACAGATTCACACACAGGGTACATGTATGACAGGCACGGGGTGACAGACTAAAATGATGCAAGAGTTCTGTCAATCAGCCTGACCTGTAGCACAAATTCACACACAGGGTACATGTATGACAGGTACAGGGTGACAGACTAAAATGACGCAAGAGTTCTGTCAATCAGCCTGACCTGTAGCACAGATCCACACACAGGGTACATGTATGGCGGGCACGGGGTGACAGACTAAAATGATGCAAGAGTTCCATCAATCAGCATGACCCGTAACACAGATTCACACACAGGGTACATGTATGACAGGCACGGTGACAGACTGAAATGATGCAAGAGTTCTGTCAATCAGCACGACCCGTAGCACAGATTCACACACAGGGTACATGTATGACAGGCACGGGGTGACAGACTAAAATGATGCAAGAGTTCTGTCAATCAGCACGACCCATAGCACAGATTCACACACAGGGTACATGTATGACAGGCACGGTGACAGACTGAAATGATGCAAGAGTTCCATCAATCAGCATGACCCATAGCACAGGTTCACACACAGGGTACATGTATGACGGGCACGGTGACAGACTGAAATGATGCAAGAGTTCTGTCAATCAGCCTGACCTGTAGCACAGATTCACACAGGGTGACCACTCAAATTGAAAACTATTGTAAGTCAGATTCATTGAGACAGCTTAGTTACATCTATATATGTGGTGCGTGGCTGTCTTCTGTTGCTTTTGGCATGGCACTAGGGCACAGTTTCAAACATGGAGCCCCCCTCCCAATACCTGTACAGCACTCTCGCACCGATAATTTTGATTCTACAGGGGTAATACTATATCTGTATCTCAAGGACTGTGTTGATGCATAAACAATATTCACTCAACAAATATTCAACCCCAAAACTTAAGGTTCAGGCTTACAACAAATCACAGGGATCAGTGAATACGCCAAAGTGACGTGTCGTATAGCAACCGTCGCACTATGCAAATTAACCTCTATCCTAATTTGTCTATCAATAACTTTGGCTCTTTTGATATAATCTGTGTGATGGCCATTTCTTACTGAATGGCAATGTCTTTTTAAGTCTTTACCTGTTTATTTGATACCTGAATGAGTAAAAAAGCAATGTGAATGAAGCACGCATCACATGGAATTTATTTGTTTATTTATTTGATTGGTGTTTTACCCCGTACTCAAGAATGTTTCACTTGTATGATAGCGGCCAGCATTATGGTGGGTGGAAACCGGGCAGAGCCAGGGGGAAACCCACAACCATCAGCAGGTTGCTGCCAGACCTTCCCACGTACGGCCGGCATGTAGAATTGACCATATGCATGCTGATTTCCTCTATCAGGGAGAGAGGAATACCTAATCTCAGAATAGGAAAAAACACAGTATATTTATTCTTCTTTTTACGTATTCAGCCTCAAGTGTACAATACTATGCATGTTAAATGTCAGAAGCAAATTTATTTATTTATTTGATTGGCGTTTTACGCCGTACTCAAGAATATTTCACTTATACGACGACAGCCAGCATCATGGTGGGAGGAAACCGGGCACAGCCCGGGGGAAAACCCACAACCATCCGCAGGTTGCTGCCAGACTATCCCACTTACGAGAAGCCAAAATGAAATCCTCGATGTCAACCTGGTACTTGTATTCTTATACAGAATAAAATGTGTGTAATGTTATCATTTGGCTGTCATACACGTTCTTATGGTGCCTGTTGTGGGATACAAAAATTGTATGTTTTGGCTACCACAGCAAATTTCATGAGTATTGTGGATAATTGTATGCTGTTCTTTTAGGCATCAATCAGATTATAATGGTTTAGTCAGACAATGTAAATAATGGCCTTATTTCCGGGTTCCTAACGGAACTCTTCAGTAATGTAAGTTTTGTACTAAAACATTCTTATGCTGCTGTTAAAACTGTATTTTTGTGCACAACTATAACAGATTTAATAGCATCTGTTAACCTTTAATTAGGCAAATAAATATATATCCAGATAATGGCTTTTAATCCATTGACTTCCCCATGACAGCTACAGCATTCGTGATCTGAAGAATGACAGTTCATTGTTGACATATGAATTCTCTTGGGCATCATTTGAAGAAAACAGCGACATTATCCTGTTTCCGTTAATTACATGTGTTAATAAAGAAATTATAATTATCACTGTGGAGCGTTTAACATTTGCTGTGGCGACGGTTTTACAGGTAAATTTTGGATTTTACCAAAATTTATAGTAAATTGGATTTTGTTCATTCTACATTAGTACCGTGAAGTGTTATACTTTAAAAAATATATAATGAAGTTGGTAAATCCAGAAAGTACATGTATCTGTCTGTAGTACACACATGGTTAAAATAAGTGAAAGCGTATATTTTATCTTTGCTCCCATCTCTGTGTCATTAGATCGTTATCAGATAGCCATGACAGACTGTAATTTTTTTATTGTAGAAGTGGTGGCATATTCAGGTCGTTCAGAAAAAAGCGGGCCTATGCTCACAGGGCGCAACCACAAAGTGAACTGAAGGATTTTGGCTTGGGTGACGGAGGTGCAGTGGAACTGTGCTTTGACGACTGGGCTCCACCAATTGAAGAAGCTACTAGTCAGGTATTTCAACAAAAATGTAGTTATTAATTTGTTTTCTTTCTTTCAGAGGACATGCCTTATTTTCTCAGAGGACATATCTCAAGGCAGCATATGTGCAACCACAAGCTTGTGCGCTTATGAGCGACTCTGCGCCAGAGGGAGCCTTTGGTATATCAGCAATGCCCATGCCTGCAATGAGAGCTGCCGTATCAGAGGTTTGAGAATATATAAATATATGACTCTTCCGTATCAGAACCCTTGTGAAGTGAGAATTTTTCCTTTAAAGAATGGAATCCTTCAGCCATAGACTGCCATCCTAGAATTTGAAAAATTGTTCTGAGTAAGATTTTAAACACTGACCAAATAGCTGACAAACTATTAAACCTACTACAGTATCTGCAGAATGTTGTGTCTGCCACAATTGTGTGTTTCACATAAAACCAGAAAATAACTAAATAATAGGCTGATGGCATGGATGTGACCTAATAGATTTTTGTACATCTGAGCCTGGTTGTTCAAAAGTGCCGTAGCGCTTAACACCAGATTTATACTTAAAACCAACTCTAAAACCAGTGGTGTAACTGTATATTAGATATGAACTAATTTTGCTGCTGTGATACTTAGCCTTCATTGGCTGCACAGTATCGCTAAATTTTTAAATATATAAACTGATGTAGTACCAGCATTAGCTATTACATTTCTGAACAATCAGGCACAATTGGGTTTTAAAGGTAGTGTTTATTCTGCAACCATTGAGAAGCATTCATCCATAGGTTGCTTGCTTTGATCTGGCTTGCTTACATTCCTCCTTGCTTTGAACTGGCTTGCTTTTATTCCCCCTCACTTTAATCAGGTTTGCTTAATACATTCGCCCTCACTTTGATCTGGCCCGCTTACACCCCCTTTCTTTGATCTGGCTTGCTTACATTTCCCCTTGCTTTGATCTGGCTTGCTTACGTTCGCCCTCACTTTGATCTGGCTTGCTTACGTTCACCCTCACTTTGATCTGGCTTGCTTAATACATTCACCGTCACTATGATCTGGCTTGCTTATATTCCCCCCTCACTTTGATCTGGCTTGCTTAATACATTCACCCTCACTTTGATCTGGCTTGCTTATATTCCCCCTCACTTTGATCTGACTTGCTTAATACATTCACCCTCACTTTGATCTGGCTTGCTTATATTCCCCCCTCACTTTGATCTGGCTTGCTTAATACATTCACCCACACTTTTATCTGGTTTGCTTACCCTTCACCCTTGCTTTGATCACCAAAATGAGTATTAATTTAAAAAGCGCAAACAAATATCTGGGAATGTTGAACCAGATGAACGAAAACACTAGCAAGGTAGTGGCATCATAGATTGTCTCTCCTTGCTTTCTGTAAAATGACAATAGAATGAATGTTGATGGGATGCTTTAACCTGCTGTGGTATTCATCCGACTAGTCAGTGTGTTGTACATAACGCATTCAGCTATAATGTGCAGATGGTTGTAGGTTTCACTCGGACTCTGAGTTAAATTCCTTCCACCATTAAAGCTGGCTGCCGTCATACATGTCATATATAAGTTAAACCCCAAGCACTCACTCACTCATATAAGTGAAATATTCTTCAGCAAGACGTAAAACATTAATCAGGTACACATCATTATGATATTTAAAGGACACTGTGCTTGTAAATTTAGTGTAAACCTTGAATGTCAAATCCACCGATACATGTCTTACAACACATATCTGATCTTCTTGTTTACTTTTACTTGTTGACTAGCCTCTATGGCTTAGTTGACAGAGCGTCCGCCCCTGGCAGTAGATCCAGGGTCAATCCGGGGTCGTTTCACACCTAGCCAGTCTCTAGCCAGCCGCCCAGTACGGTTCAGCAAGTGACGTCAAAACGAAGTAATTTTCAAGATGATTTCTAGATTGACAGAGGCATTACTTATGGATAACAACTCCTGGATTTATTG
This sequence comes from Liolophura sinensis, assembly GCF_032854445.1. Taxonomy (NCBI): domain Eukaryota; kingdom Metazoa; phylum Mollusca; class Polyplacophora; order Chitonida; family Chitonidae; genus Liolophura; species Liolophura sinensis. Next base: position 53,789,055 of record NC_088295.1, read on the forward strand.
TGTTGGTGACGTTTCGATGTGGTTCAACATCCATGTAAGAACCATATGGTTTGATAACGATGTAAGAACCCACATCGAAACATCACCATATGGTTTGATAACGATGTAAGAACCCACATCGAAACGTCACCATATGGTTTGATAACGATGTAAGAACCCACATCGAAACGTCACCAACACAATAAATCCAGGAGTTGTTATCCATAAGTAATGCATCTTTCAATCTAGAAATCATCTTGAAAATTACTTCGTTTTGACGTCACTCACTGAACTCGCCATAAGTAATGCCTCTGTCAGTCTATACCATCCCAATTCCTAAATGCCTCCGAAAGAAGAAAAAGATGATTTCTAGCTAGATAGAAGCAAATGTACTGCTGTATTAATTTGAACCCATAGTGGATGACGTTGAAGTTTCGATTTATGACACTGACATCTCTGGCCAGACTTCAGATTCCAGTTTTTCTGATGTTATTTGAATTTGATCTTTGTCCACACATTTTCAACAGCACTATCACACTATTTGGTGTGTTTACTTTAAGATTCAATATTTATTTACTATTCATTCCCTCTGTCACCTTCACAATAAATATCATTTGTATTCCCCAAGAGATGTTAAATTCTTATCTATATGCGATGACCACTACAGGTACATGTTACTGTCGGCATTCCGAAAAGCATATGCCTGTAGGGGCTTATAGCCATGTACAATATAAGTACATGTACATGTACGATATGGATGTCAGTGTTAGTGTACAAACATTTACTATCTGTCAGTTATCAGTACAGTTAATAGTATTTTGTAACTACTGTGTGCAGGTGCCCTTGTGGAAATTCAGCTCTTTTCCTCTCGTAGCTTTCAGCTGTAAAATGGCGAGAGCAGAACACGGCCGTTTTTGGTGGGTACAAAATCCTTCCGTCTTACACTGTAAATCCATGCCTGGAAACTTGGAAAAACTAACTCCAGGTTTCTTTTGACAACCCTGTCTCTACATCTGGGTGCAGAACAGCAAACCATTTTGTAGAGAAATTTGATATTTTCACTCTTTTTTTTTTTTTGAAATGGAACAAAATGTCGAAGCTCCGACAGCTCATAAAGGTTGGATTTGTGTTGGCAGAAAAAACACATGAAACAAGCCTCATTATGTAGTGATTTTAAGTGCCATGTTACTCAGGTTATTGTACCCTTTTGTAATATTTTTTTACACTCAATTTAACAATATATACAGGTAAGAAATAAGTAAGTAAGTAAGAAATCTGTACACTAATCCTTTAAGTACGACGTTAAACATAAGCACACATACACACACTTTTACACCGGCCTGGCTGGCACAGTTGGTAGAGCGTCTGCTTCGGGAGCGGTAGATCCAGGGTCAATCCTGGGTGGAGTCACACCTAAGACTTTAAAAGAGCTTTGCGTTCAGCATGAAGGGGATAGTCCAACTACTGGTTGACCCGTATCAGTATAATGGCACAGGGGAGCGGCTTACTTGCCTTCGGTAGGTAGTCTCAGTGAAGCAGCACTAGATAAAAGAGCGGTGGAAATCCATCCTGCAACAAGAAGGCACATGACATACATTCTAAGGATTCCTTCATCGTCATATGACTGAAAAATTGTTAAGTACGACATTAACCCCAAGCACTCACTCACTCACTCACTCACTCACTCACTCACACACTTTTACTGGTTTACAATTTCCAAGTCACATGTGTACTCCAATGTGAGTGCACATAATGAATACCAGTGTGTACATTTGCAGGTTTGGTTATGATTTTAAGGCAGCAGTTTAGTCAAGTACCTGCCCAGGCTCTCCTGTTTCAACTGCCCATTAAGTGAAATATTCTTGAACATGGCAATCAAATTAATAAATAAAAGTGAAATTCTAATCGTGCTGCTTTTTATTTTCAGGCTCAGGAAGGTTTGACAAGCACAACGTTTGAGATAACTCGTAGTGCCACCATTCCATGTGACAATGTGGGGCACAAAGTGGCAGTTGGCATCGTTGATCTGAGCCCCGAATTTGAGTATGAAACTATCCCCTTGCTGGCACCTCATGCCTTCTTAAAGGCTCGTGTGACCAACAAATCACAGTATGCATTTCTGCCAGGACCAACCAATATCTTCTTGGACAATAATTTTGTAGCTAAGGTATGGCTTATGTACGGTACAAACTGAAACAAATTTCTGTCGAATCAGTCCATTAGCACGTGTACATGTATATACTAGAATAGATTTGAAGTACCCTAAAATCTCCAACCATCTCTGTAACCAATATGTTAAACATTCTGAGAAAACTGGGGGATGTAGGGAAATAATTTGCAGAGTTTTACAAAGCCCTGCATCTTTAAATGACACAAACAAATCATGTTTCACGTCATTTTCATATTAATTGTATGCATAAATTCCACTGAAAAAATACTTGGGGGGCTGAAAAGGTTGTAGGTTTTTTAACCAGGAATATATCCAATTATACATCCAACCACAGTTCTGTCACACCTCCTTCCATCTTCAGACAAACGGCTGGGTATATGGCTTCCTGTGTATAACCTCGCCTAGTATTACTGATAAATTTATCATTTCGGAGGAAATGGAATATCGTGTTTAAATATATATGTTTTGTGGTTGCTACAAATAGTTCAGTTTACCTGTCAGTATTTATGGTATTTATTTTACATTTTTAGTCCTTTCATTTAATCAATACACAAGTTATTTTAAGTCAAACTTCATGGTATGGTTTAATTTATAAGAGTTCCCTCACAACAAGCGATACTGTTTTTGAAACCGTTACACCGAGAAAAGTTTTTTTTTTTAATAATATTTTGTTGAGCTTATTCTCAGCATTGCACCTTAACCCGTTATAAATAACAATGCCTGTTACAGAGTTTCCTGGATGCGGTGAGTCCAGCTGAAGAGTTCCTGGTGTCCCTAGGTGTGGATCCAGCTGTCCGCATCAAGTACAAGCCCCTCCATAAATACGAGGAAAAATCGGGCCTGTTGACCAAGGTGAAGACGGTGACATACAAACAGGACATAGAAGTGAAGAATACTCACACAAACCCCATGCAGATCAAGGTCGTTGACCATGTTCCTGTTAGCAATGACGATAAGATCAAGGTGAGACCGATAGTCGAAATTCATTCTCGTAGTGTGTTTCTCTCACAGTTAACTTGTCTTAAAGGTGAAGGAAACATGTGAATCACAAAGATACATCTGGCATCAATCTGCATGATGGGATGGTTCAAATTCAATGAAAATATTGCTGTTTCTGTCCTGCATTCATCAGCTTCTCATCGTTCATACATGTATAGGAGATTGTGAGGACTGGGTACATTTGCCTTTTTTCAGTGCTCACACTTACAGCAGTTGTCACCAGTTTCATCAGTTTCATCAGTTTCATCATGATGATCATTGCTCAGTGGTAGAATATGACACAGTGATGATTGTACCGCTCACAGTGATGATTGTACCGCTCACAGTGATGATTGTACCGTTCACAGTCATGATTGTACCGCTCACAGTCATGATTGTACTGCTCACAGTCATGATTGTACCACTCACAGTCATGATTGTACTGCTCACAGTCATGAGTGTACTGCTCACAGTGATTCAGATTGATTATGTATTCAGTAAATGCACTCTCTGCTTCACTACAGAACCAGTCTCCGGTTCAGTCAGTATCATGGAGTTGTTCTATTCAAACAAGATCCAGTTATTAAATGGCTCAAATGTTGCCTATGTGGTGTTTAAGCTACATATGTATAATCATTCATTCATTCCAATTTGTCTATGCAGCACTGGAAAAAGCTTTATCCAGTGATCTACGAATAGATATTTAAAGTTTAACTTCAAGCGTTTATTGTCAGATGGCAAAAAGCCACTTTTTTCTTTTCTTTTAAACATATTGTGAACATTTTCATTGTGGAATCACAACTCCTATTTCAACTGCTCAACCACTACCCCCACCCCCACCCCCACCCCCCACCAACCCCCAAACCCCTAAACAATAAAAAAAAACCTGGTACTTGGTAAATGGAGTGTTTTATTTGTGAACAGGTGAACATCCTTGAACCTCCCCTGAGCCAGAAGCATCCAGAGAAGACAGAGAACACCGACACAATAAAGTTGACAAAGGATAGCCATGTGGAGTGGCAAATCACTGTCAAGGAGAGCGACAAAAAAGAGATCACTCTGAAATATACCATCGAATACCCCGCTGGAGAAGCGATTGATATTAGCACTGTCTGAACTCTGACATGCTGAAAGGAAAGCTAGGTATTAAAAATTTGGCTTTCATAAAACATAAGATTTCTATAGATCAATTAAATTGAACATCTGGGCCTATTTTTAACAATTTTTGATATTGCCGGAGGCAGACCTCAAAATTCATAGATGATGTGTTCATTAACATATAGATTGGACAGTTGAGATTGAAGTTGTGCAAGGAATTACTTCTCGAAGGTATAACCCTTTTGATACATAAAAGTACAGTTATTTTTTCAAGACTTGCATATACTTACATCTGTTTACAATTTACAGGTTTTAAAAGCATTCTTAGTTCAAAATTTGTCTGTAAAATAATTTTTTAAGGTGGGTGCCAGTAAATTTATGCTTTGCAGAGGGAATCAATAAAAAAAAAAAATACTCTTGTTACAGGAATACTCAGTTGTTGGGGGGTGGGGGCGCTCACAATGTTATATCAACAAATTTGCATTTGATAAATGTTCTAGCCATTGTTTAGCACAGAATTTACTATTTACTAGACATGTATGATAATCATAGAATTTATTATTTACTAGACATGTATGATAATCATAGAATTTACTATTTACTAGACATGTATGATAATCATAGAATTTTGGTGACATAGTGCATGTCTCTGGAGAACTTGAGCTTTCTAACTAGCTTATATTTCACAATTGTATGATGTCCTATTTGTTACATCAAAAATCATCCCAAAAAATGTCTGAACCAAAAAAAATGCAATGTAGAGTGTTAAGTTGACCTTTAAATTATGAAAGCCAATTAGAAAATATGTTGTGCATTGATTCCTTTATGTTTGGGTGATAAAGACGTCTTAAGTTGTCAAGTTTGCCCATATGAAATGTGTGGCTAAGTGGTTTAAATCACTAAAAGGTGAGGGTTCAAACCCAGCTTTGGACAGGGAATTTTTTGAATTGATGGTGACCATGTGTAACCGGTGTCCATTTATTGAAGAGCTCTTTCTTCCACGGATGTACATATGTGTAGGTCACATATATAAATGTTCAGTAGTAATTTGCCAGAGGTGTGTGTGGGGTGGGGGGGGTGGGGTGGGGTGTCTTCCAGGGGCCACTCGAAAAAGTTAAATAAAATCAAAAAAGGATGTCAACTTTCAGAGCTCAGATTTTGGTGTTTTTAGCCGAAAACAGTCAAGTGATACTTCACCAATCAAATCAATATGTGATGTCTTTTGTTTCAGTGTCAGATTTTGAAATGTGATGTTTAGTTTTCAGTGCGATTGTACTTTTGCTGGCAGAGTTAATGTCCTAAACATCTTCTGAATCCATTTAGTTTTAGGGTTGTGAAAAAAGTGTTTTTGCTTTTTTTTGTTTTTTTTTTTTTTCTCAAATTTAGCAAAAACTTTGTCTTGGTTGTGGTTGTGTTGTAGAGGCTATAAAAGAAAAAGTTGCTCATTCCTGTATCTACTCACCAGAGTGGAATCAGTTTTCTGCAATAACCTTGGCTGTGGTGGGAATCAGACATTCAATTCTGCAGGTTCTTTACCCCAGGTATGATTATTTCTTACAGGTGAAATAATCATGTACACATAAGACTTAAAATACTATATCCAATCAACACAGGAGAAAATGAATACATGTACTTCAAAGCTGCCTTATGTATGACTACACTGAGAAAGGTGACCCTGTACACCCTTTTATAATGGCTGTGAAATACATATATTTTCATATAGACATTTCAAGTACATGTTTTTCTGATGCTGTATTTGTCAGTTTTACAGCTTGCAGTATGTTTGCTGTATTTGTCAGTTTTACAGCTTGCAGTAGGTTTGCTCTATTTGTCAGTTTTACAGCTTGCAGTATGTCTGCTGTATTTGTCAGTTTTACAGCTTACAGTATGTCTGCTGTATTTGTCAGTTTAACAGCTTGCAGTATGTCTGCTGTATTTGTCAGTTTTAAAGCTTGCAGTATGCCTGCTGTATTTGTCAGTTTTACAGCTTGCAGTATGTCTTCTGTATTTGTCAGTTTTACAGCTTGCATTATGTCGGCTGTATTTGTCAGTTTTAAAACTTGCAGTATGCCTGCTTTATTTGTCAGTTTTAAAGCTTCCAGTATGTCTTCTGTATTTGTCAGTTTTACAGCTTGCAGTATGTCTGCTGTATTTGTCAGTTTTACAGCTTGCAGTATGTCTGCTGTATTTGTCGATGTACAGTTTGCAGTATGTCTGCTGTATTTGTCAGTTTTACAGCTTGCAGTATGTTTGCTGTATTTGTCGGTTTAACAGCTTGCAGTATGTCTGCTGTATTTGTCAGTTTTAAAGCTTGCAGTATGCCTGCTGTATTTGTCAGTTTTACAGCTTGCAGAATGTCTTCTGTATTTGTCAGTTTTACAGCTTGCATTATGTTGGCTGTATTTGTCAGTTTTAAAACTTGCAGTATGCCTGCTTTATTTGTCAGTTTTAAAGCTTGCAGTATGTCTTCTGTATTTGTCAGTTTTACAGCTTGCAGTATGTCTGCTGTATTTGTCAATTTTACAGCTTGCAGTATGTCTGCTGTATTTGTCGATTTACAGCTTCCAGTGTGTCTGCTGTATTTGTTGATTTACAGCTTCCAGTATGTCTGCTGTATTTGTCAATTTTACAGATTCCAGTATGTCTAACAGCAGTAGTTACTGTGGTTAGGGGCTGTTTGCACACAGCAGTCGTAAGCCCTAAGTTTTTTAACTAGTATGGAAACTTAAGTTTTTAATGTGTCATCATGATAGTTACACTCAGCTTAGCCTACGATCACTTTGTACAAGTGGCCCGAGATGATTTTTTGGCTGATGATTGAATGTCAAAAGATTATATGCTAGTATTAGTTGATTTGCTTACTACAAGTTACAAGTTATATTGTCAGTTATGTATTTCATATACACATAGATTTTCTTATTGCAGTTGATACTTTGTGAAATGTTTATTTTTCACTTTAAGGAAATAGATTTTAAGGTATTTTTTGTCTTGAATTTTTATCAGTGTAACATGAATAATACTAAAATGCAGCTATTTTTATTGCTCACATTTTACTACATTTTTATATTCCTTCTATGACAATATTTAAATTCCTTGAAACTTCACAGGTTTTATATACTGAAACTTCACAGGTTTTATATACTGAATGTTTTGTGAAAAAAAATGTCTTGAAATATTGTACGTTTAAAATACCCACTTAATCCATTATGATTAACTGTTATTTTCATAAAGCAGATGTTTGTAAAATATAAATTGCTACTGGGATAATAAAGTTATATTATGTGATGGTAGTTCATTGGGTTTTTATATAGGAAGGCCGAAACCAAAACCATATTATATTATGGCTACGAAAAGTATTTATTGAGAATGGATGACATTTCTGGAAAACAACATTCTGAAAATCAAGAAGGAAGTTGCATCCTGAGTCGCAGCCTTGTCAGGTCTATGGGTAAGTTGTGCCTGTAGGCTTTGTGGGGAAAAGTCTTTCTTAGTCAGGCCTGTGGGTAAGTTGTGTGTGTAAGCTTTGTGGGAAAAGTCTTTCTTAGTCAGGTCTGTGCGCAAGTGGTGTGTGTCAGCTTGGTGGGCAAAGTCTTTCTTAGTCAGGTCTATGGGCAAGTGGTGTGTGTCAGCTTTGTGGGAAGAGTCTTTCTTAGTCAGGTCTATGGGCAAGTTGTGTGTTTAAGCTTCGTGTGAAAAGTCTTTCTTAGTCAGGTTTATGGGTAAGTTGTGTGTGTCAGCTTTGAGGGAAAAGTGTTTCATAGTCAGGTCTATGGGCAAGTTGTGTTTGCCAGCTTTGTGGGAAGAGTCTTTCTTAGTCAGACCTATGGGCAAGTTGTGTGTGTCAGCTTTGAGGGAAAAGTGTTTCATAGTCAGGTCTATAGGCAAGTTGTGCTTGTCAGCTTTGTGGGAAGAGTCTTTCTTAGTCAGGCCTATGGGCAAGTTGTGTGTGTCAGCTTTGTGGGAAAAGCCTTTCTTAGTCAGGTCTATGGGCAAGTTGTGTGTGTCAGCTTTGTGGGAAGAGTCTTTCTTAGTCAGGCCTATGGGCAAGTTATGTGTATCAGTTTTGTGGGAAAAGTCTTGATCCTAATTACTCATCAACCTACAAGCCTATATAAATGCCAGATTATGATCGAATCCAGTCCCTTATTTGCTTCTGTGTTTATCAGTTGTGGCCTCCTGCCATTTTATGACTATAAATAGTTGAATTTGTTCCGTGTGCTGTGGTTTCCTTATACAGTGGCACACAAGATTTGACTGTATTCTGCATGCTGTGGTTTCTGTGTGTAATGCCACACATTACTTGGCTATATTCTGCATGCCGTGGTTTCAGTATGTATTACAACACACTATATGAGTCCGTTTTCTCATGTCTGTATTTTGTGTTTTCCTTAAATAACCACAAAATGTTTTATATGTAGTGGGGTTTTTTTTTGTATGTACATGTATTACCACACAATACGTGAATTTCCTCCTGCGTTATATCAGATTCGGCTACTTGGATGCATTCTTTATACTGTGGTTTCCTCATGTGTTATCACATAATACTTGGATGTGTTCCTGTGGACTGTGGTTTCCTCGTGTGTTACATCAGGCTACTTGGATGCATTCTTTATACTGTGGTTTCCTCATGTGTTATCACATAATACTTGGATGTGTTCCTGTGGACTGTGGTTTCCTCATGTGTTACATCAGGCTACTTGGATGCATTCTTTATACTGTGGTTTCCTCATGTGTTATCACATAATACTTGGATGTGTTCCTGTGGACTGTGGTTTCCTCATGTGTTACATCAGGCTACTTGGATGCATTCTTTATATTACAACACACTATATGAGTCCGTTTTCTCATGTCTGTATTTTGTGTTTTCCTTAAATAACCACAAAATGTTTTATATGTAGTGGGGGTTTTTTTTGTATGTACATGTATTACCACACAATACGTGAATTTCCTCCTGCGTTATATCAGATTCGGCTACTTGGATGCATTCTTTATACTGTGGTTTCCTCATGTGTTATCACATAATACTTGGATGTGTTCCTGTGGACTGTGGTTTCCTCGTGTGTTACATCAGGCTACTTGGATGCATTCTTTATACTGTGGTTTCCTCATGTGTTATCACATAATACTTGGATGTGTTCCTGTGGACTGTGGTTTCCTCATGTGTTACATCAGGCTACTTGGATGCATTCTTTATACTGTGGTTTCCTCATGTGTTATCACATAATACTTGGATGTGTTCCTGTGGACTGTGGTTTCCTCATGTGTTACAGCAGATTACTTAGATGTTTTCAGTGTACTGTCTGTTTAGTATACTGTGGTTTGCTCCTGTATAATCGATTATCACATAATGCTGTGTTTAGATTTCTTCCGTATTATCACATACATGTAATACTTGAACGTGTTCCGTATACGGTGGATTGGTTTCCTTGTGTATTAGCATCCAGTTTTAGGATGTGTTCAGTATACTGTGGTTTCCTCATATGTAACCGTTTACTACACAATCGTGCGTTCAGAATACTGTAATTAACTTGTGTACGACAGTTTGCTTCACACTATTTGGATCATCAAATAAGAGATGCTCGTTAGCAAAATGATGTTCACTCTGAGACAGTACAATTCAGTCGGAAAGGTCGCGGCATGGATTGTGGGCTCTTGGTCACATGATTAGGCTTTTTGCTAACGTTCTAAAATATTAAATAGCCGTCGAAAATAAATAGACGTCATACAGACTTCGAGCGATTTTGTTCAAACTTACTGCGTCAGTCTTATTTACTATACGAAGCCTTTATAATACCCTTTAAGCTCCCAAACTTCATTGATGATCGAAAATTTCGGAGAAACACGTTCTCAAACAGGTTTAATATGGAAATTAAGAGACTGGTAATGAACAAAGAGACAAACTATTTTTGAAAGATTCATGTATATTAAATGTTTCCTAATTTTCAGATTGGTTCTAAACTGTAGAGTGAATGAGAGTGTTGCCGTAATGCTTAGGAAATACTATCGAAATCATTCAACGCCTGATAAATGACAGAAACAAGTTGCTTCCTTGGTGACGGTAGGCTACATGTAGCTCTGAGGTCGGTTGGCCATTCTCCCATCTTAGCTTCCACATTATTTCTGAACGCTAAGCTGGGAAGAATGAAACAGATGTCGGATCTAGCGGTAGGCCTACATGCATACGATTTTTGGAAATTGCTGTTGGAAGGTGAAACGAGAAAAATCTTAGATTGCAAGTTGGTTCTACTTTTCCCCTAATATCATTATATCCCTAAAATGTGTCCAGCGTTCCAGTCCTGTTTCGCCACGATAAGGCTGAAAAATAGATAATGATGTGGTGTTAAGCCATAATCATTCATTCCGTCTATATTATATGGTACATGTAACTTATTTAACCTAGCCCGCGTTATTCAAGAACTCATGAATTCCTTCCTCAGTTAATATAAGTTAAGGTTAGAGTGGCTTTTATCATACAAATCCACTCGACCTCAGTTCGAAACCCTTTTATTAACAAGCGAAAGTAGTCAAAATTGGCCGAAAAATGGTTGACACTTCTATTTTCTATTTTTTCCCTCTGCCAATAAGGTTTTGGGTCATAATTCGCTATAGTCGAATCCTGTGTTTTAAAGTATATAGTCTTCGCGGATATGGTAGAGTAGGCCTAGTTATAATGTTTCAATGTGACCTACGTTCGCCTCCAAAGTGTGTTGCTCGTCAAGCCTAGAAGATTATAAAATTATACCGATAATTAAGTCTGTCGCGACTGTGGGTCGAAACCGCTAGGCCTACTTATGCTCAAGGGAAATATACTATCCAAAAAAAGAAACGCATAGGTGTTTTGTTTCATTTTAAAATGAAATAAATACATTTTGTCTTCATTTCATGAGCAAAATGTGTTTTAATATTGTTAATAGTCACAGTTAGCACACATTTTATTCCACAAAACATTTCTTGGTTGAAAATGTTGAGTTTGGAGGCCGTTTTTGGAAGAAGTAAAAAATACAGCACCACACTGCATCACGTGCAGTCTTACACGCCGAACTTACGCATGGAAAGCATGCAGTGTGTGACTATAAAACCGCAACTTCGGGCCGGAAATCGGCGTCTTCAAGTGGTGTTTTCAAGCTGATTGAACATGCCACGTCTTGACACTGTCACAAGAAATATTGCCATTGGAAGACTTCAAGCTGGAGAGTCCCAATCATCCATTTCTAGGCGTCTACACGTCAGCCAGAGCACGATTTCACGGCTTGCTGCCCGCTACAACAATACTGGGACAACAAATGACCGTCGGCGTTCAGGTCGACCACGTGTCACTACAGCAGCCCAAGATCGCTACATAAGGGTCCTCCATTTGCGTGACCGTTGTGCTACAGCTGAAAGCACAGCAGCCAGCATACCGGGACTGAGGAGGATATCAGGTCAGACAGTGCGGAACAGGCTGAGGGAACATGGGACTGAGAGCCAGGAGGCCCTATGTTGGGATCGTGCTGCGTCCTCACCATCGCGCCAATCGCCTCTGATGGTGTAACAACGTGACTGCATGGAATCTACGCAACTGGCGACGCATTTGGTTCAGTGATGAGTCCAGATTCCTATTGCAGAGACGTGATGGTAGAAACCGGGTTTACAGACGTGCTCACGAACGTTATGCCCCTAACTGCGTACGCCAAGTGGACAGATTTGGTGGAGGGAGTGTGATGATGTGGGCAGCAATATCGTATACTGGTCGTACAAATCTTGTCCACGTTCAGGGAAATCTTACGGCCGTACGCTACCGAGACACCATCCTGCAGCCACACCTCTTACCTGTCATTGACGTTCAGCGGGAGTTGTTCCAGCAGGACAACGCCAGACCGCACACGGCACGTGTCACAAGGGACTTCCTCGCCGAAAACAATGTAAATGTGCTACCCTGGCCGTCCCGTTCCCCGGATCCTAACCCAATTGAGCATCTGTGGGATGAACTTGATCGACGTCTACGCCAACGTCAACCTCAACCCCAAACGCTTCAAGAGCAAGTTGCATGTTTGCAGGAGGAGTGGCAGAACATTCCCCAGGCCTCTATCCAGCGTCTCATCCAGTCCATGACAAGGCGTGTCAGAACTGTTATTCGTGCCCGTGGTGGTCACAACAAATACTGACATTCCACTCAAGTGGGAGACTCATTGTGAGTGTCTTACCTCAAGTTGATGGCCTTGTTGTCTAGATATGGACCCTTCCTGAATATGTGTAAAAAAATATTTGCAGAATAGCAATTCCTATTTAGTTATGCATAATTGAAAAGACTGCATCACCTCCGCAAAAAACCGGGTTATGCGTTTCTTTTTTTGGATAGTATATCTTTTCATAAAGATCGTAAAAATGAAGGTGGACAGACGAGGCTTCTTGTGGATCGCTATGACTAGAAGTCATGCCATCGCTTGTTGCAAGAGACAAAGCATTTTTGATAGGGAATTTATAGGTATTTCTTAGTGTGATGGATCAGGCATCTAAATCTGTAAGCAGAAATATCAGGCCATTAAATGCTGTATGAGAAGGGCGCTTCCTGGAAGTTCAGGAAAATGTCGTTAGTAAGTTATTTATCTGAGTGGTACTTTCTCAAGAATTTGTGACTTATATGAGGAATGCAGAAAAAGCAAAAACCACAACCATCCACAGGTTGTTGGCAGACCTTCCCTCGTAAACCACGAGAGAAGAAGCCTGTATGAGCTGAAATATAGGTAAGAGGCTCCTGATTGACTGTGCTGCGCTTAGCACTAGGTCACGAAGGTTTCTCTTTAGTAAGTGTGTTTTATGGAAAAAATAAATACTTTTCAAAAGAATGTTAGATGGAATATGCGTACAGATCATTGGCAAAGAACGCTATTACGCTGATTAATTTGGGAACTATATGACCACATGCCGTCTGTGTCTTTGCAATTTATTTATTTGATTTAACGCCACTGGTCTACTTTCTTTTTCCCATTTGTATGAAAGCCGATTGAGGCCATCGCGATACCTCAACATTTTTAATACAGGGCAGGGCAGCGAGGTAACGAGGTAGCGAAGCGAGATAACGAAGTAGCGAGATAGCGACGCGAGGCAGTGAGGTAGCGACATCTCACCACCTCGCCGCCTCGCATCGCTACCTTGCTCTCGCTACCTCAACCCTTGCAAAGGGCGAGGCAGCGAAGTATCGAGGTTGGGAGCAGTTATTATAATGACATTAGTGTCAGGCTGAGACATACACCACGTGTAAGTTGGGTTCTTGAGACCTGGCCGGATGTGATTCCGGTTGAAATCAACACACTAATTGCCAGCATTTGATCTATCACATAATAGTCCCAGCTAGATCGTTACTTCTGTTTAGCTGAAATGTGAAGGGGGTGAGGTGGGGAAGGGTAGGTGATGTGGTGCCGGGACAGGATTTTTGTTGGGATATATATTGTGATTGCTTTTCCTTCCATCATGGTCCGTCCTATTAATTTGGCTACGCCATATTTCAGTATCGCTTGGTTCTGGCATGTGATTTATTCTTTGTTTAAATACAAGACCTGGTATGGCAAGGCGGGGATAGGTCCAAGGGCAGGAAACTGTGCACCTCAAGAAGCGAAACTGGCTATACCTGTGAGTGCCAACTGCAGACACACTCGTAAGGCCACTTCCTTTTCGAGTTCAGTTTTACTGTTCTGTTCCTATTATTTGGCAAACATGAGACTTATAAAGCTCCAAACATACACTGAAGAGATGTATATGTCATAAAATCGAAAAATTATACCCTACTCCAGTCACACTGAAGTATCTTTTTGTTTAATTAGACACTATGGAAATCACCCTACCACAAATGTAACTGTCAGCCTTATACTTCTGCTACCATTAACGTGTTAATGTTAGTTAGACGACCACTTGTGCTCTCAACCAGGATTCAAGTTTGATTTCGTTACAAATTTAATTGCCACGCGTTACGTAATACCATCTTAACAATTATCCAAGTGGCGTTTTTGATCAAGAGTGCTATTTAGCTGGGTTATTACAAAGCAACCATCTCTTTTACGGTCATATAACTTGTATGGGTACTTCAACCAGGCTGTATACTTCCGATTTGTACACAATTGTGCTGGGATTTTGAAATTTGCACTTTCTTATCGTACCTTTCTGAGTCCGATTCTTCCCCTAACCCTATCAGGTCCATTATTATTTATTTATTTATTTATTTATTTATTTATTTATTTATTTATTTATTTATTTATCTATTTACTCAATTGTTGCTTTACGCCGTACTCAAGAATATTTCACTTATACGACGGTAGCTAATATTATGGTGGAAGGAAAGAAGACAGAGCCCGCGGAAAACCTATACGACCACCGTGATGTTGCTGAAAAACCTTCCTGTGTACGACCGGAGTGGAAGCCGGTCAGAACTGGTCTTGAACTCACAGGGACAGCATTGGTGACAGGTTCTTGGGTCATTGCGCCTCATTAGCTCGCTAACCTCCTCGGTCACTGAAATTTGAATGACGGTCCTGTTGAGTGATGCGATACATCGGGGTGCAAGACTCCGTCTTACGCACGGGTGTTCGCCTCAGCCTGACACTAAAGTGAGTATAATAACTGCTCCCCGCCTCGCTACCCCACTGCCTCGCTTCCTCGCTTACTCGCTTCCTCGGCCTTGGTAAAGGTTGAGGTAGCAAGGCAGCGAGGTAGCGAAGATTACATCGCCACCTCATTACCTCGCTTCGCTGCCTCACCCTTTATTAGATACATTCCATACATTTAGGCTCCGGCGCACGTGACTTTCCACCTTTGTGAAATAGTTTCCGCCCAAGGAAAAATATTTTATCACGTAAATGGGTGAAATCATTTCTCAGTGAGGTGAAAAAGGTTCTCACCTGGAAGAAATTCATTTCACCCAAACGAAAATTGTTTCCACTTAGGTAGTAACGTTTTAACAAAGGTGAGAAATGCATGTAAATGCAAGAAAAATTCACCAAATCTGTAGTGTCGCATGTGAGCCACCGTATGTCATGGTGAGCAAGTGGAATGGAATGGACCTTTGTTATTTGACAATCTGCATGGTGTTGACCGAGTCAACAGTATGGAATCTGATAGAGGACATCCCGCTACTTTCTAATACAAGGTGAGGTAACGAGGCAGCGAGGTAGCGAGACTGCGAGGTAGCGAAGTAACGAAGCGGGACAGCGTTGTCTCGATGTCTCGCTTCGCTACATCGTGTTTTAGGAAGGCCGAGGTAGCCATTCAGCGACTGTCGGCTTCCTTACAGCAGCTAAATTCAGTAGCTTTTTTTTAGTCGACAAACAGCAGTATGGAAGCCGTTGGGGCCATGCGTGCCTTCGTCCTTTCTATTAATCATTTTTAAAAAAAATTAATGCCAATAGACGAAACCACAAAAGGACGAGACAAAAGTGCAAGGAAAAACCACGTGAGGAAGAAACAAAAGTACGAAAGTAACGAAAGAAAAGCAACGAGGTTTTGTCACCTCGTCCTTTTGTACTTTCGCCTCGCCCTGTCGTGCTTTCGTTCTTCATTCAAAGAGTTTTCATTCATATCAAACTTACCAAAGAGCGAAACCACGTCAGTACAAGGTCCCAGTAAACTTGGCTCTTTCGTACTTTTGCCTTGCGCTTCATATCGCCGTGTGCATGCATGACAAACCGGAAGGCAAAAGCACGAAAGTGACAGATTTGTTGTAATCTCGCCCTTTCGGTCTTTTGTCTTCCGGCTCATCATGTTCTCGACGATTTAAAAGCAGATGCCCTTTCGTAGGTTTGTTTCGTCCCCCCGTGCTTTTGCCTCGCCCTTTTGTAGTTTTGTCTCGCACGTTTGCCTTGTCCTTTTGTTGTTTCGTCCTTGTGTATAGTTTCGCGTTTTTTGTTTGGTCTAAATAATCATTAAAACGGACGAAAGGTCGCATGACCGCTATTGGCTTCCATACAACAGGACTTCACCACAAAAATCACCAGTGTATACACACGTCAGCATCATCACCTGCATCTGTCTACAAAGCGTGTGGAACTTTGCGACAGGTGTAGCTGTCTTGGCATCTTAAAATGAGCGGCCATGGCAAGGCGTCACTTCAGTAGGCGTTACCATGGCAGGTACAAAGGCGTGAATTTGTGCACGCAGGCTGCGTAGAACAGGTCCCAGAGATCACGCGATAATCCTCTTCAGCCGACCATCTTTGTTCTCTATATCTTTATACATGTATACTCAAAAATACTCTAAGAAAGGTTTCTGTTACAAAAAAACTTCATAAAAGTTTCATAAAATATGCATTATTGGGTTCAATATTGCAAATTCCCTGTTTCCATATAACCTACAGTATTGTGACTTTCTGCCCAAAATGTATACATGCATAGGAAATATTGTGTCTTGTAAAATTTTTATTAAAATCACAGTTTACTCCTATCTGACTCCTAAGCTAATATCTGACTCCTGGTGCTATCTGGCATATATACACGTACCACCAGTAATTAAATGAAAGAGGAATATTAAATAAAAGAGTAATATGGAAAAGTTGTATAACTAGTATAACTAAGTATAACCAACAAATGACGGACAATGGACGAAGCATCCGCACATAAACGCTTAGTATAGCCTACCGTCCGTAAGTTTACATTCAGACTGTAAGACAGTCAGACAGTCAGATAGTCAGACAGTCACACGGTCAAATTACATAAATGCCCGCAAACATTTGAGTGCTGACGTTTGAAAAAAAAGGTCCACGGAGTTTAAATATCGCTGGCTCTCCATCATTGTAATTATTGTATACCCCCGTAAGCCGTTATTGCTTTGTTCACCTTCTACATAACGGTGGCCTCCTTTCATCATCTAGGGCAGAAGATTGGGGAGATGAGGTTATACAAATACACCCCTGCACCTCTCCCTCTTATCGCCTTCGCGAAGGGTCGTGCGCATATCTATAGAAGCCGGTTGCGTTCAGGCTCACTCTCACGCATTTACCACCAACTTAGAATCAGCGATATTTGAACAACATCACAAAATTAAGTCAAGATTCATTCGAGATTAGAAAGGCATCGCGACATTATGACGCTGCGAGATTCCAGTGATATTCAGTTGAGAATCTCGTGTAAATCGCGGCTGTGTCTAAATCTGGTACTGTGGACTGATTTTCGCGGCTTAGCTCGTTGGGAAAACCAAATCACACTGGAGTTTTAACAACATCTCGACCAGATCTGGCACAGTGCGCCCGTATGTCGTCCGAATTTTGTTCCTTGACCTCATTATAGAATAGAGTAGTCTCCTCGAACTAACTGGTCTCATTCTCCAAGGTTAAGCTCGGGAAGAGCGACATACGAGCGACATTCCAATTTATACAACAATGCGAGGTTTGGAGGAATGGCGCGTTCTGGCACTAAGTCTCACGTTGTACACCTAATCTTGACCGAATCTCGCGTTATCGTGCAATTTTCGATCGTCATAATGTTACCTTCCTTTCTGAACACTTTGCTTAAAAAAATCATAAGAGATGACATTCTGACGAGATTCGCATGAACAGCGCAAGGTTTGGACAAAATTCTGTAGAGATTTATAATGCACTATGCGCGGTTTGGCCGAAATTTCGACGAGATTTGGCCAGGAAATAAGACAGGAAGCGATATATTCCAACGACAATCAAATGTGGGCACAAGACTTGCACGAGATTCCTGACTGTCGTTGGAATCTCGTAATAATGTCGCATTGTGGTTCTAATCTCTACTGAACCTCGACTAAATCTCGCAGTGTCGTTTGCATGTCACTGTTACTAGTCTGGGCCAAGTAAGTATGTGAGAGAGGGCATGGTCACACACGCCTTCCATATATAGCAGCAACTACAAACAGTATCGGTCTGGGACACATCGCCTGTACATATTTCTTGTACTCTGTCCTGTATCGTCACAACAAGCGTGACCACGCATATACTATCATCAGCACGGATTGGACCTAGATTTACATTCAACCTTAGATATTAGTCAACACATTATGTCGGACTTGTGTATTAACATGAACCAGTTAGAAGACGGAGAGCAAAGTCATTCTAAAGGACTAGTAGACAACATTTTTGTTGACCATAAAAACAGCAATGGTGACCAGGAAGGAGTGGACAATGTTGCTTTTGAGTCAAACGAAAGATTCCAAACAGAAGAGAGTAGAACTGTCGACTCTCGGAAAGTTTCCACCGTTTCCAAGGTTATTGTCACGAGTCGCAGAGAAGTATCACCAGAGATTAGTCAGGGTGATATTGCGGATGAGATCAACATCAAATCTGAACCCGGTTCCAAGGTTATTGTCACGGGTCGCAGAGAAATATCACCAGAGATTAATCGGGGTGGTACTGCGGATGAGATTAACAGCAAATCTGAACCCGGTTCATCCAAAGTCGAAAAAGGTTTTGTGAACAGAGAAATAATCACACCGACCAAGACAACACCTGTTGCTTTACACAGACACACCGTGAACAAAGGGCATAGCTATGTCTCCACCGACCCAACCACACAACTGGAACCGCCTCTGTCAAGCAGTAAGTTTCTGACTAAACACTTGTTGGACCAAATTTTTGGCCATTCCCTTGCCTTTGTTGTTGTTGTCTCATAATCAAGTGAATATTTATATGCGGCCTTATGGTATACACGCTTTGTACCAGTAGAACAATATTTTGTAAACTGGGCAAATCTGTTTCAATTCCAGTCCTTATTAACAGCCAGTTTCCTATCATTTTCCGTCTATGATGGGTATCAATTCCGTTATCATTTTATTTTGGCCCCTGTATCAAAACATGTCTTTCGTCAACAATCGTACGTCAGATAAATATTTAGACTATGTAGGGCATTGCGACAAGTTAAGTGGGCAAGTCTCTTTGCCTTCTAGTCCGTAATAACGTACAGACTGCTCCGTTTTCATATCCGCCTGTAATGCCTGACAGTTTTGTTTCCATTTATGTTTATGATGCCTGATAATTCCGTTTCCAATCCCGTGTGTGATGCCTGACGGGATTTACATGTATGTTCCCCGATCATTTTGTCCGTTGTCTCAGATAATTTGGCTTTCATTCCCAGTAGTATTTAGTACCATGCACGTAACGCTGCGTTCTACTGCGTCTGTATATTATAAGGGAATTTCGATTCCCTAATGGACTATATCATACATGTCTTTTTACATATAAGAAGGGCCTATTTCTATTTCTGTGTACAGTCATCAGGTTGTTATAAAAATGAAAATCCCATTCCAAACCAAAGACATGGATGTGAATGCGCACATAGGCATCAGTGTGAACGAAACAATAGGGAATAACCCGGATACTATAGGCATAGCTGAAAACTCAAGCTTGAAGCGTTGTTGAATGTAATTTTATCATAAGTTTAGGTTATATCTTTTTAAAAAAAAGTATAACATCTGAATCTGTTGAATGTAATTGTTTATGACGCTTCCAGTAAACTTTGCACCAAAACCATGATAATGTAATGTCTTAAAACGACAAGGAAGGCTGAAAACGTCAAACTGAGGCCTGTAATTTTTCCTTTATAAATTACAGGATAACTATAGTATTAACATTTTCACATGACCAATTGGCGCATTCTAGAATGAATGTATTAGTCTGCATCGAATGTCATTTACGGAAAGCAATGCTGTCTTAGTTGATATTTTTTTGTGAATTCAAAACGAACATAAATATGTAGAAGTCGGTAGAGCACATCTCGTCGAGCGCGATTTGCACCGTTCTCGTGCCGCGGATCTCGACCCGCGAGGTGTGGGACGAGATGTCCTCATCCGGCTCCCATATAAATGAGACCCAGCATATTACACATTTCGTGACATGTTTAACCACTTCGTACCAGTGAACCTATACTACAGTTTAAGCTCGGACAGGGCTAAGTGTATAAGGTGACACATACAGTGGTGTCACTTGCTGCCTATTTTTTTGTCAAGTTATTGACATTTGTTTATTCAGTTTATTCGTGTCTTAATGGAAACAACAGCGGTTCATACATGTAATACTTGATAATTTCCCACACAGATTCCATCGTTTCTAATGCATATTTCCGACGCTGATCCAGTCGTCTAGTTAAAGATCCAATATCACATGAATCTGTCCAGCAATTTCTTACTTTGGATTGTGTTGAACGTTGTTTTGGAAATTGGTATAGCGTTTAGATATGGAAGGTCCATCATTGTTGACAATTGGTCTGATATTGCCTGTTTCAACGTCTATAAACTCAACAGATTTATTTACTGAATCTATATCCGTCAATTTCCAAAGCAACGTTAAATACAAACTACCGAAGGGTTGAGAAAGTGTATAAAGTAAGATATTCTGACTGATTTATTAAAAAAATTAAAAAGATTGTCATGTCTGATAATTGTGTTGGCAATAAATGGCTTATCCGTAATTGTTTACAAACTTATATCGTACTGTGTTCTAAGATCATTTTGAAGAAATTGAACTTTCCCTAAAGGAGGCAAAACATGGTCCAGTATATCTATAGCCTCGCTCATACACAATGCTATTTGTAGTGGGTTAATAATTTTAATTCTCACACACAGCTAGATCGAAATGTGTGTGCAAACTAGTCATTGTAGTAGAATACTACACTGAATAATAGAATTGAATAGAGCGAACGTTTGCGCCAAATTGTAGTGTGAACATAGAGACATATTTACGGAGACATCTTTACAAGGCTGCCAAGGCTCTCCACGGCCTCTATAACGATTAGAGAAATCAGTTCAACGATGACATCATGAATTATCTCTCTGAGAGCAAGTCAAAGTAATATGAAGAAGATTTCTTTGTCATTTACTATATTTCAGGTGAAATTTCGACAACACAATGGCACGAAGCGAAGACACGGTGCTAGCATCATACTATCGTTTCGTGCCATCCTGTCATCGCTTCGATGCAAGCATCGTACCAACGCTCTGTCATTGTGCCATCGCTTCGTACCGTCGTGTCATCGCTTCGTGCCATCGCCCTCTCAAGAACACTCACGTGACCAGAGCAGTGCATTGTGGTTATTTTCTGCTATATTGACACTTGTCCGAAAGTTTTTATACATATCCATATAAGTTCATTAGCGTCGAGTGTTTATCCTTAAGCATGTACACCCAGTTAAATGCATAAACTCAGTTTTGAAGTCAAGAATTAATTTCCATGGTTAAAATAATTTTAAAAGAAAAGGGTGACATGCTGGACATTGGGCGGAGTTCAATACGTTTTGACGGAGGATGACACCAGCTACCTAAACTGCTATCGACTTTAATATAAACCCTGTTTCTGACGCACGTTTTATTTTGTCTCTAGCAGTACATGATCTTAGGGCAGTGTGGCTTTAGAGCTGGTTGTTAGGAAATTTTGCTATAAAAAAACAACAATGTAATCTACTCCTTGAGACAGTAGTGTTACTGCGTGAAGTTTATTATAACCGCAAGTTTCTTGCACCTATCATGTTGCACAACAAATTACTCTCCTCATCCATTGTCCAGCCTGCCACTTGTTTTCTAACAATCATGACGTTTCTCGGTGTTAAAACCAGGCTCACGGAGTTTAACATCATGGATTAGAAATAGTATTCTAGCTGTATATTCCTTGCAATAATATAAACGTACAACACATCCATGTGTACAGCTTATGGTGATTCGTGTCACTAACGAAAGGCAATTTTGAAAACAAGTACAACTGATTTTACAGCTAAATATAGGAGACTTGCTAGAAGAAGGAGACGATAGTAATACAATGTATGTACCATAATGTACCACGTCACTTGTCTTAAGGCCGATGGACGATGGAACGAAGCGATGACAAGAAGCGATGGCACGGTGGCACGAAGCGATGGCACGATGGTACGAAGCGATGATACGATGCAAGCTAGCATCGCTTCGCATCATCGTGTCATCGCTTCGTTCCATCGTCGGGCAATTGGCGATGGTACGATGATGGCCTTTTCCGGCATCCATACTCGGGGCATATGTTCCATTAGATCATAGTCCAGGAAAAGAAATTTAAACATCATTATAGTGCTCACGTTTCAATGAGTACGCGACTGTGGCATATATGTTTATGTCTGACCTGGATACTGTAACTATCACGTGTAAGTTTGAAATCTGAAGGCAAATTATTGTAGCTCATGCCTATTATGTCCTACTCTAATCACTGGAAAAAAGGAACTATTTCTCACCAAACTAGCCATAACCTATATTTCTTTGTATTATAACGGTTCTGTAAGGAAAACATTTCTTCAGAGCATCTGTTTAGGACTGAAAGTCTATCACACGAATGTATAAGTACACAAACGATTAAATAGGGGTGACATGTACATATTAACGGTCGATTGGTCAGGGCAACCGGTGTTTTATTCCGACAACCAGTCCTCCAATCATCTGATGGCGTGTGCTGTGATCAGACCTGGCCACTGTGCCGGCAGCTGTTTGTTGTCGGCTGTATGAGCACGGCGAGGCTAGTCCCCGACAATCGATCGATTTCAATGAGCTGTGGTCGTCTGGCGTTATGTTGATAGGATCGCTTCCAGGCCTTCGCTTTTAACATCTAGGCAACATGGCCGACTCCACAACAAAACAGACCCGTAACCAGAATGAGCTTGTGGAATAAGATCGAAGAGATGTGATGTGATAAACGTTCATTTCGTCTGATTAACCTGCCATTTGAGATTAACACCAATGTAAGTCATTTCATCTTCGTAATTCTTTAGCCTTAAACCATTTGTCATTGTTAACTTGTGCTTTTCATCTGAATGAAGGAGTATTAAGCCCAATATGCCTGTACAGGGTATACTGTACGGTCCTCTTGTCACAGCCTACAGCGTTACACCACATGTGGTGGTCGATGTTTCAGTTTGGACTGAGAATTATGCGTTTTTGCAAGGGCGAATTAAGCAAGCGCATGTATTATATATGATAGTTTTGGTTTTTTTTCAGCTGGCGTACACCAAGAATTAGACTAATGTCAAGCAAATCTTTTTTGACCAGGCAACAGTGCCGTTTATTATTAACATGGAGTTATCTCCCTTCATGGCAGCTGTTAAACAAAGCGGCGTATCCTTCCCGAATCTGATTGTCAATGTCAATTTGTGCACGGGCTCAGCGCATTAAACAATTTCCTTCCCTCACAAATGATTTCCTTTACGAATAGCCCAGGTAAATTAACGCATGGTGCATTATCTACACTGATGTGTATTTGGGATACATATTCTAAGCCCTGGAAGGCCTTGCTTTGTAAAAGATATTGTTACTTGACTAGCTTTCTGCCCCCGTGGCAGCGTGGCCCGATATTATATATATACCCTTGGTCCTTGACGCAATGACCAGATATAAATAGAAACCTGTAAATATCTTGACAGAAGGCCTACAAACTAAGGACGTATCATAAAGATTACAAATTGTAAGATATTCGGTCTTTCATCAAGCATAGGGGAGTGCATATATGCGTATTAATCTCTGTCGCCCACAGCTGTGACATTGGAACACATAACAGTTCTGTCATACATATGCATCCTGCATGCTAGCCTTGATATCCGCACATTTACCGATGTGTGCATTATAGGTTTCTCATTTTCATGTCAATTTATCTGCGGTTTTGGCGACATCGTGTTCTCGCTTTCACAGATCGTTATATGAGTGAATAACTGCAAAACGTAAATATATGTCAATCAAGGTCTCGTGTTTTGTATTTTTCCGTGTCTAGTGCTATGGAGGCAATAAAGAAAGAGAAAAACGAGTGGTTGCATCCTTTTTCCATAGAAATATGCAGTGTACACATATGGAGATTACAGGGTTATATTATTTTAGATTATTTATTTATTTATTTTGTGTTTGAGTCGTACCGAAGAAGGTTGCTGGTTGACCTTCCCTAGTGCAAGTCGGCATCAGTAAGTTAATATGTGAGATGTGTGTATATATCAAAACCCAGTCAGGTTTCATGGAGGGATGAGTTGACGTGCTGGTATCGCATGTGGGCCCTGTTGCCGTGGGCATGTGTGGAGCATAACCGGCTGTGCGGCCCATTATTGACCGACAAAACCGACCTGTGTATGGTAAGACATAAGTGATAAAACTGTATTCTAACAGTTGACATATTCATATGACTTATGTACATCATTATAACAGACACAGAGCGATGGAGATCCATAAAAAGGCCTGTATACGTTACTATTGCTCAAATACACGCACCGTCTCATTGCACGTGCATATAGGCCACTTCCCCAACACGTAGGCCATTTAATTGTATTATAATTCTACGTGCATAAAATACTGCTCATACATCCAGAGCAATGTTGGTATTATGTATGGCATCGTGCATGTCTTTGCATATAAGCTAAACTTCCATTCAAATTCCGGAATATACAGCATAGGTATAATTCAGATTTTACTTGACCACACTAGCAATATGACATGATCATCGCTGAAGAGAGCCGATCATCACCTATTCCTCAAACCTGTCGTATTTGTTATGATCGTTGTAACATGCATTGCACGGTAACATGATATTTGTCGCCGTATAGGTAGTTACAATCGACTTTGTCTAATACTTCTTTGTAAAACTTGATTAGAGCCCCGGAAGGAGCATGCGTGCTGTATGATATGTGTCTCTGTGAAGAGTAAATGGTTGTATGTATACCACGTAAAGATGTACAGCATATGGAGTAGTAAGCGAATGCCCGCTTAGTGGAAAGTCTATGCGCACATATCTATTAGTAGAAAACTGTTCTGTAGTACAATAATTTATCTTCTGTATATATTACCGACAGCTATTATTTTTGTACCGGACGATATAGGTTAATGTAATCTGAAACACGCACTTGTTTGAACTTGTGTACGTATGCATTGTATGGATAAAATAAGCTATCCAGTGATACACAATCCAGACACCTGGTATATTTTGCCGCCGTTGTATAAGTGAAATATTCTTGGGTACGGCGAAAAACACCAATCAAACAAATAAATAAATAGATAAATAAATAAATAAATGCATAGAATTTGGCATTTTAAGTGTTTAATTATACACAAATTGGGAGCTATCGCCTAAACACATTTCACTTGGCCGAGAATGTGCAGATTTGTACACAGCTGTTTTACTGCTAGATATATACCAACGTAAATTACAAATCTGATTGCCTTTAATTCCTATAACTATCTTTCAGACCCCGAGATAAAGTTTGTAAAACATGGTATAACAACGATCCCGGGCCCAGAGATTTGTTCTTGTTTCTATATCTGGAGTTCACATTCATTATCTCGGGGTTTAAAACGTCTACATGGAATGTACTCTGTGACAAAAATATTATGGATGCGACAAAGAAATGTTTTGCCTTTTGCTTCAAATATCCATTTTATACAGCGCTGTATAACGATATAGGTGTTAACTAAAGTGTATATCTATGCACAGAAGGATGGAATTACCTGTACCGAGTATCAATTACTCAAGCACTCAAGTCCAGGTGTATGTGGTACAGCTGTTATAGCATTACCTGGTTAATGAGCTGGCTAATGAGCTCGCGATAGAGCGTATCAACTTTCAGATGACGGTTTCAGATGACAGCTTATCCAATGGCACAAACTATAGGATTGTTTTTATACGCCTTCGCACCTTTAACTCTGAAGTGTATGCTATGTTGTCAGCGATTCTTCCAGTCTGCCGCCCTGAAAATGAGTTTTCAAGATTTTACTTGACCAATTGTAACGTAATGTGTCTAAATACAGTGACTTCACGATGTCAAGGTCCACTACAGTGCAGGATGCTCAACATAATCTGTAGGAGACGCCTGATAAAATCTTAATATTTTATTTCAGATAAGCATAAGCTCTTCTTAACACATCTCATTTTCAACGATCTATTTAACTAATAGCGGGACTATAGAGATATTGTATTATAGAACGAATGTGTTCATCGAAAATGTATTTTTTTATGAACAGTTGCGGTTACTCTGGTAAGCCAGGGTTAGATACATGGAACGCTTAAACGCACGTCCATCAAAGCTGTAAATTTTGTTATTATCATGTTGAACAGAATTTTGAATTTATAAACTTTCCACTGACTTACACACGCTCTAAGATTTCTTAAACTTCATTGCATAGATTTTTGAAAAAAAAGTGAGTTGGTACATGTAGATAATTTCATCAGTTCATCAGTTTCACAACGTGTAATCGAGTGGACCGTGTGCATGTAACCGATTTGCTATGCTGCACTGGACTCAGTACCTGTCTGTATACGCTTTAGTAACATCTGTAACTCGTACTCTGCAGTTTCACTGTATATAGCACACTAGTTTACATTTTACCGGCGGAACATCAACAATGGACCATGAAACCTGATAAATCTCTAATACCCATCATAGCTGGAGGCTGGCTAGAATTTTAGCAGACCAGAACTAATAAGAGTATGTAAACTATATAGAATTAAAGGATATTTATGGTAAATACGCTATTATAATTATTTAGACAGGAAAATAAATGTCCATTCTACCTTCTGAACGTAACAGGCTGCTAGCCACAATGGAAATTAACGATAACGCCCTATATACAATAGGATAAGTTGTGCTGTTATAATGCAGTTTTGAAATCCATATAAATATAATTCGTCTCACGAAAAGTCAGTGTCGCTATGTTACACATTAGCCTCCAGTTCAGTATTCCGTACCCACTTTATTTCACAGTCAACATCCTTTATATTCAGTCTGGAGAACTTCTCTGCAACTGAGCCACCTGAAATAAGTCCCATGTGGTATGTAATACGAGAATTCTCGTAACTAAGACGGTATTAGTGTACATGGATATTCATTTCTAACGGGATAACAGAAATTTGGTTCTAAATTAAGTTACCATTTGTTGCTAAATCTTTCTTATGGAACTAATAATTACATCAAAAGATTTAATCGAGCTGTTGTTTCTTTACCTCACCGATTCGTTTTTTTTTAGACGCATAACGGGAATCACTCCCCCGTAGGGAGCCTCCTGTTAGAGAAAGTTGATATTCGGAAAGCAACACCTCTCACCCCCTTAATTTAAGGCGCATGATGCCATCTGTTTCACTGAAGTCAGAACAAATTGTTAAAGCAGACGTGCATGTAGCATGTAGATGGCTGGGACCGGTGCTGGAATGAGAAAATTTGCCCTTCTAGGAACCCCTTTACCTGAGGGCCATGACACGCCGAAGGGCAGCACCACACCGAAGCGCAGTTGCCCACTGTTACCAGCTTCCACAGCAGGTCGGTACAAATCAGGCTCTATGCTCAAAATAAGCTTTGTTACCTGATATGTGGCACATCCACTGCACGCTTCTTTTTCAGGTAAGTCCTCGAGCTTCATTATGTACATAAGCTTAAATGGAGGACTGTATTATAGTGATTGCGTGCATGTATGATGTAATTAACACTTTAGAGTTGTTGTTTTATTATGAGCCGCTCAAAGCATTCATATCGTCTGTCGTGAGTAGAAGTGAAACTGGATACAGGTCTTGTGGCATTAGTGGAGAGGCTCTAGAGTAGTATTGCGGACCTTAGCTGAAGCTGTATCTATTGGCCATTTCCACATTGGCATCGCTCTGGTTTAATTTAACGCTACGTCGGAACACACAACGCCACCCATAAGTGGCGTTTTGTCACATATGACCCAGAACGTTCCAACGCACAATTTCGTCTTTATTTACCTGACGTCAAATCTGTAAGGCTTATTATTTATGCCTAAAATGTTTTCATTTCACATTATGTAAATGTATAGAAACTAAATAACGTTTGATTATAATAACCTTCTTGAAGTTGTTACAAATCAAATATTAGTAACCTCAAATATAAGCATAATGACGTCGCCGCCTACATCTGCAGTGCAGTTGTCATATGAAATGGGATTAGAAGAAAGCTGAGAACAAAAGTTTGATATGACACTAAAGCCAGTTGCAACCTCTATTCCATTATGCAAACGGTGCGTGAGTTTTATCTCAGAAGCTTCACCTACAAACTCACTCTCTATATATCTCATATGTAACTCGCTAATCTCTCATTTATGGGTCACGGGCGAACATATATAAATGAACATATATATGAAAACAAAATTGTATGGTGTACACACATGAAACCGGTACCGGCAAATTGAATTGCCCTTTACGGCAAAAAAGAAAGCACATACTCGCAAACTTGCCTGGGTAAACATATGTTTCTTCATGCAGGCGGGCGTTCTCATACACATTTTATTTCATAAATTGTACGTACTTGTACGTTGAGGATCATTTTAGTGTTTAATGACCCAACCTCCTGTACATTAAGCAGGGCGATGGCACGTCGACTGACTTGCCAGTTTTTCACTTAAGAATCATTCTCCATAAACGGGGAGATATTTTATTCTTGAGAATGTTATGACCAAATTCAGATTTTTGTTTTTTTTTATCTCTAGCTGAACCAAACGGCACATTAACGTCATTCAATTTGACAGGTGCTGTGAATAGTTAAACCGTTTTTGTCCAGTTGTCATAAGCCTGATCGCCATGGGGTGAGTGAAATTAGTGCAACAGAAAACATAGCCAAAAAGCAGAGAACAGCGTCACTGAATTCATAAATACACGGAATCTGTCCATTATAGGTGATACACACCTATAAGGTACTCTGCATATAAACCGATTTATTCTTCACATAGCTCGCTCATCATCAATATAATCAGTTTTCTTAGCACAGATCGATAAGTTTGTAAGCGGGACTTGGGCTGTGGCACACTGACCTTATCGACTAACCCATCTCTTTGACCAAGTACAGCCTCATCCGATAGCAGCAATTTATAGATGGCTGTCGTGCCACGCGGCCTTCTTACAGACACAAAGCATCCACGATGGAACTCAAGTGAATTGCCATATTTTGTCAACGTATTTGGAATAAGTGACCCTGTTTTTGCTGACCTGTGCACCTGTGCATTTATGAACGTACTGATTTACGGGATGTTCTGATGGTATAGACACTTGTCGATGCGGCGTTTCACCTCATTCTCTCTTTTTCTCTTCCTGGGTTTAGGTAAGACAAATATGTCTATGTTTCTTTTTGTGAAAGGTGCATTGGAATTGTGCGAGCTATCGATGAATTGATAGCCCTAATACCACAGCCGACATCATTTTGAATATAATTTTTGATTATTGTTGTTAAGGATATATTACAAAAATGCATATGTAGGTATGTAGTAATGGGACAGATATGGTATTCTATATCTCTTTGATGGGTTACTTTAAGTTTTCAATATGGCGATTATCTTGATATCAATCATATAGCTATGTCAAACTGTAATGTTAGATTGGTATCTAGTTGAATGAATTCTTTTTGCTTATTCTGGTGTCCATCAACATCTTAATTCAATCTAACGGTATGTGAATAATCACCCCTGTGAGAAAGGAAGCAGGAATCCGTATAAACTCAATGTTCCACAGATAAATTTGAGGCAAAACCACCAGGAAAACAAACTCCAAATATAGAGTTCTACTTTTCAAGAATCCATGCATATAACGCCCCAAAATACTCAGATTTTTCAGTAAGGTCATTTGTTCAATTATTTTTTAAAAAACGCGATATCTTGAACACTGTACCGTTTACACACTAGATGATACTGACAAGACAAACCTGTTCTATCCTCACTTTATTTCATGGTTTTACATTGCAGATACTCATCCGTCAGAGTCTCCAATCTGCGTCAAGATGGAGAATGGCGGTTCCGTTAACTTACTGCCGACGAACAAGACTGTTGGTGACAAGGACCTTGAATCTCCTACAGAGTACCGACCACGGGTTTACAAGAGACGTTGGGTGATGTTGGCCATTTTCTGCGCTTACTCTTTCAGCAATGCTTACCAATGGATTCACCTGAATATCATCGCGGACATCATGCTACGATACTATAACCAAAGTCTCCCATCCACACAGTATGAAGCGGAAGTGGCGGTGGATTGGCTATCGATGATATACATGTTGGCCTATATCCCTTTGATTTTACCAGCTACCTGGCTGTTGGACAAAAAAGGATTACGGGTATCGTCAATCATTGCTACACTGCTTAACTGCTTAGGTGCATGGCTCAAATGTCTGAGCGTCACACCAGATCGGTTTCCGGTGTTGATGCTCGCACAAACGATATGCGCAATCGCTCAGCTGTTTGTACTGGGAATTCCTCCACGATTGGCTGCGGTCTGGTTCGGGCTGGACGAAGTTTCAACAGCGACTTCCATCGGTGTCTTTGGAAACCAGGTAAGATGCGATGGTAATGTTAATGGTCACCTGTTCTGGTGATTCAGAAGAACAGTTCTTTTAGTCTGCTTTACACCTGTGTCTAATTCCGCCTAATCAGGGGCAAGGGACGGTGTATCCATCGAGTTGGGCAAGATTGGTGTATTGAAATAAATCGCCACGTTGGATATAGCTCCAGCTCCAATTGCATGGGAATACAATCTAATAATGTCGAGAGAGCCGAAACAGCTGTGGAACGGTGTCAAAACATCTCCGGACGGCTCTGTTGGAAAAGCAGTTCTGGAACGGCTTATTGGTCGAAATACGTCCAGAACGGCTAAAAATTAAAAAAAAAAACAGCAACACGGTTTTGTTTATCAAAACAGTTCCAAAACTCTGCCGTTTGTCAGTACAGTTCCACAAGGACTATTTGTCAACTGAGACATTTCAAGAACGGTTCTCTTTGTCAAAAAAGTATCAGAATGGGTTTATTCCTCAACAAAAAGTTCCAGAACGGTACTGTTTGTGAAAACAGGACCAGAAAAATTCTGTTTCTCAAAGAAATCACAACCTGATTGCCAGATATTCCTTAACTAACCTGCATCATGTTTTTGGTTTTCCATTTATTTATTGTTCATAAAATTGGTTGTCGTTGGCTGTTTGGTTTACCTTAGCCACATCTACAGCCATCACTTGGTCACCTATACCTTTCTTCCCAAGGTGGGCGTGGCTGTAGGGTTTCTTATCCCCCCAGAGATTGTCCCCAACAGTGAAGACTTGGGGAAGGTGGGGCGAGACCTGAGGATTATGATGTACAGTACTGCCGGGGTCACCACAGCACTCTTCATACTTGTCCTCTTATGTAAGTTTACTTCGGTGAATTCATTTACTTCTACCATTCCTCTTCCTTAATATTGATATTTACTCAGACGTTTTCCAAACCTGCGACTTTTAAGAAGAAACTGTAGATAAGTTTTGCCGCTGGAAATCTTTTAGCTTCGTATGCAGCTATGTTTTATACGAATAGTGACAATAAATACACGGCTGACAGAGGTACTTTCTAATCATATCCAGTTGT
This sequence comes from Liolophura sinensis, assembly GCF_032854445.1. NCBI lineage: Eukaryota > Metazoa > Mollusca > Polyplacophora > Chitonida > Chitonidae > Liolophura > Liolophura sinensis. The sequence goes on from NC_088295.1 coordinate 53,820,556, forward strand.
TTTGTGAATGGAACAACTAATATGTTCATACAAAATTGAACAAATTTGAACTTTCACAAACACTAAAAATCTTGTTAAATGCAAACATATTATTACTGATTCATATAACGGTAAATCCGTGCATGAATTACTACATTAGTGATATTCTTTCAGTATAATCAAGGCTTCGACGAAGCACAGCACGATGTATAGAGAAATTGGGGAATTTCAAATATGTAGAAAAAAATGTAAAATGGAGACACTTGTACGATATCCAGTTGAATGTTATGTTTATATACATACGATGCAATGATTCACAGTTTGCTTGAGTTGATGGTTGGAACAAAAGTCCCGTGACAAGGTTTAAGGCCACGGCAAATAACAGCATGAATTTTAATTCATAGATATCTGCGTATTTAAATTTAACTTATATTTTTCTTCAACAAACCTATGAAGAAGTTATTTCACCTTGAATGTATTCTTGTTATTCGAGTGTCCACAAATAACTCCCCATGCCATCAATCCCCCAAAACCATACGGTACAACCTCCTGAACGCGGTTTCGACGGTATACACGCCGTCCTCCATCAGTTCTGAACAGACAGAAGCGGCTTTCATCTGTGAAGACGACCCGTTGCCAATCACGTCGCAGACAACATCGTACAGTTAGGGCCCACCTCAACCTCTGACGACGATGTTGGGCCGTCAATAACTGCCATCTGCATGGTCGATAAGCCCGGATTCCATGATCCCGGAGTCTCCTTGACACTGTCTGCCGACTGAGCGGATGACTTAACGCATTCACAGTCAGGAAGCGATTTCACAAATGCCAGGCACGCAAGTACCGGTCTTCCCTGGGCGTGGTCACCCTAGGTCTGCCTGGTCTTGACCTGTGTGCCTGTAATGCTGCGTCAGATTTGTAACGGTTACACGAAAACAGCCGAAGTTCTTGCAGTGTCAGCATGAGTGGCTAACATAGCCACCATACACAGGGCCCTCTCGTGTTGTTCTTGGAGTTGGTCGTGGCATAACTACGGTGTTTTTTAAGCACTGTGCAAGTCTGACATACTGGCTTGAACGTTTTATACATTTTTTGCACTTGCGGTTTCCGCCGGTCCACGGGTCACGTGGTTTTAAAATTTTTCTCTTTCTGTTGCAATGGCTTGGTATGTAGCTTTCCCCATAATGGAATATGCTTGGACTCTGATTTTTACAAGGTTGAGCAGACCGAATTCGCCGAAAACGTTTGTTACTTTTCATTTTATGAGTGGTAAAGTCTCTTTGGCCGTCAGTTTATGTAGGAATGAGACTTTAAATATTGATTTCATTTATTTGATTGGTGTTTTACGCCGTACTCAAGAATATTTCACTCATACAACGGCGGCCAGCATTATGGTGGGAGGAAACCTGACAGAGAGCGTGGGAAACCCATGACCATCCGTACTGGCAGACCTTTCCACGTACTGTCGGAGAGGAAACCAGCATGAGCTGTACTTGAACACACAGCGACCGCATTGGTGGGAGACTCCTGGGTCATTGCGCCGTGCTGGCATGCTCACCACCTCGGCCACGGAGGCCTCTATTAAATATTGGTATTTCAAAGGTATTTATACTGGTAAAACATTGCGGACGTTGTAAATAACCATTCACCAATTTGGGTAATTGAACAAAAACGACGTCGAGGACAATGCTTTTAAATATCACTAGTCATGTGTTCATGAGGCGAATACATATGTGAATGGTTGGGAACCTTTATATTCTGGTAAAGACTCAGGACGTTCCTTGTATCAATAGAGGGTTTACAGTCTTGCATGCATCCTTAAAATCGCAGCACGATCTTCCAGTATTAACACCTTTGAAAGCCCAGAAGACGTAAAGCACCTCCACACCCAAGATTGCACACCCACCACTTATTGCCTCGACATTATGATCCAAAACCTGATATTAGGACAGCTTAGGTATGTTCTAACCAGCTTACCGGTTTGGACTACAATAACAAGAGATCAGTTATATTTTTTTCTCTATTCCAGTTTTTAAGGAGCAGCCACCACGCCCTCCTAGTCGTGCACAGCAGTTAGCGGTACAATCTCTGGCCAACACCAATTATATTCAGTCACTGAAGAATTTACTTCGACACAGAGGTTTCATTATATTGGTGTTTGCTTACGGTAGGTGCGTGCGGATGTAGTTTTTGAATAAAACTTGCTATGTCTATAGGCTGCTATAGACTTGCTATAGGCTGTTCCCACGTGTATTTCTTACCAGTATTATATATATATATATATATATATATATATATATATATATATATATATATATATATATATATATATATATATATATATATATCTATGGTGGGAACTATGTGTGTAGGCCTACCTTCAAATACGCCTTTAAATACGTAAGTCGGTGCATTTCCACTGTCAGTAAAGCGCAAATACATCCTTATAAAATATAATGCATGTATTTTATATTAGTATATAGTAAAAAAAAATGTTCTCTACGATATGGCTGTGAAATTGTCGATGTGACGAAAAGCCCATAATATTGGTTTCTCACAAAATGGGTCAGAAACTTTAGAATATTAAACCAGAATAGAAATTGATATGTCTCTCCTTTCCATCGAGTCCTTCTTCAAAATTCTTTTAATCCTCCTGATGGTATCAAGATACATTAACCTCAGTGTGGCTCGTGCTTTAGCAATGGGGTTTTAGTATAATTTTGTTTGCAGACATAAATTTTCTGTTTGCACTAGTTTTACATTATCAGTACATATAAACCAACGCCGAAAACACAAGATCAGATTGGGCGTGCACTATAGGGTAGCCTGATAAGCCCTCCATTCATTGTACTAAGACCATATGAAGAGATCATTGTTAATCAACACCCGTGTTTCCCACGAGGTACATATGTGTATGCATGACCTCACCGTTTATGCGTTAATGGGTTCTCTCTTTTTAATGTATTCACGCCGACTTTCACAATATACTAACACCACTATAATATTATAGAGTACTACAGAGTCAATAGCAATGCCCATTGGTGATCCAACAACAAAGAGTGACATAACTCGGCATCTTACCAGGGCACATTCCTCCTTTACGATCGAAACAAAGCTTGAGAACGCCAGATGTGTATAATCTTATGCAGTAGTGAGAGATTAACGCAAACCCTCCGTTAGGTACGACAAGTATCGTGCCTAGTACCAGTGCACATACATGAACAGTCTGCTTGCATATTTTTCTCTCGTGGAATCACCTCTGCATATAAAGTACAGACCAAGCGTCGTGTGTTCAGAATTGTTTTGTATTGTTAAACTTCTGTTATTTTTGTTCGTACAGGATTTAATACCGGCTCCTTTTATGCTGTATCAACATTATTGAATACCTTAGTCCTGAATTATTTTCCCGTGAGTACACAATAAAGACTAACTATACGCAGTGTATACCGGTACTGAAATGATTCAGCCTATTATCCCTGTAATACGGATGTAACATCAGAAGAGATCGGGAGAACTCAGTGCTTCTACCACAAAATGAATATTTGAATACGTTAATTTGTAGCCTAACTATTCACTTCAAACAAACACTTTTCCGTTTATTGTACTTTCAACCGATGTGATTATTTTAGCTTCCCCCGAAATGCTAATTACTTGATATATTTTGTTTGGTTTATTTGGTTTACGCCGTATTCAATAAGGTTTCGTTTTTATATGGCGGCGTTCAAGTTTCTGGGCCCGGTGAAAACCACCTTTTCCACCAAGTACATGACAAACCTCTTTACCAGATGCAGTCTACATAGACACACATGAATTGTATGTTTTGGAGTTGAATTTGTCCAAGCAACCAACGCGGCCGTCTTCTGGCTTTTAAAATGTTCAAAGAGCTGTTATTGTTTTGAAACCATCCTTTGCGCTGCTGACAGAACTATTGTGTTCTGTCAGCAACGTTCTGTTCTGTTTTAGCCCTCCATGCTTGTATGACAGGCGAGATTTTAAATTGTATTTAGTCTTTTCGATTGATGGCAGAAATGCCCTGCTAATGCCTTTTCTTTCTCTCTATATAGGCGCAAGGACAAGACGCGGGTCGTATTGGACTTACTATTGTCGTGGCGGGAGTTTTAGGCGCCATCGTCGCCGGTATATGGTTAGACAAAACTAGAACTTACAAGTTAGTACAACCTATATTGCATGTAGATTTAGCCGGTGCTAAAACTAATAATTGCTACATTACATTAATGAAAATGCATATATTTCAAATATGAACTGTAGTAAAGTCTGTAGGTGTTGAACCTGTAGGTACATGTATCATGCATCTCATTTGGGACATTTTTCTCTTCATCCAATGAAGTGTCCCCAAAAATTTATTTATATTAAATCTATTTTAGTCAGATTTGTTGTATTATGTTCCCTGTTGGAGACCTCCTTAAGCTTTTCACCTATGTAGTCCTGTCCATATGCCCACATAGCCTGGTTTGTTTTTTTCTTTTCACACAGAGCGACAACGTTGTCGATCTACATAATGTCCTGTGCCGGAATGGCTGCTTTCACCTTTACAATGGATCTGGACAGGATATGGGTGGTTTACATCACTGCTGGAACGCTAGGGTATGATAAATCTGGTACAAAACATATATACATACATGTAACCAGATGTACGCAGTCTCCCACAGAGTGATTCCAATACACTTTTACTTGAGCTGAAAGAGTGTCTGTAGATTGTGTGCGTAGAATTCTTACTGTGACTTCAAACTCTCTGCCACGACCCGTTAATATGCGTATAGTTAAACAGCTCCTTTTGCTGTCCGCATCAGAGCATGTTGGATAAACTGTGCACCGACTTTGTGAATAGTTACAAAGGGCTTCTAATTTGTTTTACAGCTTTTTCATGACGGGTTATCTCCCGGTGGGTTTTGAATTCGCCGCGGAGATAACCTACCCAGAACCAGAGGGAACGTCATCCGGGTTACTCAACGCATCCGCACAGGTATATATATTTGACATGCAGTGTCATAATTGAACATGTGAAAAAAGTTCCTAAAAACCATAATTGGAATCTGCTTGAAATGGCCTTTCAAGACTATAACCGATATTGGAAGTTAAGTGAAGATCTATGCCAGTGGTCCAAGCAACAATCACTTAAAGCTATTGTGGAGTTTGTCTTCAAAAATTGACAAGGTTAAGAAGGTACATGATTGAACCGGGACTTTAATTTTACGATCAAATTGTTTTTGTCAAAATTTGAACAAAAATGACTGATTACATTTGGGAATTGTCGCCACACACAAGTGGTGCTTACATGTATTCCCCAGTCAATGGAATAATCGTCTTTGATTTAGGTCTTTGCTTTATGCTTTCTTGTGTATTGCAGTTTTGGGGTATCGTCCTGACACTTGGGATGAGAGCGATGATAACAAAAGTGGACGTACTCTACGCTAACATCGCCATGACAGCCGCTCTCTTCATCGGTGTCATTCTCACAGGTAAATCATGTTCTGTAATGGGGACAACACTTGTATAGTGCACATAAACATTTTTGTACAGTCACAAGAATAGCACAAGGTGCTTGGCGATGAAATCGATTTGTCGGTTTGTTAAACATTTATTAACGATACTGCAGTCCAAACAACATCTGCAAAAAGGACTGGAATGAAATAAAGTCTACACAAAGACTTGTTATTATAAGACTACGAATCGAGCACTTCTGCATTGAGCTTGTGCATGCAAACCAAATTTTATAAACGTCAGAGACTGAACGAGGCAGAGATCTGCACATATACCTATACTCTAAGTTTTGAGCCTTCATGGCCGAGTAGTTAGCGTGCCCGCGCAGAACTGTTGTGCTGGCTTCCTCGCCGCTCGTACGCCAAAAGGTCTGCCAACAGCTTTTGGATGATAGTTGGTTTCCCTCGGGCGGAGCCCGATTTCCACAATGCTAATCACCGTAAAACACCAATAAAAAAAAAATAAATAAACGACAACAAAAAAATCACACTCCAAGCTTCATGAGAAGTCATTATTTCTAAGCGACTCTTTTAACTACATGAACACTGGACCCTGTAAGGCAAATTGTAAATCCCAGATTTAATATTTATTTATTAGATTGTTGTTTTACGCCGTACTCAAGAATATTTCACATATACGACGGCGGCCAGCATTATGGTGGAGGGAAACCGGGCAGAGAAACCCGGGGAAAACCCACGACCATCCGCATGTTGTTGCCATATCTTCCAACGTACGGCCGGAGAGGAAGCCAGCATGAGCTGGACTTGAACTCACAGCGACCACATTGGTAAGAGGCTCCTGGGTCATTACGCTGCACTAGCGCGCTAACCAACGGAGGCCCCCAAATTTAATACAACGAAGTAAAATAATATTGTCGTTTGTTCATGTTACACTGTTTTTTGTTTTTTTTTACCTCTCTGCCAACTTATGTTGGGGTGAAACATACTAGGAGTGTGTTCTGATCTCCATCGCTTGCGGTGCCCGTCACATGAAACTGTATCCAAGATATCTTCAAAACTTATATATAAGGAAAATTTTTAATTTGACTTCAGACTTGATCATGGAGGCCTTAAATGCCTGTCGGTTTGTCCATTTGTACCGTTGATTGTTTGAGCAATTCCAATTGGCTGCGGCTTGTTTACAAGATATCTCAAAATCTGCTTGATCGAATCTGATTCCAATCTTTCGTGTAAGGGCCTTAATAGCGGACTAGATTATTTTAAAATGTTGGTCTATCCTTCAATTTGTTTTATCATGTTTTAGCCATTTTGATTGACTATTACGAACTTGTTGCAAATCTTCATAATTACTATCTGGTGGTCAGTGCAGTTTGACTTCAGCATGCGGTTGTTCTGTGATTTATGGATGTTCAAATGTTTTTTTCTTACAGCGTTAATACGGTCCAAGTATCGTCGACAGGAGGCGGAGAAAGAAGCCCAGAAAGTGGACATTGAGATTATTGACGAAGAGGACAGTTGAGAGGAATCTCGCAATTTTCTTGAAACTCACGAGATCTGCAGGCAAAGATAGCATGTATCGCGAGACATAGGGATGCGTCGTTGAAGGGTGACAGAATTTCAAATTGGTGTTCGTACTAGTGTACGAAAATATAGAATGATTGTTAAATAAATCACCGGGAATTAAAGAATATTTTTATTGTAGATTTTATTTTCACAATGGAATTAAATTACTAACGCAAAAAACTCCGTGAAAATTTGTAGCATAAATTGGTACAGTTATTTAACGGAGTTAATTACATTCTGGTAAGCAAAAGGGACGGGTGTGTGTATATAGGTGTATGTGTGAATTATCGTCATTGTTTGGTATGCAATTGAACTGTGATAAATTCAAGTATGTGCTGGTATAAACATATAATAGAGTAGAGGCATACTTCAAAGTAGGCCTATATACTTGAATGTATATTAAGTCTGTATACGGTATATAATGTTGTATGTTAGTATATGTATACGTGTCTGTATTTACGCTTTGTTGTACATGTACATTTCATATGACACGTAGGCCTAATGATGAAAAAAAAATAGCTATACACCAAAGTATCCAATCATATATATATATATATATATATATATATATATATATATATATATATATATATATATATATCCTAAATTTAGCCATTTTTATTGAAACAAAATGCACGAGAAACGAATAACCAATACTGCATTTATGCATATATATGTATATATACATGACGTAAATATTTTTGTTTTATTAGCTATCAATTCAGTTCTTCTCTAGTTAGATGATGATAATTACGTTTAGGTAATTTTACATGGTTTAACAATTCGCCCAAAAAGTGCGCTTTATACACGTCATAAAATAATACTTTTGGTGCTGAAACTTACATTTTCGCGTATATATGAGATATCAAACTATACCTTCCAAATAAACCTGATAACTCCTTTGTAAGATCATGCAATATGGCTTACGGGAAGTTTACGGTAAAAATGACTAGCTTAGTCATTGACGAAATTATAGATGGTTTCCAGTATTTTATTCATCCGCATCGATTGCTCCTCGGACAATAAGCGATCGACAATAATAAGCAACAAGCGGTCGACGGCGCTCGTGTTGTCGTTTATGTGGTCTTACATGCCTGCATGACATACATATTAAGCTAGCCCTGTAAGTGCATGAGCAACTGTGGCTATACGTCTCAAGTTTCGAGGGTTATTTCCAAACTTCAGTGGTTGACTAAACCCATGAAACTGACTGCTGTCTTACAGAGTGAAATATTCTCAGTTGAGTGTAGTGATAAACCCCTATCAAATAAATAAAATAAAGTTTATTGGGCTGTATATCATAAGTCATTAAATATGCCAATAGGGTGCGATTGCCATGCGTTGATCGTGTACTTGTAGTAGACATAGGAGCAAATAGGAAGTGCCTGTATATGTCTAATCTGGGAGCAATATACTCTATTCCTCCCAGGTCTAACGCATGGAATATTTCTGGAGACCCCCCCCCCCCCCCCACCAACACTGCTTAGAACTTGAATTGCTTAGTTCAGTGAAACACTTTGCTTAAACAAAATAACCTTTAAAGTTTCGTGAAATGAGGCCCAGTTCTAGTCGGATGAATTATGTCAGTATATTTTATTTTTATTCGAGTGATTGTATAAGAAATCTAATCGTGTGAACGGGGGATTAACTGATTGCGCTTGAACATATGCTTGAAGATAGACTATCACCGCACATTGACTATCACTGTGAATCTCTAGGAATAATCCCTTCGTGGATTATAGACAAACGTTGTCTGCATAAAGTCATTCAGACCCAAGCTGTATGTTCAGTTTTGTTCATTTCTGTCCTATCAAGTAAATGCTTATGCTCGTGGATGACAGAGAAACATGTTACTTTTTTATATCGTTTTTCATCTTTGACCGCCTTGAAAAAAAATCTTTGATTAAATCTGTTCCCTGCGTGAGTGATGGCGGGTTGCATTCTCGTTGATCCTATAATTACGCATTAATTCCTTATGAGGAAAGGATTAATTCATTATCAGGAAGGAATTAACCTGTTACACATTACGGATTCATTTGTTATCAGGAAAGAATTAATCTGTTACACATTACGGATTCATTTGTTATCAGGATGGAATTAACCTGTTACACATTACGGATTCATTTGTTATCAGGAAAGAATTAATCTGTTACACATTACGGATTCATTTGTTATCAGGATGGAATTAACCTGTTACACATTACGGATTCATTTGTTATCAGGAAAGAATTAATCTGTTACACATTACGGATTCATTTGTTATCAGGATGGAATTAACCTATTACACATTACGGATTCATTTGTTATCAGGAAGGAATTAATCTGTTACACATTACGGATTCATTTGTTATCAGGAAAAGATGAAGAGGTTATCAGGTACGGCTGAATTCGCTAGATGAACGAAAATGCAATACGTCATCACCCAGGGAACGGATTTAACGGAATATTTTTTTGACTGTACAACAGATCATACCATATATGAGTAAAAGTAGACTAGCAACGAGTGTGATATATCTGGCAATGGTCACACATAACCGGTGACATCCGGTCTCTGTCACTTTGTTGACAAGCTGCAGTTAAACTATTTGAACCTGCAAAGTCTGTAAGTTTAATGTTAATCTTGACACGATTTTTGCAACTTCTAGCAATGCCTTAAAGTGTTAGGACGAGAAATAGAATGTCTGCCGGTCACATCTGGTCCAATTCCAAGCTTGCATCGGAGTTCTTCGGATTGAATCACCGGGGTTTGGGGGCATTTTAAACGCGTAAACTAAAAGGCTGCGCCGACATAAGCACATCATACACCTCTATAGGTAGACATCCATTTCTAGCTGAATCGCACAACGCTGAACAATTTTATCGTTACCAGTACATGAACAAAGTACCATTATATGACCGACATGAAGTCGAAAACCAAAGGTCAATCACTTATAAGCTTAGAAAGAAACCCAAACTAACAATGCTGAATGGACTCAAGAGATGGATTACTCTGCTATTGGTTGACACGAGTTTAAGCTTCTGTCTATTTTGTCTAACTGAAAGGTTCTGTGGTCTTGTTCATAAACAGAACCATAGTGCACAAAGCGCATTAAACAGTCGAAAACCGAACACCCAATTCATATCAACACGTCTATTGATCGCGCATGTAAAGCAAGTTGTTTGATTTAGTGAACAACGTAGAACCACATGTCTACTTCATTGGGTGTAAAATTTACAAGCCAATTGACATGCAAAGCCAATTGGCAACATTCGGGATGACTTCAAGTTAAAACCTCCACTGGAACAGGCAGAAAAACCCACGCACCTAGCGGAAACTGGACTGGGCTTGGCCAAAGCCACCACACCTAGTCAGATACCTGAAAAACCTCAAGACATAAACCTGGCAAAAGCCACTGCACCTAGTCAGATATCTGAAAAACCTCAAGACATAAACCTGGCAAAAGCCACTGCACCTAGTCAGATACCTGAAACACCTCAAGACATAAACCTGGCAAAAACCACCGCATTTTAGTTAGATACCCGAAAATCTCAAGACATTTTGATACGGGGCAAATCTCAAGACACTTTGGTACCTGGCAAATTTCAAGAAATAAAGCACACGCGAGGCCTACATTATAACATCAAAAATTTAGTCAGTTTAGTTTTGTTCAGTTTGTTGTTCGCATTATCTTTATTATTTATATCATCACCATACATCCTTTATTGCATCACAAGACTTTCACAATCAAAACAGTAACTATGTCAAAACCTTTTATTTCAGAAATACTATGTATCAAACATTTGTTAAATCAACGAGTCATCTATATCCAATTTGAAAAAATGCATAATTTAATCTTTATAAAAGTCATTTGATTAACGCTGAACCAGAACGATGGCAGAGATCAATATGAACAGACTTGAACAAAATATTGCAGCCAACATTACTGCAGAGTTATTAGAACATTCAGAATAACACAACACCCCTCCCCCACCCCAAAGAGACAAACCCACCACCATCACAACACACTGTCATTTGTCAACGCACATTATTTGAAAGATTATTTAAAATCAGACCGTGCCACCTTTACATACGTATATATCCTCTTAAAAATCCAGAATCAGCCTAAGAAATATTTCTAGATGCAAATAAAAGTCATAACAGATTACTGTTTTTTTCACTAGGATGTCATCCTACTTTCCAAACAAACATTCAAACATCCTTTTAAGATGAACAGAACTCTCATGGTCGGGTAACTGCAGTTCAAAGTTCAAAACAAATTTGGTTCAGATTAACCTGTAGTTTAGTAGATAGCACTTTAGTAAGGCGACAGTCAAAATACTGAAGGCCATATACCTGTACAATGTGGATATATAGATGAACTGTCAAATGAGTGGATGAACAAGTCTGAAAAGTTGACCAGTCATTAAAATCTAATGTTCAAAAGGAAATAAATCATTAATAACAACTACGTCTGACTGTCTTCCATAAAATAAGGACGAAGTTCACACTTCCAACAAACGAATATCACACGTGAGGTAGATGCTATCAAACGTTATATCTTGGAAAGTTGGGGCGTCAAACATTATTCTGGTGGTTTATGGCGGATGGGCTTTAACTCTCAGAGAGTTTATCCTGTTCAAAACTGAAAACTGCATGATGATTGCATCCCTCTCTTTTGCATAGTATATTAGCCAAAGAAAAAACAAACAACTGTGATCCCAATCCTGATGATATGGAGATCAGATTTCAATAAACAGCAAACCACGTGTTTTTTTTAAATAATAATACATATATGAATATCTTGAGTAGTCTTTTCCTTTAAATAGACTTTGTTAAGTTTGGTCCATTAGTTTTATATATAACAAATTTTGGCAAATCTTAATTAGTATAAATCCAACTTACTTTTTCCTTGTTATTTTAGATAAGCCCAAATAATTGCCTTTCACAAAACATCAGCTCTGTCTGTGCCTTGTGTTACCATTCAAAATCACTAAAAGGATTCACAATGTGGGTCGCACTGTAACTTTAGAATCATTTTAACACAATAATAGCCACAATAGTCCAGTTTGTCAGCTTTAATATATCTTTACAAAATTACAGCCGATACAAAACTGATAAGGCCATACTAACAGGTCAGCAAATGTGTGTAATGATCTGCCTCAAAAGTTCCTTTTCATGCATCTTTTTGAATGGAAGTTTCCCTTTCTTTTTGTTAAACATATTAAGAAACCTACCTTATCCTCAAAGAAAACATGGGCACTGAGATACATATACAAAGGTAGGTCACTTTAGGAATTTCATATGAGTATACAATCTCTCTTCATTAACAATTCGAGCCACTTTTTCTTTAATAGTCATTTCAATGTCCCCCACTTCAGTGTCCATGAGCTGACCTTGTGACCTCCCCAAAGCCATGGGAACAAGGACTCCGCTGGCGTTGGGTCCATTAGAGTTGGAGAAGTTACTGTTGCTTTGGTCTCCAGATCTACTGCCTCCAAAGGCACCTTTCTGTGAGGCTGTGTGGCTGGTGGGAAGAGCTCGATTCTTTGCTGTTATAGACTGTTCTGACATTTTCTGTGCCTGTCCATAAATAACAATCAGATGACACGGTCTTCTTTCATTGCTGATAACAGCTAAAATTTATTAGCCTGTGACTTTAGCCATAGCCAATCTCCACCATTTAGACAATATACTGAAACAATGCACCGAAATGGTGTACATGTAGACTGCTTTTTCTGGAGGTCGAAGTTCTCTTACAAAACACGCTTTTTTTGGTAGACGGCTAGTCTTGCAAGATGATCAACACCCAAATTATGGGAAAAAACAATAGACTCCAAAGTTTGAGCCCTGAGTTTTTTATTTATTTCATTGATGTTTTACGTCACACTCAAGAAAATTTCACTTATAAGCGAAAGGCAGACATCATTATTGTGGGAGGAAACAGGGCAGAGCAAGGGGCTGACTTGTTTAGACATGAATGGTACACTTGGCACAAATCATACATTTACATTTGCCATCAGTACTCTGAGTATGAACTCCATGAGTGTTATGAAAATAAAAAAGGCCAGGGATTGGTTTAAATATGGAAAACAGGAATTTAGCAAAGAAACTACCTCCCCACATGTGAGACACAGATTTAAACCTGCAGACCATTCATGATGTTGGTTATATCGGAGAAGGGCAAGTGATCATTCTACAACACTTCAACCACTGAAACTCCCCATGAGCCTTGTCCACTGCTTATTGCCTTAAAACCCTGAAGAACAGTGGAGATTGAAGGAGTATCAAAGTTTGCCTCCCTGAACCTAGAAACAACCACTACCAGTTGTGTCCTACTACCTGAAAGACAGGGATTTAAACCAATTAGCCATTTTCATACCTGACTGTCTATGGCTTTAAACTGCCAGGGCCATTTGGCGTTATAGAGGAACTGCCTGTGGTCATGTCTGTTGTCATCTGGGCCATACGTCTCCGCATGATAGGCTGGCGTCAGCACTGTCATTTTGTGGCGGTTAATGGAATACCATCTGAAGAAGTGCTTCACCTTATCTGCAACCTGTATTCAAGAAGAAACACCAAAATGTCCCAGCCTCACACATCCTCAAACAACCTCAGTCAAATCATAACTGGGTCTAACTGTAGCAGAGTAGATATACTGTTATGTTTCAGTGTTGCCTATTCAAAATGCAGTAACATATGTTGCGCAACAAGTTTCAATTCAGAATAATCAAATGTTTTGGAAACAAACGTGAACATGTCATAATGAAGTTACATGCACGCATCAAATTTCAATGGAACACAGCAGCCCATGTTTGAAAACTGGATAAAAACAACCAAAATTTTGTTGAAAATGAATGGAAAACGTGATTCGTGATAGACTGACGAGGTATATACCTTGAGTTCTCTAGGATTTTATAATAAGCCTTTCATCTATGACTGACAAACTGACTGACTGACAGAATGATAATAATTACAGACTCACCTGATATGGAGTCATCCGATCTCTCCAAGCATGGACTAACTTACAGAACATACTGTACGGCCCACATCTGAAAGGCCGTCTCAGTTTACCATATTGGGAAAGTTCCTCATACGTCATGCCCATGTCTTCCTGAAGATAATGGGTTACAGACAGTGGGGTATAGGTTTATAATTTGAGGCATCATAACAAGGCATCATGACAATACAAAGCATCATGACAATACAAAGCATCATGACAATGACAATATAAAGCATCATGACAAGTTAAAGCATCATGACAATGACAATATAAAGCATCATGACAATGACGATATAAAGCATCATGACAAGTTAAAGCATCATGACAATGACAATATAAAGCATCATGACAATGACAATATAAAGCATCATGACAATGACAATATAAAGCATCATGACAAGTTAAAGCATCATGACAATGACAATATAAAGCATCATGACAATGACAATATAAAGCATCATGACAATGACAATACAAAGCATCATGACAATGACAATATAAAGCATCATGACAATGACAATATAAAGCATCATGACAATGACAACATAAAGCATAATGACAATACAAAGCATCATCACAATACAAGGCACCATGATATTAAAAGTCACCTGACAATACTTCCTCTCCAGCCGTATGTAGGTCTGTCAGCAACTTGCGGATGGTCAGGGGTTTTTGGCCTGGGCTATGCCCGGTTTTCTCCCACCATAATACTGGCCGCAGTTGTATAAGCAAAACACTCCTGAGTACAACGTAAAAACACCAATCAAACAAATAAATAAATCAATCAAAAGTGAAAAGATGTTATGCTTAGACAACTCAGCCTGTTAGGTCCACAAGCATTCTTCACTTTCACGTACTGTTATAGGGGTACGACGTTAAACCCCAAGTACTCACTCACTCACATACTGTTATAGTTTTACAGAATGTACAGCTCCATGAAACAGCCACCACCCGTGACCTGACTGTGATGGGGCAGAGCCTGCAGTTTACACCTACCTCATCTGTCTGTGCTATCTGCCCTTCCACTAGAGGTTCCAGCTCTGCTGTGGGCTGGGCAGCGTAAATCCTTCAGGAAAAAGACAAAAAATATGCAACACGAATGATGAGAGGTAGAGAAACATTGCAGCATCAAAAAAAAAATATATATTCTATTTTAGTCATCAACAGAAAGTGTAACTTGAATAGTACAAACAGTAGAGGACAGGATTATAAAGTCTTCCATATGTATGTTAAGCTCAAGTCAGATCAAAGTCTTGACAGACGTGACAGACATACAGTCATCTATAGGGTACTTCTTGGGCTCCACAATGGGAGGTAAATATTGTAACCCATGGAATAGCCCATAACAATAACAGCTATGGTTATTCAATTACAATTAGTTGCTACGACTTGTACATGTATACGAAGTCTTATTGAAATCACTGGGAATTACTATAATTGTAAATGTAGAGGGCACTAGTGTTCCATATGTTGAAAGAAGCGGGGGTGTACTTTGTAAAGACTAGGTTAAAAAATAGGATGCCTGCAGTGTACTTGAGGTATAGCAAGAGGTATAGCAGGAGGTATAGCAAGAGATATAGAAAGAGGTATAGCAAGAGGTATAGCAGGAGGTATAGCAGGAGGTATACCTAAGGTATATGATAACTAATGCAAACTGTTACTAACTACTAATACTTAAACCATGCACACAATAATATATTTACCCTTCTAAAGCTGTCAGTCCAAACTTCTTGGAACAAAACTTGATAAAGCTTCGCAGATCTGTTTTACTGATACCTCCTATGGGGTTGACATCTGCGCTAGAACAGTCGTACTTTGTCATGTACCCACGCAGGCTGCAAGGTATTAAAACATAAGTATTTTTATGTAATAAAACTGAAAAGTACGTCATCAAGAGAGGGATAATAACAGCTATATATAAATATCACCAAATATCTTAATACGTACAAGCATGTCATTGTTGTAATATTCTTTGCCTTGTTTGACTGCATGTACTACACAGTTACCTTCATATATCTTCAAAAATTTTTTGTAATTCTTTTTATTTCCTTCACCTGTAAACAGCATGCAAATAAGTTGGTGTCAAGATTGTAGATCTATGATGGACATACACACTTCTAACTGACCTTTCATCAACATTAGCCGATCCCAGCACAAGAAGTCCCCCTGAGCGACCTCGTGCCCATAACACCAGCTGTGCAAACAGGTAGGCCAGTACCATCCTCAGACGGGCCTAAGTCAGGAACAGATTAGGATTTGTTTTCTTTTTACAAAGGTGAAATATCAAGTTATTCCTTTCCTCATAAAATGATATTTGACATAATTAGACATAATTTTAGTTACATTATACATTTTCTGGTATTTCATATCACATGTTTCATGCTCTTCCATTCTGTGTTCAGTGTTATGACAGGCAGACTAAAAGACATGGCCGTAAGTGGGAAGGTCCGCGAGCAAACCTACAGATGGTCGTGGGTTTCCCCCGTGCTGTGCCCGGTTTCCTCTCGCCATAATGCTGGCTGCCGTCGTATAAGTGAAATATTCTTGAGTACGGCATAAAACACCAATCAAATAAATAAATAAGTAAAAGACATGGGTTTAACAAATATCATTGGGCCAACATTGTCACAGAGGTACCAGTGTTATTCCAAACCGGTGACTTTAACATTAGCACCAGCCATATAGAAGAAGGTAAGAAACTTCATACAATACCTGAACATTTTGCATTGCTAAATTTTCTCGTAGGGTTCCTCCCTTTGCTTTAAACTTTGGCATGCACTTCATGGCAGTGGTAAAAATACTGAGAGTGGCTGCGACAGCAACGTCTATGCAAATGTTGAGGTGATAACTGTGAACACAAAAATAGCGACAATTTTACATACACATACATACATACATACATACATACATACATACATACATACATACATACACCAAGATAATACAACAAGATAATACACCACAAATAAATGTACACTTGTCTACAACAGCAGAACTGGTCTTTTCCTTTCACAAAGATGGTTGAAATACTTGGCAGGGCATCTGCACCTTTGAACCTAATGAATCAAATGCATCATCTCAGACTGAAATCAAGATTCCCTGACATTTACATGTAGTCTTTGTAAGAGCTATTTACAATTAGGAAACCAGTAGTCTCTGATTGGTCATTTCTGTGGGTATACTGTCCCTTAATTATCATTTTGTGAACTCCCTCAAGGGAGTACATGGGTGAAAGAAATAGGACCCCAGGCACATAGGCACAAAAGACAACTAACCAAGAGCTCTCCTGTTTACCTGGGTCCAGAAAATAGAATAGGCCCATATCACTTTAAATATACATGTAACTGTGTCCTAGCTGGTACATATGCCACTACCGTCATATGGTGGGAGGAAACTGGGCAGGCCCCAGGGGGGAAACCCCACCACCATATGTGGATATTGCATAAGAACTACATTTCATGTGCTTTTCAAATTTGAACTAACTTTATTTCAGCAGGTTTCTAAAGCTAGTCTGTCCTGATTGTAATGGCCAAAATATGTTGTCTTTATGTATGTACACGATCTGTATTGCTAGGATAAATCTCCAAAATCCATAGGCATAGCATTGTAACTTGTGATTTAGTCTTTTATTTGTTCACTGTTTTTGGTGGCAAATTCACTGGAAAAAGAATGGGGACGCCCTTGCGTGTCTAACGAGTGTAGGGATATGAAGCCTATAAACAGTACAGTAGCATCTTCTTAGCTTGATTAATTGCAACTTTTGTTTTCACGACCATTGGGTGACAGAGTCGCCTCCCTTGGATTGTTAATTTAAGTGATCTGTTAGATTTTTGTTTCGTGGTAATTGCTGTACGTTTGTGGCTAAATTGAACGTTTTAGATGTTGTGCTTTATATACTCAAAGCAGTATTGTAAGTTTGTACAGTAAGTAGTATGAGCCTAAAGAATCGTTGTGTATTTGCAGATATTTTGTATAATTCATTCATATATACAATCATGTTCGGTACATATTACTTATACAGCACCATTTTCTTTGTTTACAGTCAATCACATCACCACATCATCACATTAGCACATCAACTCATCCCAACCATCGCATCATTGATCACTGCATCTCATGTACAGTCAAGTGTCATATACTACTGCGTCAGCAGACTGTCATGATCTTGAGTAAAATGGACATGCCTGTGTGCTTTCATTTGATGTGAATTGCGTTGTTTCATAACTCTAAGCGTTATACTGATTTTATATATTATAATTCTCATGTTGAAAGACAACGGTTATATATTCTTGTCCCCAGTTGGCTGAAAAACTGCCAATTCGGTGTTAAACCCTAATCCATTATTTACCCATACATTTTTTCTTCAGGTTGAAGGCAAGTATGTCGATGAGTCTGATGTATTTACCTGCCAATCTGCTGGGCCAGGTTTGTAGCCCTAGTCTTGGTTTCCTGAGAGCTGTTTTCTGAGCCCATGTAGCATGTTGTGAACAGACGGCCACACAGTTCCTGGGGGTCTGTAGGGGTGTACGTCTTGTCTCCTACCACACGACGTATATCCTCCAAAACACTTCTATCTACACAACAGGAGAAACGAACACAAATAATGAAACAGCCAAGCACTTCTGATAACAACTGCAATTAAATCTGTGATGGCTTCAAACACAAAGCTTGTCCGTTACAAAAACTAATTCACATTTGCAACAGGAAATTTCATTTAAAAGTAGAATTTTCACTGTAAATTCCCCAATTATTCACGCTTACTTGAAATCACATTTAAATGAGATTTCAGCACTGTAGTGTCACAGAGTGATGCACCTGGCTGCCTGAAGCCACATGGCTGTTCTTGGTTCACAAATCTAATGCTGCTGTATGAGAGCTCCATAACAATCTTTAGATGAGTGCTGATATACCATTTGTCAAATGCAATGAATATGACTAAAATAGTGTAATCTGGATGATGTCAGAACAGAAAAAGTCACCAAGCCACTATCTTGGGTTTAAATCAAGGTTTTACACAACCAATATCAAAATGGCTCCTGTATGTGTTAATTAAGCTGGTTTAAATATATATAGAAACTGGAAGATTTTTAGGAGTTCTAAGTGAACAAAGAAAGTGTACACTGTGTATCTTAGATTGTATTGAAGACCAGTACCATTCAGTAATTTCTACTGTCTGAAAACCTACTCCAGGAACATATACCATCCGACTGTATTTTAACGAGAACAGTACATCATTTTTATATTGTTGATAGTAAGCAAGTAACTCTCTGGATCTACTACTGGGCCTGGTTAAATTTTACCACTTATCACTGAAACGAGCAACATAGCAAATGTTATTGTTACATAAGATCATTATAAAAGAGTGAGTGAGTGAGTGCTTGGGGTTTAACGTCGTACTCAACAATTTTTCAGTCATATGACGACGAAGGAATCCTTAGGGTGCATGTACATGTAATGTGCCTCCTTGTAGCAGGACGGATTTCCACCGCTCTTTTATCTAGTGCTGCTTCACTGAGACGACTTACCGAAGGCCAGTAAGCCGACCCGACCGAGCCATTATACTGATACGGGTCAACCAGTCGTTGCACTATCCCCTTCATGCTGAACGCCAAGTGAGGAAGTTACAACTTCCTCTTTTAAAGTCTTAGGTGTGACTCGATCAAGGATTGATCCTGGATCTACCGGTCTATTATAAAAGAGCTCATGTGTGTAATACTACATGTAGGTAGCTGTTATACTAATGAACAGAGGGTATACCTGTATATGAATACCCCCTTGAAAAGTTACTGTTAGTTTTACATATATAGTTAATATCAATTCAATAGAAATCTGTGTATAGTGAAACAACTGTCCAATCAAGCGCAGATTTAAGGATTAGCGGATAAAAGGAGTCATTAGTTAGGATGGCTCCCTGATGAGATGGATTTACATGGCTCCCTGATGACCTGTACATATCTTCGTTAATTATTGCTTTGTATTGTTGTCATTTATGACAACAATACTATGGTTACCATTAGGTATACTCTATATAAATAAAACTGCCTCAAACCTTTGGGGAAGAATCATTGAAGGTTGGATTTAGAGTCAGGGCTGAAGAGTTGACCTGAATAAAACATCGGTTATTAATGTTAGCAGATTGTTTAAGTGTTCTCGAGTTGTTTCACGATTCCACTACCAGATGAATGACAATCCTGACAACGACCATCAAGGTGAGCCACGAAGATGTCCCATCCACGGTCATATCTGGTTACCACTAACCCGTGACTCTGTTGATCAAGTATGAAGTTGTCTACGATGCACTACATTGTATATGGTCTTTGATCATGTTATATCAGGTTCATCTAAATTTTATATATACTGTACAGACTTAGTAGATACCCTTTTGTGTGAATGAATGTGTGCATGAGGGACTCAACTAACTAACTGATCTCCCTTAGAAAGGAAAGTGTTACTATTATTATTATTATGTGTATTTTAAATGTGTAGGCACCATGCGAGCCTAAAGCTTTAAGTACGGTCAATAAAAATTACAATTATTACAAAATAGGTAAAAGCCATTTCCACATTTAACCCAAGTTTCATGCTGGCCAGACCAGAACGGACTCGAACATAAGTTGCAGCTGTATGACTTACCCTCTTCTCGTACTGCCTGACAGACTAGGCGGCACATGGAGAACACAACACAGGCTGTGGACGAGCTGTCAATGCCCCCACTGAGGGGTAAGAAATACCCTCCCTGCCCACTCCTCCTCAGGTAGTCCCACAGCCAGCAGGCAGGACCTAAACTGTACAGAACCATCACACACCAGTGACAACGGGATGTTGACAAATACTAAGTTGTGAAGACATCGTTGCATGTTGACTGACTGTATGCCATACTCAAGATTTTTCCCCTTTAATGATGTCATGATTTCAGGTGAGGAGGAAACAGGTGTGTCCGGGATAAACCTCCGGCAAGTGCTTGCCCACCTCTTCCCACCCCAAAATGCCCAAAAAGAACCTGTTAAAGGGCAAGGAAATTTTTATAAAATA
Organism: Liolophura sinensis; assembly: GCF_032854445.1. Lineage (NCBI taxonomy): Eukaryota > Metazoa > Mollusca > Polyplacophora > Chitonida > Chitonidae > Liolophura > Liolophura sinensis. The sequence continues at coordinate 53,841,572 of NC_088295.1, forward strand.
CTTTCTAATGAAGAATCTCATGTTTTTCCAACTGGGATACCACACTACCTCCAACAAACCCTAAAACACCTGTCTGGGATCAACAGAATCAAGCCAAATGTGTAACTTATTCACTGACAAAATTTAAAACCAAATACATCATTGACGAACTTCAACATCTACATGTATGACATACCGATTTTTTGTGCAATCCTAGTGGAGGACAAGTCATCTCTGACAAATTTGAGGCTGCTCAAACAATCCTATGAGCTCCTCTGACCGCATACTGTCACCAAGGCCCATGCTAACACAGACATCACAGGAATCTGTATAAAATTTACAGTCCACGGCTCTATCCTGCACCTCTTGTGCCTCTAGGTTAGGGGTCATGCGACTTACTCAATAAGCTATATCCTGTTCCCCCACTGTTGGAGATACGTGTATACTACAACTGCTAAGAAAAAATGTCCACAATACCTGATCTCTTCTTCAGCGGTGTGGTACTGCCATTGTATAGGGGAGTACACAGGCAGCCCCATGTCATCAGCTGGGCTGCACAAGGCTACATCACACTGAACTCTGGGATACGCTGGGGCCATGGAACCCTGCAACAAGAAAGATGGCGGAAAAATGGGATAGGCTGGAACCATGCAATCCTGCAACATGAAAGATGGGATGAAATGGGGCAGTCTATAGCCAGAGGACCTTGAGAAATGGAAGATGAGGTGAAAACTTAGATAGGCTGTAGCCACAGAACCTTGCAACATGAAAGATCAGGCAAAACCTGAGATAGCCTGTAGCTACAGAACCCTGTAACATGAAAGATCGGGTGAACCCTGGGATAGGCTGTAGCCCTGCAACATGAAATATCAGAGGAAACCTGGGATAGGCTGTAGCAATAGAACCCTGCAACATGAAACATCAGGTGAAACCTGGGATAGGCTGTAGCCTTGGAACTGCAACATGGAAGATCGGGTGAAACCTGGGATAGGCTGTAACCTTCGAACCCTGCAACATGGAAGATCAGGTGAAACCTGGGATAGGCTGTGGCCATAGAACCCTGCAACATGGAAGATTGGGTGAGATCTGGGATAGGCTGTAGCCTTCGAACCCTGCAACATGGAAGATCAGGTGAAACCTGGGATAGGCTGTAGCCTTGGAACCCTGCAACATGGAAGATTGGGTGAAACCTGGGATAGGCTGTGGCCTTGGAACCCTGCAACATGGAAGATTGGGTGAAACCTGGGATAGGCTGTAGCCTTGGAACCCTGCAACATGGAAGATCGGGCGAAACCTGGGATAGGCTGGGGCCATGGAACCCTGCAACAAGAAAGATGGCGGAAAAATGGGATAGGCTGGAACCATGCAATCCTGCAACATGAAAGATGGGATGAAATGGGATAGTCTATAGCCAGAGGGCCTTGAGAAATGGAAGATGAGATGAAAACTTAGATAGGCTGTAGCCATAGAACCCTGCAACATGAAAGATCAGGCAAAACCTGGGATAGCCTGTAGCTACAGAACCCTGTAATATGAAAAATCAGGTGAAACCTGGGATAGGCTGTAGCCATAGAACCCTGTAACATAGAATATCAGGTGAAACCTAGGATAGGCTGTAGCCTTGGAACTCTGCAACATGGAAGATCAGGTGAAACCTGGGACAGGCTGTGGCCTTGGAACCCTGCAACATGGAAGATTGCGTGAAACCTGGGATAGGCTGTAGCCTTCAAACCCTGCAACATGGAAGATCGGGTGAAACCTGGGATAGGCTGTAGCAATAGAACCCTGCAACATGAAACATCAGGTGAAACCTGGGATAGGCTGTGGCCTTGGAACCCTGCAACATGGAAGATTGCGTGAAACCTGGGATAGGCTGTAGCCTTCGAACCCTGCAACATGGAAGATCGGGTGAAACCTGGGATAGGCTGTAACCTTCAAACCCTGCAACATGGAAGATCGGGTGAAATCTGGGATAGGCTGTGGCCATAGAACCCTGCAACAAGGAAAATTAGGTGAAACATGGGATAGGCTGTAGCCTTGGGGTTCTGCAACATGGAAGATCGGCTGAAACCTGAGATAGGCTGTAGTCTTGGAACCCTGCAACATAAAAGATCAGGTGAAACCTGGGATAGGCTGTATTTATAGAACCCTGCAACATGAAAGATGGGGTGAAACCTGGGATAGGCTGTTGCCATAGAACAATGCAACATGGAAGATGAAAAGAAAACTCAGCTAGGCTGTAGCCAGAGAACCATGCAGCAAGGGAGATGTGATGAATGATCACAAAATTTGGCTATTCTCCCCTATAAAGGCTGATTCGGTCATAGCAAGGAGCCAAAACAGAATGGCTGAGAACCAGTGGTATCTACATGTAGCTATAGGCCTCCCAAATCACCACTGCACTCAACGTCAAATGTCTTCCATGTTGTAGTAGAAATAGTTTTCTTATTCAGTCACAGAAGGATTGTCTGATGGAATGTCTGTACATTCACAAGTAGACACTGACTCCTGATGGATTGTCAGTATACTTATATGTAGACAGCGACTTCTGATGGAATGTCTGTACATTCACATGCAGACACTGACTCTGATGGATTGTCAGTATACTTACACGTAGACAGCGACTTCTGATGGAATGTCTGTACATTCACATGCAGACACTGACTCCTGATGGATTGTCAGTATACTTACATGGAGACAGCGATTTCTGATGGAATGTCTGTACATTCACATGTAGACACTGACTCCTGATGGATTGTCAGTATACTTACATGGAGACAGCGATTTCTGATGGAATGTCTGTACATTCACATGCAGACACTGACTCCTGATGGATTGTCAGTATACTTACATGTAGACAGTGACTTCTGATGGAATGTCTGTACATTCACATGTAGACACTGACTCCTGATAGATTGTCAATATACTTACATGGAGACAGCGATTTCTGATGGAATGTCTGTACATTCACATGTAGACACTGACTCCTGATGGATTGTCAGTATACTTACATGTAGACAGCGACTTCTGATGGAATGTCTGTACATTCAGAAGTAGACACTGACTCCTGTTGGATTATCAGTATACTTACATGTAGACAGCGATTTCTGATGGAATGTCTGTACATTCACATGTAGACACTGACTCCTGTTGGATTGTCAGTATACTTACATGGAGACAGGGATTTCTGATGGAATGTCTGTACATTCACATGTAGACACTGACTCCTGTTGGATTGTCAGTATACTTACATGGAGACAGGGATTTCTGATGGAATGTCTGTACATTCACATGTAGACACTGACTCCTGTTGGATTGTCAGTATACTTACATGTAGACAGCGACTTCTGATGGAATGTCTGTATGCTCGCACATCCTCCAGGTCCAAGCACGCAGTCAGCACAACCTAAGTGCAGAAAGAAGCAAATAATGGAGTAAAGCAGATGGTATTTTTCTTTCACAAGTACTCTCATAAACATGTCCGATTATTTAAATGTAACAAAACCATGCAGATTCAACTAACAGCTTAGAACCCTCAGGGAAAATCCATATAGAAAAGTTACTTACTAGGCAGAGATTGGAACACCTGACAAGACTACTCCCAACAAACCTTCAAAGAACATGTACCTGTAAAGTCTTTTCAGAGCACATCCACAATTATCTGGACCTAAAACCTTTTTCAAGATGTCACCTCATCATGAAACTGGGGTTATCCTGAACTAGTTCCTCCATTGTTAATGTTAATCTTACCACTTCTCTGAGAGAGAATTGTGGTCCTTGGACAACAATGTCCCCGTTGATTGCAATCATTGCACATCCGTCGTAGTACAGTCTGTCTCCATCACATCCAATCTGGTTAGCAAACAGGTAGATGCCACCAGACTGAATGAAAAAAAGAAAATAAACTGTTTTATAATATGGTAAACTCTGCAAAACTTTCATGGTTAAGGGGAGGTAAATCCAGTGATGAAACAGCCATGCGGGTATAGCTTTCAGTTGATTGCTGATACAGAACTAACGACTGGGCATTACAATTTAGTATTCCGAATCTGCTGAATTTTCCAAAGACAAAAAAGAGAAACACTCTTGACAATGACACTAAGACACCAATCCAATACTTGTACGTCATGTAAATAAATAAATGAATAAATAAAGTTCATTCTGGTGCAACGAAGTGATTAATGTTGAAAGCCAGGTGAATGCCCACCTTTATGGTGACCGACTATGTGTACCAGGATTATTGGTGGAGGAAATCGGGCAGAATGCGTGGGAAACCCACGGCCATTTGCAGGTTACCGGTAGACCTTTCCATGTACGGGCAGGAGAGAAAGCCACTGAGAGCCAGACCTGACTCACAGCGACCACACTGGTGAGAGGCTCCTGGGTCGATGTGTCGGGCGGGTGTGCTAACCACCTCTGCCACGAAGGCTCCCAACATGTGGTGATGAATGATGAAGCCAGATAAATGCCTGCAGTAACGGTAGCTGATATGTATAACATGTATTAATACAATGTAGTGTAGTGTGAAGACGAATGATGAAGCCGGATGAATGACTGCCTTTATGGCAACTGAGCTGTGTAACATGTGAATACAACATAGCACAATGTGATGATAAATGATGAAGCGAGATGGAATTGCCACCTTCATGGTGGCTGAGGTGATGAGATCTACACGAGTGTAAGCCTTCCTCAGCTCGTGGTGACTCCCGCTGCCGTTGGTTATAATCTCCACCCCATCTAGTCCCATGGCAACGTGGTTACTGTTCACACAACAAACAGAACATGGTTACTGTTCACACAACAAACAGAACGTGGTTACTGTTCACACAACAAACAGATTTCCCTTCACAATCTGACAAACTCTGTTTTGCACAACACTCAGTATATCGCAAATATTTTGTTCATTACCATTCTAAGGACAGACATTAGCATACATTACTTCTGCAGTGATTAACCACTTTAAGTGACACTGCAAACTTTTATGAAACTTTCTTCGGTCCAATTTTCTTTTCTCTTGGTATAACTTTCCCATTTTAACACCAGTATCTGCAAGGTTTCCGAAATTGGCCCAAATAAGTCACACACGTATGTATTTTAACTATATCTAAGTTTCCTTTGTTTTAAAAGAGTAGGCAAAAGTTTTGCATGCATCAAATCCTGCTCATACATATGTTGACTGATATGTTAACATCTACAGATAACACATGGTATAACGGAATATAGACATAAACATGGGTTGAAAGGTCATGACCAAAGCCTGAATGTATCACACATTTGTACTTGAAATTGATCAAAAGTTAGTATGTTTTGTATGAACAACATCAAGGAGACACACTGTATGTTGAGTATTTATAAAACACACATGTCCCCCTTTTGTACCTGAGCACATAAAGCTCCCTGGGATGAGTGAATAACTTGGGGATAATAATGGCAATAAGCACACTGGAAGCCCTAACTATCTAAATAATACCTGAGAAATTGTGTCCACAAGACAACACATTTCCTGTATAATAAGAAAACGTCCAAAATCTGCAACACACAGACAGGGGCAAACAGACAGGTGCAAAATCAAGATGCCCACCTCCGCCCCCAAACCTCACCCCCTCCACCTTTATTCACAGGTAGACATACACCCAAATATACCTGAGGTAGTTTTCAATGAAGTATATTACCTAGAAGCTGCCCACAGCTCCTCACACATCTCACTGCCTATACATGTATCCAGAGTTGACACTACCCCGTCACCAAATGGCACCGACCTCTGTCAACAACAATACAGATTTAATTCATAACAGTATCGTAACTAAACTGGTCCATTTACAATTAAATTGATTCAGTTCAAGGAAGCACCTGTAAGCATTTGTCGGTCAGGTTTATTTCCATTACTTTCAAATCTGTCCATGTAACCTTGAGCTTCCAGTACCTATACAGAGGGACATCAGAAATGACACCACTTGCCATCTCCATCTTGTCACAGCTAGTATACTTTCCTTTCAGGTTTAAATTCCTTTTTTCCATCCTGATGATTATTTTGACTTGCATGTTCAAAACAAAAATTAATTGTAAAGACTTTAGTCCTTTAAAACTCATAACAGAAAAATTGGGTGCAATGACAGAAAGACAGAATTGAAGTCTCAATTCACAACTGAAAGTTATGCATATAGTGACGAAAAATAAGACTGCCCTTAAAGAGCTGCTTCCCCTCCAAAAGAAACTAGGCAGAAATTTTAAAATGATCTGAAGGAATCCATACTGAAGTGAGCTAACACCATGGTTCAACAGGATCCATAAAAATTGTACAGTCCTCAAAAACAGGGTACTCTGAATTTGCCCGTTTTGACGTGATAATATTCCTTCTGTGACGCTGAATCAGGCAGATATGAAGTCGAGTAAAGAAAACATACTTGCGCTATTCTGACAGGCAAAAGTGGAAAAGACAGAAAACTTTTTTTGTGGTTTTTGTGCATGTATGCTCTTATTGTAATAATGGTGGAAATACTCAGTAAATTTTTAACCAGTAAAATTTTATCATGTAACCCTACTTTAAATGCATAGTGGCTTTGATACTAGAGTACCTCATTACTACATTACATAAGCCTCGCAGAGACTTAGCCTCTAAGCTTACCTGACCAGTTATGTCTCTAATAATACCAGGTAAAAAATACTCCTCTGTCTGTTGTTTTTTGGCCCAGCATGAAAACCAGCGGGTTTCCCGATAATTTCCATCATCACATAGAGTAGTCTTTGGACGGATCAGCAGGATCTTTCTGTACAAATTAAAGACAAGCTTTAAGTATTTTAGAACTAGTCACAGGTAACAACAACGGCTATCATGCATGTTTCTCATTCATCTGAGATAAACAGATACAGCCATGACCCATACAGCCTCATGCAGAATTTGAGGTGAGCATGAGGCTTTAAGTAGCCTGAGAGTGTAATTAGCATGACATTGTAACTAGCAAAGCCATATCACAATGCTTAATTTTCATATCTGGCAGAAACAGAGGAATTTATTTATTTATTTATTTGATTGGTGTTTTACGCCGTACTTAAGAATGTTTCACTGATAAGATGGCGGCCAGCATTACGGTGGGAGGAAACCGGCCAGAGCCCGCGGGAAACCCACAACCATCCGCAGGTTGTTGACAGACCTTCCCACGTACGGCCCGAGAGGAAGCCAGCATGAGCTAGATTTGAACTCACAATGACCGCATTGGTGAGAGACTCCTGGGTCATTACACTGGGCTAGCACGCTTACCGACTTAGCCACGGAGGCCCCCTAAACATAGGAATTAAACATTTTAAAAATTCCTTAACATGGATTCTCATTAACACATAAAAGAAGCGTGAAAGCTAGTAATAAATTTTGTAAATTAAGTTCATTAACATTTGCATGGAATCAATCAACATTGGGACAGCCACCATCATCTTACTGTGATTTACATGTATGTAAAACCTGAGCTCCAGACATGCACTATGTTTTGAGACATCAGCCATAACAGTTAGCTTATCGTTCATTCTACTCCACAAGTGGTGAATTATGTAATTTATAATAATTAATTCAACACAGAGCATCAACAATGAAACATCCCACTCATGTTACTGTGTTTCATACGCATGCACAAAATTAGTTCAATACATGCAGTAATTTTAAAGATATTTTCTCTAACATTTACCTTAACATTACTTTCATTGTTACTGGATGCTGACACCAATGCTCGGGGAATGACACTACCAATGTCTATATTTTGTTTTCAAGTCAGAGTTCAAACTAAAACAGTGTTTATACATTTTGGAAAGAAAATTGGTGACTTCCTAGTTGCTTTACTTATGTTCTCTCGCTTTTGAATACTCTTTGCAGATGTGAAAAAAACTGACATCTATGACTATGACAGTTGCTGAAGGTGAGATATGACAACTGCTGAAGGTGAGCTATGACTATGACAACTGTTGAAGGTGAGCTATGACTATGATAACTGCTGAAGGTGAGCTACGACTATGACAGATGCAGAAGGTGAGCTATGACTATGACAACTGCTGAATGATTGGACAATCTGCTCACTTGAACTTTCCAACAAAGCCACTATCATGACTTAACAGGCGAAGAACAAAACAAAGGACAGAAATGATGCAATGCTGTTTTAGAATAAGTCTATTTATCCTAATTACTAGATTGATGTTTAATGCCATGCCTAAGAATTTTTCATTTATATGACAGTATTCAGGTTTATGAGCAGGGAGAGCAGAGCGCTAAGAGTTACCTGTAAGCACAACCCTTTACCATGTACATGACATAAATGTTGACAATGTCAAAGTGAAGCTTCTCAGGCTAGATTCCCACAGATGACTTCATCTGTCACAGGCTAGAAAGTCACACATAGCCTTGCAAAGCTTTAACCATACGAATATGACACATGTATGTCGCCATTTTCTAAAGGAACACTTTTATGACTTATTGGTTTATATTCAAATAATTCCAAACCATATGAACATCTTGCCATAAATCGTAAAAATAAAACAGACTGCGCCTACATTTGATGTGTTTTACACACTGAGTTTTGCAAAATGGCACATGTACTCCTACATGGAAAATGTACATACATTGTAAATGGAGTTCTGAACAGACATGACAGCTAATTACATGTACATGTAACAACATGTAATTGGTGCATACGTACTTGTTGTAGAAGTACACTCTGCAGTTATAAGCCACATTCTTGTGCATCACTGGCCTGTAAAGAGCAAAATGTCAACATATTTCATTTCTTTACTTTATCTTATTTTCAACTCTGGATCAAAACTGTAGTATGGAAAATTAAACGAATAAAACACGTTATAATTTAAGAAATAAAAAAGAAAAAACACAAAAGAAAGTATGACACAAAAGAATGTATTTTGTCAGTCATTTGCATAACAAACCCCTTGCGGAAACATCCAATTACATGATGGATGTTGTTTTAAGAATTGTCGATAGGGATAAATGCCAAACCTTACATGCCCACATCTGCAAGGATATCCTGACAAGAGTTGTGATTAAGCAGTTCTGCCAGGACTTGAAAAGAGTGTAGGAACGTGTCATTCTCCAAAAAATGGTCAGCACAGCCATAGCCTCTGAAATGTCAACATGTTTGAAGTCAGTGAAATCTTTGAAATATTAACATGTTGCAAGTGAATGAAACCTTTGTCAACATATTGTAAGTGAGCGAAATGCCTGAATCGTCAACATGCTGTAAGCCAGTACATGTAACACTCTGAAATGTTTTACACCTGTAAACTCTGAAAGGTCAACACATTCTCTGAAAACCACTGTAGCCTCTGAAATGTCAACCCACTGTCTTACACTTATTGTGACCTCTGAAATGTCAAGTCCCTGTCCTACACCTATCGTGGCCTCTGAAATGTCAACCCACTGTCTTACACTTTTTGTAGCCTCTGAAATGTCAGCCCACTGTCTTACACCTATTGTGACCTCTGAAATGTCAATCAACCAACTGTCTTACACCTATTGTGGCCTCTGAAATGTCAACCCATTGTCTTACACTTGTTGTAGCTTGTAACATGTGAACCCACTGTCTTACACTTATTGTGGCCTCTGAAATGTCAACCAACTATCTTACATTCGTTGTAACCTCTGAATTGTCAACCCAATGTCTGACACTATTGTAACCTCTGAAATGTCAACCCATTATCTGAAATGTCAACCCACTGTCTTACACTTTTTGTAGCCTCTGAAATGTCAGCCCACTGTCTTACACCTATTGTGGCCTCTGAAATGTCCACCAACTGTCTTACACCTATTGTGGCCTCTGAAATGTCAACCCATTGTCTTACACTTGTTGTGGCTTGTAAAATGTCAACCCATTGTCTGACACTATTGTAACCTCTGAAATGTCAACCCATTGTCTGACACTACTGTAGACTCTAAAATGTCAAAACACTGTCATACACTATTGTAGTTTCTGAAATGTCAACCTACTATCTTACACTATTGTAGCCTCTGAAATGTCAACTCACTGTCTTGCACTCGTATCCTCTGAAATGTCAACCAACTTTCACTATTGTAACCTCTGAGATGTCAACCCACTTTCACTATTGTAACCTCTGAAATGTCAACCCACTTTCACTATTGTAACCTTTGAAGTTTTGTACAGTTTTCACGTTAACTCGCACCAAGAACATACACATGCAGCAGTTGATGTTGATGTCATGAAATCATGCGCCGTAGAATGTTGTCAAATGATGCTCAGATGGTCCAGGCACGATGGTTACCATGGTGGCGCCATGTTACGCGAATCCTGATTGGATTGTAGGCCCATCATACATATACAAAGGAACATGATCTGACCATGGTGGGCACACCATACGCCGACCATGGAACAATGATGGGCATGTAGGATATTCGGCCGGAATGCGGCTGTACTGTATATAGCTGCCTGAGGCAGCATGGGTCCTTTCCACAGTAGACTAAAAGGTATACTTAAACTATGGTACATCTCAGAGTTATGACACGTACTTTCAAAACTTAACAGTTTATCCAGTTAGGTATGAGGTAATAGCACCTTACGTAATCTCGAGTTCTGGGCCCAACCTGTAAGTAGCACCCTTCGCCTTCGCCTGGCGGAAACCTACAAATACAGAAATCTGATAAACTCACTAACATACATGTAAGCCTACATCATACACATCTGCTTAACATGCCTAACGCTGGAGAACTCTTCATTGCTATAACTGTGAATTAGCCACCTGGTACCGTGCTAGAAGGCTATCTAATCTCAGTTTTACAGTTGGTGCTTCATACAATCGGGGAACCAACTGGGCGGTAGCTTATCTGCAGTGTACCGCCTAGGCCTACTACACTGGCCTTAGCCATTCCACGCGTTGATATACGATCAAAACAGTTTTTACATACTCTCTAAAATCCTTGTCATGTTCCCTTCAAAATCCATTGCCCACTGGTTCAGGGAACATGTTGCCAATGTTACTTTGCGCCCCATCTTCCATATGAAGCCCTACGATACAGAGAAAATGAAAGCGTTTAGTCGGTACAAACCCACACCACACAAGCGCGTGTAGCAACAGTAGCTATCAGTGATATGCCGAACTGTGTCTGGCATGAGGGTACTGGAGCTCCACGCTAAGACTAGCTGTCCCTTACATCAACCCAAAATTACCCAAAACGTTCCATTTATTCACGGGTACAAATTTGTGTAAGTCTATTGTTTTGTATTCAGTTTAACAATTGCTCCTCAGAGGCTGTTGTGAATTTCACATTTCACATAAATATTACAGAATCACCTCCACATGGGGACTGGTCAGTGGGCTCCACAAAAGGCATACCGATAGACAATAAGTATACCTTACAAACTTGCATGTGCATGTCAGAACATATAGAAGCCAAAAGAAAATACACACCAAAATGAACGGATGTATACATTGAAGAGTACATTAAATCCTTAATATCTGAAAGACATTTTAAAAACACATAATAATGTTAAATAATTAAGAATAAAACCTCTTTTACCATCCTTTTTAAACCGTTTTCTTTTTAATTATACTATTATTTTAATGGACATACACTGCGTGAATGTGCCATACATACATATACAGCGTGCTTGAGGTGTGTAGGCATGCAAACGTACTTTAAATTTTAACTTTAGTTTTTAAAATTTATCAGAAAACAGTTGTGGACTGTAGTTTAGTCAACTTGCTGCCTTTTCATGACACTGCATTTTGTGACGGTTATTTTCCACTAACAACATATTACAATTCATTTATGTATTCATAGTGCAGCGCTTGTGGCTATTTTTAGATTTCGCACGTCAACCAACAACAGGTCAACAGGTTGCACAATAAGTCTTAATAAGAATTACCATACACTCAGTATTGCCGTAATACAACACAAACACGTGTGGTGTTCAAAGCGTTTTATGTTTTTTTTCCCGCACAACTGACCAATCCACAGCAGAGGGTTACTTATGTTATGCCTGACAATGAATGCGCTACATTAGTAGGCTCAGGTAGACTGCAGGAACTGTCCGATAACATTTCTCCCTCGTTTTGCCCTGTATCCAAAACTCACGAAACACAGACGATGATGTTCTTGAAGGGCTCTTACTTTTAACACATTTAAGCATGAATGTGAATTTTTTGCTGATACCATAACAATTTTTTTATTTCATAAATTTCCCCCGTTTTAGTTCTGTTTTATTTTTGAGGGTGCCTGCTAGTTATTCCTGCCATTTGTTGAAGACCTTTTTCTATAGCTGACACAAAATCATCTGTGGGGATTTTGTTTTGGGTAGGAGTATTGTTCAAACCCTTAGCTAGTAATGACGCTTCATTTGGGCTGAGGGTACGACTGCTTAGATTGATGACTTTTGCACTCTCTGGTTTTCGACCTTCGCTCTTTCGCATTTTCGACCTTTGCCTTTTCGTGTTTTCGCGTTTCACCCTATCGCGTTTTCGTGTTTTCGACCTTTTAATTATAAGGTCAAAAGTAGAAAAACCGACTTCTATACTTTCAGGTAAGAAATTCTTAAAATGATAGTTTCAGTGCCATATAGGTCTTTGAAATTTAGGAATCGGCAAAAACCGGCATTTTGCCCGGCCATTTAGCTGAATTAATTGTAATTTCCCGCTCCTTGCAAGGAACCGGAGTGCCCCAAACTATGAATGTAGGGCAGCCCATGAATGCTTCCACAGAATATGAGAGTGCAGGTTATTAAATGTTATATAGCCCATATGAATACTAGGTCTACTACAGAGTCACCTCTACGAAGGGACTGGTCATTCTTCAAGTTGACTCTACAAAGTCATTTGACCATGAACTGAGTATTTCTATGTGCCTGCTATAGAATCACCTTACGTCATGAGGCCATCTCGATCTTCTTTGAGTGCCCAGAATAAACCACCCACCTTTGGCAAATTATTGACGAACGTGACGCACAGATGTAGGCCTATGCACACCATATTGGTGGAAGACAAATAGATTTCAGCGAATGTTAGAGGCTAAGGCTCTCAAACAGTAAGAACTGTCATGGGAATCTACAAATTCCCCACGGGTGTTGAACTCGCACCTCAAGTGTCCCAGCGATGTAAAGACAAGCATCTTTCGCCCCTAGACCACGGCCCGCTCCATAACATATTTATTTATTTATTTCATTGGTGTTTTACGCCGCACTCAAGAATACTTCACTCATAAAACGGCGGGCAGCATTATGGTGGGATTTATTTATTTATTTGATTGGTGTTTTTACGCCGTACTCAAGAATATTTCACTTATACGACGGCGGCCAGCATTATGGTGGGAGCAAACCAGGCAGAGCCCGGGGGAAACCCACGACCATCCGCAGGTTGTTGTTAGACCTTCCAACTTACGGCCGGAGAGCATTATTATGGGAGGAAATTCATATAACATATTATATTGTTGCGAGAAAAAGTTGTGGTAATTTAGGTTTATTGATAAGAAACTAGGAGGAGGGGAGGGTTTTACTTACTTAATTAATTTATTTATTTATTTTTTACAAGAAGGCTTAATACTGAAACTAAGTCCAATGCAAACAATGTATGCTCCGGTATACACATGGTAATCTCGTACATGTTCACCTCTGAATGCCATTTTCTCTCATATTTTCTTTTCGGTATCTCCAGGTTTTCACGAACTTCATCTTACTAAAGACGAAATCCGCCGATCTTTGAGTTTTATCTTCTCTCCAGTATTTCTCCTGAAAACACAGGCATAATTCACAAATCTGAAAATCACAAATTCTTTACAATGAAGAAGGGTATATATAGTTGTCAAGAGTTATGCCCCCTGAATCCTCGTCCGCACTCACCACGTATACGATGACAGATGGACAGATTCATTGACATGGGATTGAATGTCGCATGCAGCATTATGTCGGTCATATTACAACAGTGTCTCCTTGTAGCAGGCCGGATACAATGCCGATATACTTGTATTTATTCTGCTGCCTCACTGGATCGTCATGAAGAAGACACCAGACACGACGCCCCACCCAGCTGTTACGCTGACACGGGGCCGACTTGTACTCGGCCTAATCCACGTGTCAGATGGCGGATGTATCCTAAATTACTTTGGTGTAAGTTTGCGCAAAATTTTGTTTTGGACCCATCTGTGGCTGAACAAAATTTTACAGCAGTCTCGAACTTGCAGACGATTAGAAGTAAGATTCTGAAGCATAATGATTTTGGCCTCCAGATGCATTTGTATCATCTGCACGGGCGTCTCTTTAAGTTCCGATGCCTAGTGAAATGATTCAGGCATTATCCTGATTGCTTTTTGTAACCTCTGGTGCATGAAGGTTCTGAAGGTTTCATTTTCATGTATTAATCTCCGGAAGTGACAGACAATGACATACCTTCGGGAGTTTTAAAGTTGAGACTGCATTTATTGTTTCTTGTTCACACTCTTCTTAGGTGTTCATTGTGAATAGCAGATTCTTCAACGATCTGACGTCAAAAATGTTCCAAATTTTCCTTCTGAAATGATTACTTTAGCACGGAAAGTAAATAAAAGTAAAGATCATTAACAGATTGAACACGTATCTGCTGTGAGAGATTAAAGGATTTGCAGATTGCAATGACACGCACTGTACATTCTGTACAGGATTAATGTATTAACGATTGGTGAGTAAGCGTTAGTGAATTTATGTTAATCCCCATGAGTATACGTTAGCAGAATTAAGGAAGACACCTTCTGTATATAATAGGGTTTAGTTACAATCATGTATATGAATATATAACAAAAATATTTCACAGATCCTTCCATACTAGTATATGTATATACAATATAAACATCTGAGTTGGAAATGATTCAAGATTCTTGCATAAGTGAAAGAAAAGAGCATGAATAGGCCTAATCCCGATTATCTGATCAAGCACCTAATTTGTTAAGCTTGCTTTGGCTTTTCGTTGTTGGCACGGTAGTGAACTCTTTGTTTTTGGTTTTAAGTTTACTTTTTAGCACATATTGTCTTGTTTTCTTGCCGCGCTCAACTAATCGATCGGCAGGATTTCCCTACAGTGCCCATTGTGCATGAAAGTTCTATTTTCTGTAGTACAACTTGTTGACTTCGATAGTTTTTTGCTCATAAAAGACGGTATGTTATTCCCTTGATGCAATGTTGTGGAGTCCACGTCAATCAAGGGTTAATTTATACATATTACCGCCACTGAAGCATCATGCCGAAAACGCCAGACGTGACACCCCACCCAGTCACATTATAGTCACACCGTATCAACCAGTCCTGTTTCATTGCTCTCATCTGTTAGTGCTGAGCGCCAAGCAAGGCAGCAACAAATATCATTTTTAAAGTCTTTGGTATGACCCGACACAGGAATTTGGCACTGACAGAAAGTACCATAAATATGAGGTGATTTCGTTCAATCAGGTTAATTAGGTTAATTAGGACTAACAAGAAAATGATATAACTCATATAAATTATATGATATTTTGGCAATAAACAATACGTTTGCTTCTCAAAAACTTTCAATCATGCCAACATCTAACTTTAAAGGGAAGAATCTCTGTTTGTATGTCGTTCGATTTCCTCTACAACCGTTTATCCATAATCATCTTCACTCTTGTATTGCCCAGGACTGAAAAATTAAAGTGTACTATCGAGGGTTTTAAAAAAAATTGCGTCACTGGATAAACAACATCTGCTAACATTGAAAACTTTTCTGTCTTTCTTTTATTTTGATCTTGAAGTCCTAGACTGAAAATGATATGTACTATTCCAAATGTACGGTATATTCTATGTAAACAACCCACATGTATATTAGAATATTCAATATCCTTAATTGGATAAAGAGGTAATCAATAAGAATGAGACATCTGATAAAGGAAACGATAGTGTGAACTACTTTTAAGCGCGGATTAATCAGCCAAATGTATGGAAAAAGACAACACTATCTAGATTATCCCCTACTGTATTGAATAATACATAAACATGTCTATGTGATCCTGTGTCTGTTGTTTATACAATCATTTATTTCGTGCTGAATTGTTTGGAATTGACTGATTATATGTATCGAGTATAATCTGTATTTATTTTACGTGTCTAGATGGCTCTGCTGCTGAATGGCCCTGTATTTGGCTAAAAGGATATATGACTTGTGCATGCTTTTAAATGTGGGATATTTGTATTATCTGCACTAGAAACATATACGCGTCATTGTTATTTGACAACCAGCGAATCGTCGATGAGTGGTTAAGGCGATTATCTTCCTATATCACCTGGACGCACGAAGTGGTGGACCAATCCAAGCCTCAGACGGGATCTTCTGGACTCCGTCTGCCTCCACTGTTGTCGAGGCGTTGGTAACAATAAGCGACCGGCAGCGTTCATGAGTGGCCTTACACGCAGCTCACTTGCTTCCATCCTGCGTAGTTTAAGCACAGTGAACACGTTCGTTTTTAACCCTAAGCCAATTTCGCCCAAGGGTATTTGTTGTCATCATGTACGTTTGTCACTCTATGAATTGGATCTGATCAGAAAATAATTTAGGTGGCCATCTTTAATTTACAAGAAAAAAAAAAATCAAGAATTTATTTTTATACCCCATGTATTTGATAAATTAAAAACGTGGTAGATATATGTATCATCAATGCATCGGAAGGCTCTACAGTAAAGGTTCAAAACTGAAGAAATGATGTTGACTCTCATTCATAATTTACTGTTAAGAATTAACATTTTACTTGAAAGCGTTAAGAAATGTCTGGCAATCGAAAGTGTCTTTGCATGAGTTTTGTTGACATTTCATTGTACATGTCGTTTTATTGAATGCTTTTACTTACTGCAACATTCTTACGCTTTATTCAGACTTTTCTTTGTAAATCATGGCGTATATGATTTTAGTCATTACCAAGCCAGTTATTTATTTCTCTGTTGAATACTATACTTTTATTGGCAACACTTTGGAATGCCCTGTGTATGTTGGATGATTTCTCTCAGCCGATGGATCTTCAGATTTGTAGATTTGTGTTCTATATTCTATATTGTATAGTTGTACTTTTGTCCCAGTGTTGGTAAAGCTATCTGCTTTATCTTTATGCATCATTATAGAATAGCAGCAGAATAATAGTTTTAAATCCATTTTGCTCTGATCCTGCCTTCAAAGATATGTATATTTACTGATTATGTTTTCGACAGATGAAAAAAATGCTGACGGTTTCAGTAGCGATATATTTCAGAACATGATGTTAGCTATGCAGTAACACATTATAACCAATCCGCTACACTCTGCATCGACGGATCGAAAAACTTTGGTATCTTAAGTAGATCTCAGCAAAAACATGTAGCAGCCACCTCATTTTGGACTTCCACAAATTCTGAAGAATAAGTTTTCTCACTTATGGCTAAATGATTTTTAGCTTTCAGGACGATTTTCTTCATACACACACTTCAGTGTTTACCCACTCCCCTACATTTCAGATAAAGCTGAGCATCGGGCCTGCAAAGTTATCAAGGGCGTCTTAGTTTTAGAGTTTTAAAAAGTGACCCAACAGGGTAGGTATGTATGCATGTATGTATGCATGCATGTATGTGTGTATGTATGTAGGTAGGCTTGGGTTTTACGTCATACTTAGCAATTTTTCAGTCATATATGACGACGAGTAGTCATTAGGAGTTTGTACATATATTGTGTTTTCTTGTTGCAGGGCGAATCCATGACTCCAAAATGCTGTCGCCACTAAAGCATCATGCCGAAGACACCAAACATAACCCCACTCACAGCCACATTATAATGGCACTGGGCCTACATCTTTCTTTACTCTTACCTCTCAGTGCTGAACGCCAATCTACGCAGCAAAAAAGTACCATTTTAAAGTCTTTGGTAAGACACGACCCGGGTTTGATCCAATATCTCCCGGCTTCGAAGATATTACAAGGAGTTGAACTGGCAACCAATGTGGGTGAATGATAGATAATAATAAACGCACATATACGGATTAGCCTGGCACAGCGTCGTACAACAGAAATTCCAGTGTAAATCCATGCATATGATATCGAAAGTTTTATTTTCATAACAATCCTTATAACACCAACTCCCAGCCATATCGATAAAAATGTTCTGAAGAAGGCAGTAATCGAGTAGAAGAGAAGATTTCCGCAAAACATCGTCAATCTCTAAGTACACTGGCACATTGGAGTATAAATACGCAATATGTTTAACAGAGAGTATAACAGTAGCACTCAAACAGGAAAGGAGCAAACAGGACAATTCGATCAATGTATGGTGACAGAAATAATGGCCCACAAATAAATTATCCCCATCTGCAAGATTGTTGTGCGAGAAAGTAAAGCGAAAAATAGTGCACCCTTCATGAAAAAACCGAGGTTGCAAAAATATACCATTGCAGGCCTACCGACTTTTGCGCCAGTAGGCTTACTTCTAACTGTGGCAAACGCGAACTGGAATAAAAAGTGCTGGAAATGTCTAAAAACGGTAATGTACAAAGTTAATCTGGACGGACACCGGTGTATTTGAAACTACAAATTGTTGTGAAGAAGTATAATTCCAAACTATTTACAAAACCAGCGGTTTATTGACACTGCCATTAAGAGATATTTCCTTTATGTCAATGTTACTATTTCATGGTGCGTGCATTCTCTAGCCTTGACTGGGTGATCACTCGCCATTCGTTCCATATTTGTTAAAATGTACCACAGATTCATATCCATGTGTTAGGGCCAGGCGAATGTACTCGAATACAGCCTGCCAGGAATCGTGAATTTCCGGTGAATACTCTTCGCCTAAGGTAAATTCCCAGACACTGAGTAAAGCATTAGAGTAAATTGTGAAGTACTCTGTTCCGAAGTCTTTAAATGTGGCATGTTTGGCACCGAGTGAAAGCAAAGACATGTCCACGTCAGTCTCTAGACTTTCTACATTCCGCACTAGTAGATCCACGACCTCCATGAACTTCATCGCGTGGCTACGGAAAACAGGATCGTTTCAGTAATTCTTTCCCGGTCAGATTTCTGAAACAGGCAAATATAAGTGGCTGTCAGAAGTAAAACACTCCCAAAAAAAAAAACACAAAAAAAAACACACACACACAAAAAATAAACAAAAAAATAAAATAAACAAAAAACAAAACAAACAAAAAAAAAACGGCGTTAAAGTCTTTAGAACAGTAAGCCTTATACCGTACACTTAAACCATAACCAGTGAACCGGTCTGTACTAATTAAGCTAAACGTTCCTACCGTAACGGCCATCTTCAGTCATATGCACTTCCACGCGGACAATTTCACTAAAGAAACCAGTTCGAACCCTACCTTATTTTTGGACGGTAGGAACGCCCAGATTAGCTTTGGGCTAGGTATATACCTGTGTAAATGGCAGCCTTATGAAAACTAATCTGCCCTGCCGTCCAGTGGTACTCTGACCACCTTGCATTAAATGTTCAAATGAAATACTCTTCATTTAATCGTAAAGCAATAAAACAATAAAGCGAATAAACATATAAGAGCTACAAAAAACAATCGACCTTTGGGAAGTCAATGACAAAGTTTTCCACATGTGACGTACAAATATGCATATCGTATACTGGTGGAGGACAAGCAGTTTTCAACAAACCTTAGACATGCGCAAACAGCCACACAAGGGTCGTCGACGGCTTATTGTTACCAAAGCCTCATGAATATGCAGTGATACAGTGCGTTAATGGTGGCTGACTCCTAAACAAGAGGCTGCCTGGCTTGTGTATGATCGACGTGCACACATGTATATGCGTCAACGTCGTTTCTGAACCACGGAAACAATCATTCACAGTTTTGATGTGTCAATGCAGAAGTGGCGTCTGGCTTTGTAGTTGACGCTAATAATGGCCAGTCATCACAATGTTTATTTTTTCATTACCTGATTGCTGTTTAACGACAAACTCATGAATTTTCCAATTATAGATGACAGTTAGTGTTATCGGTGGAGAAAACTGGAGAGCCCGTAGGGTAATTTGTTCACCTATATGACAAACTTTCTCACGTGTCACGTGTTGACTTGATAGAAGACCAGAGATTTTCAATGAAGGTTAGACTGTGTAAAAGGTCCAGTGGTTACAGTCAACCGCCTATTATCACTAAAGACCCATGAACAGAGCGGGCAAATCTATGTACAAATTCCCAGTCAACAGACTGGTGTTCCTGTATAAAACCATGATTCTGCACGTGCACTCAATCCTCACCCCCAATGCCTACGCCCTCTGCATTGTCATTACACTGGGTAACATCACCGCATGTTTTGACCTAATTGTGCTAAAGCCATGGTGCTTGGGATTAGTATTTATTTATTTATTTGATTGGTGTTTTACGCCGTACTCAAGAATATTTCACTTATACGACGGAAGACCTTCCCACGTATGACCAGAGACGAAGCCAGTAAGAGCTGGATTTGAACTCCCGCATTGGCGAGAGGCTCCTGGGTCATCACGCTGCGCTAGGGCGCTAAGCATCTGAGCCACGGAGGTCCCCTTGTTAGTATTTAAGAGCTAACAGTTAGAATAAAACCCAGATAAGTGGCCAGATTTCACCAGGGTGTTTGTGACCATTTGCCAACGCTGTCGTCGCTGCTCTAGTTTTATTCTCTATATACTATAGTATTTATATTCAATGAATTTGCACCTCCTGCATCCTGTGGTTTGATCACCAACATTCCTACAGGATACTACTGCGCGCGATCATTCTTCAGCTGTTAGCAGTTTTGAAAATATGACACATGCAATATTCCACTCTCCAGGATGCTCTTAGCCCTGGTCATTTTTTGAATAATCAAGTCGTTATATCATTGATTTCAATCGAATTGCTTTTTGAGTTCTTCAGTGTTATACTGAGAGCATTACCGGACGGAGTGGCCGAATGATGAGAGAGGAAATCCCTCACACCCCTACAGGTTCACGACGGGGGATAAACAGTCATTAGATGTGTTCCACGCCCTTATATGTTCACCAATCGAAGATATAAACACTACAAATACGTATACATATAAAAAACGTAGCGATGATTACATAGTCCCGACATCGGTGAGCACTCACGTCCTGGCAAGTAAGCACATCAAATATTTACGTGTTTGCATGAATAAAACATCAATAAAACAATAATCCGCTGATTATAAGATATAGCTTTCGCATGTCGCGTCAGTGGGATAGTGAGAAACAAGCATTCGCAAAGTATCGCTTTTCCAATACGTGTCTCCTATCGGTTTGAACTGTTAAAGTCCACATTAGAACAAAAACGGCCATGGTTTTGTCGAAAATGGATAAAACGGCCTAATACTTCATCTGTAAGTTGTCATGGTGAAGGCTGGTATGTAGGCCTAAGTAATTCCATACCGGATGAACCGTTCTCAAAAGTCCGGAGGTCCTCCGTGGCCGAGGTGGTTAGCGTGCCTTTCACCAATGAGGTCGCTGTGACTTCAAGTCTAGCTCATGGAGGCCCTCTCTCTGGTTATACCTGAGAAGGTCTGTCAGCAGCCTGTGGATGGTCGTAGGTATCCTCCGGGCTCTGCCCGGCTTCTTCCCACCATGTTGCTAGATACCGTCTTATAAGTGAAATATTCTTAAATACCTGTAC
Organism: Liolophura sinensis; assembly: GCF_032854445.1. Classification (NCBI taxonomy): domain Eukaryota; kingdom Metazoa; phylum Mollusca; class Polyplacophora; order Chitonida; family Chitonidae; genus Liolophura; species Liolophura sinensis. The sequence goes on from NC_088295.1 coordinate 53,863,149, forward strand.
GGCTTAAACAAAAAACCAATAAATGAACAAATAATAAATTTTTCCAAAAGTCCAGGTCTATATCACAGCCATTTTAAAGTTTGGAGACGCATCAAATGTTAAAAACTACAGGCCTGTTTTTTTATCCAGTTATCTGAGCAAGATTTTTGAGCGTGAGGTCAGTTTTTAACTTTTTACACACCGGAATTACCCTATACCAGCGTGTTTTTTGCCAGACAGGTTTACCATAAATCAATTGATCGAGCTATACTTTTAAGTCATAAAAGCCCTTGATAAAGTTCATATTTTTTGATATTTCGAAATCGTTCGATGGAGTATGGCAAAAAATGCAGTTCTGGGGTATTAATGGAAAACTACTCAATTGGTTATTTAGTTACCGGTATCTGGAAAATCAACAATCAGTATTATCAAATGAGACCATCCTTCTCGGGAAAGTTTATTGAATTTTGTAGTACACATCAACATCTGGGTTTAATCTTCAACGCACCAAGTCACGGCAAGATACCTGCTGGTTGTTCAAAAATTTCTTCCAAAGTAACTTTTCGTTATAATTTTGTGTGTGTGTGTGTGTGTTTTTTTTATCTCTTCTAATATAACGGTATACAGAATGTGGATTACGCTTTCAACACAAGAACAGCCATATGTGGTACCTTGCCGAGACTTGGCTAAAGTTCGAATTCAAAACATGACGGACGTTGGTTCGGCTTGTTCGATTCAAAAGTTTAAACGACTGGATTTGCCTACTGTCAAAAGACGGCTGACCGATGCTGGGTGTGACATGACAACAAGTTGGTCGGCTCTGGGAATCCGTGCATACGAAATGAAAGGGAGGGTTCGAGTTGTTATTTTTAGTGAAACTGTCCTCGTGGAAGTCGACGTAACTGGCGCTGGGCGCTACGTTATCGTGCGTAGTCCCTCAGGCTAGCTGAGCTAGGAAGAACCAACTTTCAAAGGACTGGTGAACAGAGTAACTGGCGTACTGACTTATTGGCCGACTGACAGACGGGGTGCAAATCTACAACAGCCATATTTTATTACGAAGCTCCAAAATTAAGTCTCACCTGAAAGGAAACATATCCTTGATATAAGGGGCCATCTCAAATATTCGAAGGAATACACTCGTCCCGATGGACTCCATATTTCGAGAGACCACAGGCCAGGTGCTGCGAATCATGTCTATTTGTACCTCCGTGAATGGAGAGTCCCCCTCCTCCGGCTCCTCTTCCACTTCCTCCACGACGCTGGCCACTTTGGTGTTTTCACACCCCATGTCTGTTTGTTGCATATCCTTCACCCATTTTACACTGTGAACCGAAGAAGAAAAAATATTTTGTTACTAAGTTTTCAGATGTAAATATCAGCCCGTCAGTAGTCAAATTCCCAAAGATTAGTTTCATTTATTTAAGAGTAGCATGACAATTCTATTTAATTTGAACGATTATGGAAGCAGAGGAAGTCAAGTCTCCACTGGTGTCGGAAAAATATTAAGTGATCCATATTATTATCGAATCCATAGGTAATTCAGATTGTCGAATCCTGACGTAATTCATATTGTCGAATGCAATATGTTATTCAGAGAATACCGGTAATTGTTTATGTGTACATTTCATTGTTAATATCTTATATTCATTATTCCATATGATATTACATATGCCCTGCCATATATAATACAATAACGTTGATTACTGCGTTTTGTTAATCACTACAGATTTAATGTCCGACACTGAAACCACTGGTCTCGAATTATAGTTGTTCAAGGAATGTCCCTGACACACATAAAAATGAAGGTCTTGTGTTAAAGTCTATGCATAAGTCATATAAGTTGCAACGCTACAATAGGAGTTCAGCGTTTGTGTTACGGTTTACGGGTGTAACTTGTCATATAAGTTGCAAAGCTACAATAGGATTTCAACGTTTGTGTTACGGTTTACGGGTGTAACTTGTCATATAAGTTACAAAGCTACAAAAGGAGTTCAACGTTTGTGTTACGGATTAGGCTACGGGTGTAACTTGTCATTTGTGTTACCGGCAATGGAAGTAATTCGATGTTTATGTCGAAAGTAGCTCACGTACCGTAAAAGGCCGGCATCACATATGTTACACTCTTTAGGAAAGTATAAATTCGACGTTGATGTCATAGGTTAATGGACGTCATTTGTTCATGTCAGAGGTTAATGGACGTCATTTGTTCATGTCAGAGGTTAATGGATGTCATTAGTTGTTTTTGTCAGAGGTTATGGATATAGTTTGTTATTTATATCGCAGGTTATGGATTTATTTTTTTTTTGTCACAGGTTATGGATATAGTTTGTTGTTTATGTCACAGGTTATGGATATAATTCGTTGTTTATATCATAGGTTATAGATATAGTTTGTTGTTTATGTCACAGGTTATGGATACAGTTTGTTGTTTATATCATAGGTTATGGATATAGTTTGTTGTTTATGTCACAGGTTATGGAAATAGTTTGTTGTTTATGTCACAGGTTATGGATATAGTTTGTTGATTATATCATAGGTTATGGATAGAGTTTGTTGTTTATATCATAGGTTATAGATATAGTTTGTTGTTTATGTCACAGGTTATAGATATAATTTGTTTTTTATGTCATAGGTTATGGATATAATTTGTTGTTTATGTCAATGACCATTCAGGCGTGTCGGAATGCAATCCATTCACTATTATTACAAAAAGAAATCCAAGACTAACAAACTTATCGTATATTATTATATACAACAACATCGTTTGTTCCAAACATCCGGGACGGCACACATATAGTGACGTGAGATTCAATAAGTCGTATGTCAGATGCTATGTTATGTAAAAAACGACTGTCAGTTGTCAAATATATAGCTTGCGGGAGTCGGTAGCTTACGCCAGGCACACCGGTTTCTTCAAGGCACATCAGTTTCCTCCAGGCACACCGGTTTCCTCCAACCATCATAGACTTGACCGCCGTCATATGTGTGAAATATTCTTGATGACGACGTTAACACCAATCAAATCAATATAAAAAAATATAATAAAAAAACACTTGTCATCTTGATTTGTTATTGACGCCATCCCATATCTTCATGACAGTTCTCGTTAACTCTGTAAATGCGCCTGACGTCATGCATCACGTAAGCGGTCCAAGTTTATTGTTTATTGATATGGGGGCATCACAGGGAGAATTCCAGAACAAACATTCGTGTCATTGTCATGCAGACTAATGCAGTAACAGACTCTAATCAATCAATACACCCTATTCTTCAAACAGTCCATACGCAAAACAACATGCTGACAAGACACATTATGTATCATTATCACTATTGAATATATATATATATATATATATATATATATATGCTATGTTTGCCAGGGCAGCACACTGAGTATCATTCACCGTAACATATAATGGCAAAAAGAATGCTTGACAGTGTGCTCAATATTAATATACATCATGCATGAATGTAACCAGACAAATGTTTAGAGACTGGATTTACCTTAATTTATTCCTCACAATGAGCTGGAGCCTTCCAAAATCTCAGAGCTTTCTTTTAGATATTAACCAAAGGACCGTCATGCTACATGACGACCGGTGATGATCAATTTTTTGACAGCGTATCTTTTAATCTGGGAAATTCATTTAACGAGGGGACTGCATGAGTGTAAGACGACACGAAATATTACATGACGGAAATCACAACTGCTGCCAATTTGTTTCTTTTTTTTTGCTCTTCTTTACTTTATGTGGCTTTTATACAGTACAGTCGCTTCGAAAATGGCTTTGAATATGTAGCCTGTTTTTTCAATATGGATTAGATGTAAGTCTTATTAGTAATATTTTAACAAGGGACCTCCAAATTGCATATAACTTAGGTAGGGTCTCTCTAAGTGTAATTCTTTACCTCGTGTACAATTGAGAATCACTGACAACATGAATTAGCATATCTCTAGCTGCTCAACTCAAGAGAAAACAACTGATGTGACATGAAGATACGGCCTGTAACGAATCTACTTACCTGTCTCTTTACTTTGAAGAATGAGAGTCTTGAACAATGGAGGTGAAAAGCGGGTTATGTAATAGAAAGTGAACTCCAAAGACATGGGTCGGACAATTAACATTCAAAGATATATAGATCTACATTTGCATAATTCCCAGGAACACACTAAGAATCACTTATTCCGTGATGGATGTTTGCCTTTAAGAGAGCACGCGTACAGATCGATACATGGTGTCCTGTACCTTGTTTAATCTGCTTTCCACCTTCCATTGTATTAGAATCTCGTCAGAATTAGCTTCTGATCGTGGCACTACATAATCGCCAACGATGAAACAGCCACTGCAACTGACTTGTATATAGGCTTTTACTTGTAGCGGTCTCCGCAGATATGGACTGCAATATAACCAATGATTGCTATCGATCGACTTTGGACCGGGGAAAAAAATTACAGGGTACAGGTAAAGAAAGAATGGGAATGGCAGCGCACGGGTCTAATATACATGATCAATTGAGTCCAGCTTAAGTTCATACAACCGAATGGTTTTTTTCCATAGTGTGACCGGGAATGGAGAGTAGAAGCAAACAATGTCAAAATCTGTCAGGATAAAAGTGCGAATTGTTCACGGTAATGACAGGCGGCAGATGTTTTACATTGTGTGAAAAAGAAACAGCACCGTTAAAGCTCTGCAATGTTATACTTGCTAACTGAAACGTATGTCGTCGATTAAAGAGCAGTTTGTAAGCATGTTCTTCCTAATACCATATTTATCCGATCCGTTCTTCTTGAAAGTACATATTCGACATTCAAATTACAAATTCAAACAGCCCTGGGTAACTTAATTGTTCTTCTTGAAAGTACATATTCGACATTCAAATTACAAATTCAAACAGCCCTTGGTAACTTAATTGTTCTTCTTGAAAGTACATATTCGACATTCAAATTACAAATTCATACAGCCCTGGGTAACTTAATTATTCTTCTTAAAAGTACATATTCGACATTCAAATTACAAATTCAAACAGCCCTTGGTAACTTAATTGTTATTCTTGATTCTACATATTCGTCTTTCAAATTACAAATTCAAACAGCCCTGGGTAACTTAATTGTTATTCTTGATTCTACATATTCGTCTTTCAAATTACAAATTCAAACAGCCCTGGGTAACTTAATTGTTCTTCTTGATACTCATATTCGACTTTTAAATTACAAATTCAAACAGCCCTGGGTAACTTAATTGTTCTTCTTGAAAGTACATATTCGACTATCAGATTACAAATTTAAACAGCCCTTGGTAACTTAATTGTTCTTCTTGATTCTACATATTCGACTTTTAAATTACAAATTCAAACAGCCCTTGGTAACTTAATTGTTCTTCTTGATTCTACATATTCAACTTTTAAATTACAAATTCAAACAGCCCTTGGTAACTTAATTGTTATTCTTGATACTATATATCCGTCTTTCAAATTACAAATTCAAACAGCCCTGGGTAACTTAATTGTTCTTCTTGAAAGTACATATTCGACTATCAAATTACAAATTCAAACAGCCCTTGGTAACTTAATTGTTCTTCTTGATTCTACATATTCGACTTTTAAATTACAAATTCAAACAGCCCTTGGTAACTTAATTGTTCTTCTTGACACTATATATCCGTCTTCCAAAGAACGATTTCAAACACGACTTGGCAATAATTGTTCTACTTAATACTACATATTAGACATTCATAGGACAAATTCAAACAGCACTCGACAATATTTGTTCTTTTTGATACAGCAAATTCAAACCATTTGATGTACCATGTGAACAGTGCGGGTTCTATACCACTCATTTGCTTTGTTGAACATACAAAGTGACTACACGCTGGAGAGCTCAATATGTGTAAAGCTTGCTTAATTTAGCGGACAACTGAGGTATCATGTACTTACTTAAGCCTGTTTGGACTTCATACGACTGTGGGGACGAATTTGCTGATGAGTTATACGGATTTAAAGTGAGATGTGGTAATAACTAGGCAGAAATACGTCATGTACAAATGCTATATTCGATTTCTTATAGGAGCACAAAACGAGTTATATCCAGTGTCAACGGAACTGTAAAAGTACGTGGCATTTCTATGTTACGGGCAGAAAAACAGCGCGAGGAATCGTCAATGTGCTTTAGCAGCGTTCCTACCTGGGAGATCGACTGGGGATGCAGACAAGACGATGTCAAAGAGCGGAGAGCAGATCAAATTTCAGGTGGGTGTGGTGCTGTAGCTGCTGTATTTCCCAGGGAGATTGGCGGTCGATAACCTGTATAATGACTATAGTAGATATACGCCCAGGGATGCACCAGTGTACCTCCGATCTTCTCACGTGGTGCACAGGCTGTAAGCTGACGTATATGTAGCTTACCCAACGCTCGATGTAACGGTTTTACTCATTTAACTAATGAACTGGAGTGGTGTGGGAGGTGGGGTAAGGGGGGGGGGGGGGGGGTTGGGGGGTCGATCATAACTTTCGTCTCCTAATTAAGCTGTATTTGCCTTAATCTGTTCTCGAGTTATGAGAGGCCTGTGTCAAAAGTTAATCCTGCACTGGATCGTTACGACGCCACTCTGGATCACATTTCTTTAATAGTTACTCGAGACAAAATGCAAAAATCTACATAATAAACCCTGCAGCATAGCATAGCATTGTTTACATTCCATTAAAGCTCTAATGATTTTAGGTATGTGCCAAGTGTGTTCAGATAGGTTGTAACCCACATTGGCGACCACCCACATGATCTGACGCTACATGATATTGGGCCCTGGGAACCGCAAAAGAATGATCTTGTGGTTATACGTGTAGAACCTCTTTGTCTGGTTATCCCACATTAGCCGACACTGACATCATCTGATACTGTATAATATCGACCACAAGGATTTTATGGTTCTATCAGAGAACATTTTGGGGGATATAGGGACAACTCGCATAAGCGTGCACCCACATAATCTGACACATGATATCAACGATATTAGGATTAAGGTAGAAAAAATCGTTGCCCTCAAGACCTATATCACCAAGTGGATATAAAGGGCAGTCCTATATCAAAGATACTATGATTAACTCTGGAAAATTTGTCCTCAAGCACTGAGCTAAGCTAAAGACAACCCCTACGTATTAGAATATAAGACTGGGCTTGCCGCTTGTCCTCTAGAACTGGTCATACCATGAGGCTGGACGGATGTGAGACTAACGCTGTACACACTGTTTGTTCTCTAGAACTGGACATACCATCAGACTGGAGAGAACCATTGTCCTGTATATCAGATGTGAGATTATCTCTGGACACGCTGTTTGCCCTCTAGAACTGGACATACCATCGGACTGGAGAGAACCATTGTCCTATACATCAGATGTGAGACTAACGCTGTACACACTGTTTGTCCTTAGAACTGGACATACCATCAGACTGGACAAAACCACTGTCCTATACATCTGATGTGAGGAAAGCACTGTACACACTGTTTGTCCTCTAGAACTGGATATACCATCAGGCTGGATAGAACCATTGTCCTATACATCAGATGTGAGACTAACGCTGTACACACTGTTTGTCCTCTAGAACTGGACATACCATCAGACTGGAGAGAACCATTGTCCTGTATATCAGATGTGAGATTATCTCTGGACACGCTGTTTGCCCTCTAGAACTGGACATACCATCAGACTGGAAAGAACCATTGTCCTATACATCAGATGTGAGACTAACGCTGTACACACTGTTTGTCCTCTAGAACTGGACATACCATCAGACTGGACAAAACCACTGTCCTATACATCTGATGTGAGGAAAGCGCTGTACACACTGTTTGTCATCTAGAGCTGGTCATACCATCAGACTGGAGAGAACCATTGTCCTATACATCAGATGTGAGACTAACGCTGTACACACTGTTTGTCCTCAAAAGGGCTGGAGTTCTATGCATCATGTAGTTGCCAGGAAAGCTCTAGACACCTTTGGGCCCTTAAAAACTGGTGAATTTTGTATCCAGTAAGAAAACCATGTACTCTAAACGTGTTTGATATTATGTGGCACAGAACGAATCATGTCATCGTGTATTGACACAAGACGAACCATGTGTCATCGTTTTTTTTTTAACATACACAACACAAACTATTTGCAATACTATACATCCAGGTCACGACAAAATGAGTGTCTTTTGAACAGTTTGCAGTTGAATTAATTTAAGTTTTTGAAATTATAAGACGCATATGTATTCTGGTATGTAAATGAAGCTGAGTAACTTTCATCAATAAAACGGAGCCTAGCCCAGGTGGTTTAGAGACCCAGGAGTCTCTCACCAATGCGGTCGCTGTAAGTTCAAGCGCAGCTCATGCTGGCTTCCTTTCCGGTCGTACGTGGGAAGGTCTGTCAGCAACATGCGGTTGGTTGTGGGTTTCCCCCGGGTCCTGCCCGGTTTCCTCTCACCATAATGCTGACCGCCATCGTATAAGTGAAATATTCTTCAGTACGGCCTAAAACACCAATCAGATAAATAAATATCGAAATTTCATCAGTAAAACAAAAAGTACCTTATTGTTCTTGTCATTCGTTTGATAAACAAGACGGCGAGAACTTTTCCGGATCACGTGAAATAGACAGTTCCTTACTTTAATGACATGCACCAACAACATATATACATGTTTAATAAAAGTGGCGACTCTCAAGTAAAATGATATGAGTCACGAGGCTATGGCATTTTATGATTATATATAGGATAAGCACAGAGTGGAAGTTTAATAGCCAACAGATTTTAGACTGACAAAGGCCTAGGCTTAAGAGCACAGTGATCTTAAATCCTGATTCGTAAAAGTAATTTTACGTACAGTAACAAATATTTACTTGCATGTTTCATTATGATATCACAGTAAAAAACAAACTCTATGCATATAAAAAGTTATTAGTAAAATCAATACTTTATTTGTGTAAGGGATGAAAGAGTTATTTTATACATTTCCACGCATTAATGACTTTTACAATTACTAAACACTCAGACTTGTGTATAATGCGGAAAATCGTTGGGAATTCAAATCTGCTACACCATTCAGTTCACACAACGTAATAAATATTTATTTACTTGTTTCATAAGGATTTTACGAAAATATACCACACTTATTGCAGGTGGTGGAGACACATCAAACTACCACCCTATGCCATGTATATCACAAACCTTATAACTCACTGATAGAAAAGAGAAAACAGCTGTCACGTTTTAATCGTGATGAATGGACATACACTGTTTTAGCCATACTTAATTAACAAACAAAAATGGTTACCTTTGGTACGTATATTTTACTTTTTGCTCCTGATAACAGTAAACTGTTTTAATGTGCTTGGTCATTATGTAATTGTGACTGATGTTTTGTAAATTGATCACAAATTGGTAAGTATACTATTGTAGGTACTTTATTCGCTGTGAAAAAAAGATAACGTCTAAGGGATAACGAGCAGAATTGATGAACCTGTCTTATATCCCAAGGCCGTGGAAAGAGTGGTAATATTTATGGCACTTATATTTTCATTCAGACAATGTCAAGCTAATTATTTAATATTGGAGTACTTGTGGTTTACCCATATGAGCTCAGCTACAGTAAACTAGATAGGCAATCGCTCAGCTACGGTCAACTAGATAGGCCATCGCTCAGCTGCAGTCAACTAGGTAGGCAATCGCGCAGCTACAGTAAACTAGATAGGCAATCGCTCAGCTACAGTAAACTAGATAGGCCATCGCTCAGCTACAGTAAACTAGATAGGCAATCGCTCAGCTACAGTCAACTAGATAGGCCATCGCTCAGCTGCAGTCAACTAGGTAGGCAATCGCGCAGCTACAGTAAACTAGATAGGCCATCGCTCAGCTACAGACAACTAGATAGGCCATCGCTCAGCTACAGACAACTAGGTAGGCAATCGCGCAGCTACAGTCAACTAGATAGGCCATCGCTCAGCTACAGACAACTAGATAGGCCATCGCTCAGCTACAGACAACTAGATAGGCCATCGCTCAGCTGCAGTCAACTAGGTAGGCAATCGCGCAGTTACAGTCAACTAGATAGGCCCTCGCTCAGCTACAGTCAACTAGATAGGCCATCGCTCAGCTACAGACAACTAGATAGGCCATCGCTCAGCTACAGTCAACTAGATTTGCCGTCGCTCAGCTACAGTCAACTAGATAGGCCATCGCTCAGCTACAGTCAACTAGATAGGCCATCGCTCGGCTACAGTCAACTAGATAGGCCATCTTTCAATACCTCTGCCAAGGAGGTTATGTTTTGGTCCACCCGTCTGTCCGTCCGTCTGCCTGGCTGTCAGCTACTTAACGGAAACGGTCATGCAGAAATTTTGATGTAACTTTGTCCTTTGGCTAAAGTTTACATTTTGGTGTATGGTGATCCGGATACGATCACTGAATTCTTCATACTTAACAGATGCAGAGTATTGTGTCTTTGTCTGTAGCTGAGACATTTATATATCCAGCGGCGCCATACACGATCACTCTCTACCACAAGGAAGTCGAGTTCAAGGAATAGCTGTCATGGATTTACAATGACCGTCTTCTTATCTTCGAGTGGCGAGCTACGAAGTGCTATACGTGTTTAAAGGAATATATATACATATATATATATATATATATACAATCAGCGTTTATGTATACATTCGTACAGAGTATTGATACGTAAAACAGTAGTTATCTTTTTTTCACAGCGAATAAAGTACCTACAATAGTATACTTACCAATTTTGTGGCTAATGACTGGTCATGTAATGTCATATAAAGCATGGTAGGCACGGCTAAGTACTGAACAAGCTCCATCTTGCTGAGGAAATCATGTTATTGACAGGGATCCGTGTCTGGCATAGAGTAAGGATTTTTGTTATTATGAATTGTGGACAAGAATTACACGTGTTGAAATGTGTCACAGCTAAAACGGACTGCGACTTAAGAACTAATATAAAACCTATTGTAACATATTGCAATGTTGAACTTACACATTGTTTCATTTAAGTTTACGCATGCTCATAAATACAACTCAATGCGATACTGCTTAATAATCAGCCAATGCATGGGTGTCTGGGTGTGGCTAAGTGCTCATATGCCAATGAATCGCGCCACTGACAACAAATATTTTTAAAGAAAATTAATCGTTTAAAAAAAGAAACCAAGACACTCAAAAACGGTCAATTCAGAAGCTGATTGAGCGATATCAGCATCTCACGTTTTTACAAAATTAAACATTCCCCAAATTACACCAGCAAGGAAACGACACCCAGCTGGCCATGTAAGTTATAGAAAGATAGCACGAACTTCATGTACTTTTTTTTTTCTTTATATCTCTAGCACATTATGTTTACATCCTAAATTAGCGCTCCACAAAAAATGGCAGTGAGTCAGTCTCAACATCTAGACTTAACATTCACAAAAATCACACCTTTAGAAAAATACCTAAGCACTGTTTTGTCGATGGACAGTAGAACGGCTATTAATTTTCGTCCTGAATGTACCTTTGACTCTTTCGTTTCGGGTATGTAATAAATCACATCATTTTCCACAGAGATGACACCTGAATTTTGGTCATCGTTCTTTAGTCGAACTGTTGCGATATGAACGAATGGTTTTATATATAAACCAGTGCCCTTATACTCTAGCATGGTACACGATTGAAATACCGATTTCGCTACCGATTTTGGGAATTGGCCTTGCGATTATTGACCTGGACCATCCCTATTGGTTGACGGCTAGTATACAACTGCCTGTTTCCACGCATAGATTTAAACACTGAAATTATTGAACAAATATTAAATTTTGATCATATAATCTCAGATTATGTTATTTGTGTGCCGTGTTGCTTATACTGGCGGAAATGAGAGACTTTCCCTCCGGGTTTTCCATAGCTATTTAAGTTGATTGCTTCCTTCGGTTGTAACCATTTCAGGAATGTCGATATCAGAGGTTAGCTCATTTATGTGTTCCTAATTTTCACAACAAACGCACGTCTATTTAACCACCTAAACTGTTCCAAATAATTTATGGGATAAATAAGCCTTTATATTTAATTTATGAATTGATTGATGTAATTTTCTTTTCTCCTTAATTCGCTGGTGTTATGATTCTCTCTTCGCCTAAGTCAGATATTGTCTTTTCTTTTCTGTTCTTACAAAATCTTATTGAGAGCACAAATGTATTATGCATTGATGGGACGGCACAAAGAAAGCCTTCCTTTACAGAAAACAATACAGTAAAGCATACGTCAGGTGGAAGACCATTTTCCAACCCAGTAAAATGCTCAGGACTCATTAGGAATCAACATTGTCACATCTATATTTTTCTTTCAAAAAAAAAAATTGCGTACCAAAGTCAATTCGGCGAAAGTATTCGCACGCATTTTATACGCCGAGGTCCGGCAATCTGTTTGTATTATATAATTGGCAAAAAATCATTAGACGTCACTTGCCACAATATGTTTTCTCTAAATGCCACCGTAGAATGTTTTAAATGTGATTTTTTCGATTGAAAAAAATATACACAAGTCGAACTTTTTCATTTGACATATACCTGATGTTAGCGTCTACCAAAATCTACCAAAAGGTAGCAAAATAGGTCCAGCTACTTTCTATGTTTCTCCAACATTTATTCAGTATTCTGAATAGCAGATAGGATCTACTTTGTATGTAAAAAATCTATAAGTAAACTCAGTAATTAAACAGTGCAAGGGGTAAAAGAGTTACTATATAGGTGTTTTCACATGTATGTGTTTTACGTGGTGAGTTAATGAGCAAGCTCGTCCTAATGTAAAGCGAAAAATGGCTGGGTAATACAACAGTTAGACATTCATAGCTCTATCATGCGGTTCATACAAGAAGACATCCGCACTACTATAAGGTATAGCAAGCGCTCAGGCGATCATGATAAACATACAGTGCAAAGAAATGAAAATCAAAACATGTCTGTCAAATGTCCAAAACTGAAAATAATTACCTGTTCAGGTGAGGTATTGTATTATGTAAACAATGCGTCTACTATAATCCGACCATCTGGAATGTAGGCGCCTTCCTGGCGCATCAACACCGACATAATCCCAGCACGTCACATATACCAGGCTGCATGCATAGATGACTGCTAGCAATAACAGGAAATACCAGCCATCGTATACACCAAATGACTAAGGAACATGCTTCCACTACTTCTCCATCAACAAACGTGAATAATACATGCTATGTAAGATGTGATGAAAGTTTAATGGGTTGGAATGGAAAACACTTAATTGATTTGCCATGTACACGAAAACGCGCGATGATGATGATGTGTTAGCCCAGCAGCGCTTGCCAGCAAAAGGAGGCATTTCCCTTCACAGCCACTGGAACGGCTGTTCATAGAAGCAGGGCTTACCTGAGTTCTGGCTGAACTGATGTGATCACGAACAAGACAACGGACGCAGGACTTCAGCACACGCCATACACCGCTGGCAGAGTACGAGTTTGCCGTCCGGGTTCTCACTGCATCGAGTACTTAGGTGGTATACCACGTAGTCACAGGTATAACTGCCATATTATAAGCCGACACTGCCGACACACTGTACATCAGCCAGTAACCATAGCGTTCAACTTGTCAATAAAGCGGCATATTAAAAACGAAGATGTGATTGATACCACCCGCGGGTAAGTGTGGGCAAATTAACGAGTGAAGCTAATAGACCATGCGGGAGTGGCTATTGGTTAATCCATACTGGTGCGCGATCTGGGGCGGATCTGGGGGACGGCTTACACGGCCAGTCTGCACGTTGGCCAGACTCATGCCCACACACCATATAGCAGCCAGTACCCTGTCCAAAGACTTTTCCAGAGACATTTATAAGGAGTGCCAATAAATCCTAAGCTTAGGCAGACACCGCACGGCTGAACTTTCCCGATGGCTTTACTTGTGGCGGAGAAAAGCAGCGTGCATTAAGAAAACGAGAAAAGTGTTATTGAATTAATATACTCAGCCCTCAAGCCATCGTTACGTATTAAGCCCACGACCATTCCCAAGAACACACACAGCACGAGCACAGCCACAGAAAACAGAGCGATGCTTAATTCCTTACACCATCCTCAGTGTCAACAAAATGTCGTAAATAGTGCCAGGTAGATATCGGACCCCGTCGCCGAGCATTTACCAAGATATAGCTTAACTTTCATGATTATTATAGGTACTAATTGCTTATTAAGGTCAGAGACAAAAACCCCGCAGTTTTGAATAAGCTATCTGTCTGTGCATGGTTCTATAGTCTTGTCTATATAGTAGGTGTGGTTAAGTGTGGGCAGTGTGGTTAAGTGTGGACACTGTGGTTAAGTGTTGACAGTGTGGTTGTGGTTGCGCTGTGGATCATCTTCTGATCAGCAGAAGACATTCCTTGTCACTCTTTCATACACTTGCACGGTTCGATACTTGACCATACGGCTGCAGACACATAATAACTAATGGCATATGTCAGATAATATGAAGATATAACGCATTTCCCATCGAGACTCATTAGTTATTGATTCTTCACCGCTATTCTCCACTGTAACATGAACGGCTATTAACAATTAAACGGAGACTGTCTTATTCTCTTCAGATGTACCGAGTCAGTTGGCTGGAAGACCTGCCGAACAATCACACAGCGTGGAAAACGCATTCGCCTCTTAATACAGCTTTGTGAGAAGGCCGAAGAGCCGTTGGCTGTGTGGGCGATCTACAGCCCATCATTTCACATCATTTCAGCTTTGTACAGTGAGAGATGGGCGATCTGCAGCGCTTCATTCCGCATAATTATAGCTTTGTGAGAAGGTCGAGGGGACCTGGCTGGATGATCAATCCACAGCGCTACATTCCCCATTATAAAAGCTTTGTGAGAAGGTCGAGGAGACCTGGCTGTGTGGGCTATCTACAGCCCATCATTTCACATCATTTCAGCTTTGTACAGTGAGAGATGGGCGATCTGCAGCGCTTCATTCCGCATAATTATAGCTTTGTGAGAAGGTCTAGGGGACCTGGCTGGATGATCAGTCCACAGCGCTACATTCCCCATTATAAAAGCTTTGTGAGAAGGTCGAGGAGACCTGGCTGTGTGGGCCATCTACAGCCCATCATTTCACATCATTACATCTTTGTACAGTGAGAGATGGGCGATCTGCAGCGCTTCATTCTACATAATTATAGCTTTGTGAGAAGGTCGAGGAGACCTGGCTGGATGATCAATCCACAGCGCTACATTCCCCATTATAAAAGCTTTGTGAGAAGGTCGAGGAGACCTGGCTTGATGATCAATCCACAGCGCTACATTCCACATCATTACAGCTTTGTACAGTGAGAGATGGGCGATCTGCAGCGCTTCATTCCACACCATAACAGCTTTGTGAGAAGGTCGAGGGGACCTGGCTGGATGATCAATCCACAGCGCTTCATTCCAGACCATAACAGCTTTGTGAGAAGGTCGAGGAGACCTGGCTGGATGATCAATCCACAGCGCTACATTCCACATCATTACAGCTTTGTACAGTGAGAAGCTTAATGAGATCTGGGTGGATGAGCTATCTACAGCGTTCCATTGCGCATTATTACGGCTTTGTACAATTAGAACTGAACGGCCATCGCTTCATTCCACATCATCTGATCACCGATTTGCTTGCTTCCTTGAGGTGTAACGTCGATTTCAGGGTAGCGTCATTGGGAAGCTGTGCCGAAAGAATCGGACATAATGTCTCATCCAGTTTCAGTATTATACCTATACAGTCCATCCACTGATAGTTTTACATTTTACCTTTAAGGTGCTTCAATACCGACGGAATGTATGTCAGTAGAGTAAAGTATTCGTTTGTGACAGTGTTGAACCCACTTCTCACCACCTTTAATAACAAGCAGTTCCTTTTCGTTGGAAGATACTGGCTTCATATATGACTACGCGAATGGGTTGTCAATTAATTACACCATGAAATCATTTTCTGCTATGATACTGAAACGCATGCTTACTTGGTATGTATTTCCTGGGCATATATTCGCAGAAAGTGCCAAGTATTACAGGAAAGAAGAAAAGATATTATAAAACAAGGAGCCACTGCGTTAATGGTCATGGTAAAAGATTCCATCGAGTTGCGTATTGCCGTGTGTACATATCTATGTACAACGTACACCACTGTTGCAAAATGGTTAACAATGAGTATGTATTTCATGCTGGTAAACACCAGTGAATTTGAATATAAAACTCACGCTGTTACATACTTCTGAATATGGAATTCACTTTATTATATATGGCCTGTACATCTCAAAATATGAATTCAAGCTGGTAAATACTTTTGAACATGACGTTGTTATATATTTCTGAATATGGAATTTTTACCTCGAAAAATCATTAATTTTAAGGCTAAATATATGCTGTAATTAACAAATGTACATAGCTATACAAGTGAAATACTTTATTGCCTGACTAACTTTCCCGATGAACTGTGAAACTTCTGCATTTAATTTGTTTAACGATTTTTCTTCCTCTATCTTGCACCTAATCAGAAATATAAGATTGCATGTGTGTCAGGGGAAAAGACAATTGGCCAATCAGATAAGACATGCCAGTGTCACGTGATGTTTACAATGGCCGTCAGTAAACTGCCGATTCCAATGCGTCTGCTCTGTCACAGGGCAAAGAATATTGGTCTATCCATTCGTTTTCTTTCTTTGTAGGTCTTGCCCACTCACTTGCATTCACTAAGCTGTCCTTTCATTTTGTTCACATTGCTTTCATTTGATGCCATTTTGGTAATCGTTTTTTTTAACGCGCTATCTACCTGTCTGCCTAAGAATGGTAAGAAAAAAAGCAATGACTGAACATTTCTCTAAAGTGAAAAATGTGACCTAATAGGATCCCTATGATGAGTTAAACTCAAAATAGATCTTTAAATTGCTAAAATAATCCCAATATCTTAGATTACACCTTCCATAAATACGTTGGTAAACAGTTATTTATGTACACCATATCCTTACGAATTCCATTTTTAGAAGAAATATGCATGCAGATTGTGACGTCACGAAGTGACGTACGAGATGAATCGGAACCCTCCGAAATCCCCGCAAGACTGTTTCGGATAAACGTTCTGTTTTTCGAATAATGACGTCGAAAAATGTAAAGCGTTTGGAAAACGTCCTCACATGCACTCTTGACCGCCATGACACTTGAACTTTAAATGTTAACAAGAGAATTGTATTTCAAGGCTTTGGTGGTAACAGGGGCGGGCTTCTCACAATGTTCGTCAAGTTGTTGTATGGAGGTAAGACTGTTTCCCTGAGCCTATCATATGCATCTAACAAGGGATAGCCGATATTGCCTATACAGGATATATTAGGCTCTTTGCATTCGTTCTCTGGTTGGTGTACAGTGAAGGAACGTAACGTGGGCTAAATCCAGTGCTGGTACATCTGATCCCAAAAAGCAAGACCGCTAGCCCAATCCGTAGGCCTACCCAATCAATAAATGGAATCTTTGGGACGGAATATCTTTTTATATGCTAACTAAAACATATTCCCCCATGTACAATTGTAAAGCAATCTTGACAACGCCTCGTTAGTTCTGCATTATGTTTATTATGCTTTTATTTTATTTATTCCATAAGGTTATTCACATGGGACACTGTAGTATAAAAATAGAAAAAATGAAAACTGATTTGGTACAGAATAAATTGATCACATTATACTAGTCACTCCTCTTAAAACAACCTGATTACACAGTCCTGTGGGCCTACATTCAAATACGAATATTGTCTTAGTCGCATCTATTATGGGTTTCAACCAGCTCCGAAACGTGGACGTTGACGCCAACAAGCTCGTAACGGCTCTTCGTAGTGCGCTCCCTTTTGCGGATGTGACGGACAAATTCCTGAACGGAATCAAATGCCAGAAGCACAGCAGTGCCATCTAGGCTCATTCGGCCAATTTTGTTATTACAATGGGAATCAAAATAGCGCAAGCGCCCATTCACATCTCTGACTACGGCTCCACTGATGTTACCCACGGTGATAACAGCGCCGTCGTAGCCCTGTTCGATGACAGTGGTGACTGCCACTTCCAGCGGACTGTCACCCAGATCCTCCGGGTCAACTTTATCCGGCATCACGGATCCCGACAAAACGTCACCGTAGAACTCCTTCGACTTGGAGAAGAAAATAGTTCGCGTTTGTTTGTAACCTTTAACAAACCACTTGGAATTGACGCAGGGAACTGGAACTTGATGACGATGGTGCTCTCCGACTTGTATCTCGTGTAGCGCCAATCGGCTATCCGTCAATCGCCTGTCCAATTTGGACAGCAGTTCGCAGTGAAATCGATCCCCGAATCGAAGGATGGCGTCCATCTCTTTGGTTCTCCAATAATTGACTGGTATGGTTTTGGACACCAGGACAGCACCAAGTGCCATGGAGGTACACTGAGAACCCCTGTATTTGGACAAGCCACGACGTCCGGATTGTTGATGAAAAGAGGCACATACCGTCTCCAAAGGATCTGGGGATATTCGATAGTTTTCTTCATTTTCTGAAAAAAAAGAGACAAAAAACATAGAGAAAGCTAATTCAGAATTTTTATCCCACGCTACTTATGCAAAATTTACGTATGGAGCAAACTAATTTTCCAACTAAAAAGTTGCTTTTCACGCTTTTGGTCACGCATCGAACTTTTCGCGGCACGAATCTCCATATATCAAACCCGAGCAACGTGTGTAGGCTAGCAGTCACAGTACGAAAAATTAGACGAGCAGAAGTCATTAAATATGTGAACATTACCACCCTTTTTCACTGGGTAAACCTAATGAACATCAATTGCCTTATTTTCATGACTAAAACACAACCAAGTAGTTTGCATGGAATAGTTATCCTGGCAATTAAAGACGTGGGCGTTGGACACCATTTTGCGATCCACCATTATATCACATTATCCTACAATGTTTTGGAGATAAAAAAAGGCAAACATTTTGAATGGTTATCAGCAGTTGCGATATTAATATTATATACGATACAATCTAAATCTGTAAAAAAAAAAAATCCAAAATAAGGCTGAGTCCAAGAGAAACATTAGAAATTAATGCGTCACGAAATGATAAAAAGCTTCTGTATGGCATTAAAAATAAGGTTGATATGAAATACTGACAATCAGGAAAGCTGTTATCAAGATATACTATAATTATTTTGTTATACTAGGAAATTCTGGGTAGGCCTCTTAACTGTGTGAGCTCGTCTAAGGAGAATTCGGGACAAAAGGATTCTCATAAAAGTAGAAAAATAGGATTTTTTTTTTTTTTTTTTTTTTTTAATTTTAAAGGATTTCCGTTTACATCTCTGGTTCAGAATTTTGGGAAACAAGACTGGTATTTTCCCGTAAATGTTTACGTTAAAGAAACTACAATAATTAGACAACGTGTAACAACGTCAAAGAAGTGATTCAATATTTTTGTAAACTACAACTGGTTTTGTGACATTACGCACTTCTGAGTACTTTGCCACGCATATTTTCAATCTTACCTAATCTTACTGGTATTTTTCTTTTACGATCAGCAGCTCCAGGGGCGGTATGCCTCACTTTTGGACTGCACCCCACGTGTTTAGTGGAGATTGTCCGGTCCACAATTGTACCCCTGTTAACCAAAAAATGAACACTAATTTTAAAACGGGTAATTTAATTACACAGGAAACATAAAATGGATGAACTTTAATAACATTACATAGAGATGGCCAAAATGCATTCTGATGACCAACAAAGGTCACGCCAAACACGTGAGCAAAGTCCTAACTCAAATGAAAATAAAGACAACTACAGTTTTAAGTGTTACTTCGTTGCGGATCTAGCCAATGTCTCACCCGTACATGTAATCGTCTTCGACCATCAACGAAAGCGGTCTTGTAGATGGGGAAGGAAAATGGCCGAGTGCAACAGGCAGTCCTAGCAGAGGAGACATGCCGACGTTGATTCTGCCATGGAATACTGGTCAGTGACGCCTTCATCTGTTGGGAAAGTCTCCTCACGGCACAGTCTGGGATGGGTGACGGCCTCCGGCTTGCCCAACTAGTCCCGTGTTTTATATGGGACAATTCTAGCTTTCCTGCCTTGTCATTTACATGGAAATAGCTGCCGAAGAATTTGTATTGAAAGGAATCATCCGGTATGACTTGGGTCTTCATGTCCGACGACGTGAGTCACTCTGTAAGTCTTCTCTACATGTATGTTCTATTACGTCAGTCTTGTGAGTCCGGTAATTTTTATTGGTAAGAAATGTATATATTTGATTAAAATTATTAAAACAAACAAACAAAACAAAACAAAAAAAAACTAAAAAAGCAAGGAAAGCAATGTGTAACAAATGACATTCGCAAAAATCATGGAGGTCAGGCCTACTCCCACACACCGCTTTTACTATAAAACTGATGTGCGTTCTAAAATTGCAAACAAGCAGTCAACTACATACACATACATTTGAAATTTGAAAACAGTTGATGGTTGAAGCTGCACCGAGCTTGTGCACCGAGCTTGTGCAGCTGCAATAAAGTGAACGCAATGGTTTTTCAGTGAAAGCTGCATATAGCAAAGAGCTGGTCACAGGCCAGAAGATAAAAGATGGCCTGACGGGGGTGGGAAGGGGTAGTCATGCATGCAAGGGGAAAAGTAGATACAAAGTTGACGGCTACTGGCATTCTCAAAACCCCAAAAGACAACGTGTGGAATACTCACTGGCACGGGAAATATTTGTGTTTTACATGGAAATTACATTACTCGTCTACCGTCACAAATACATAGGCTTGTTCGCCCATATACAACGAGACTTTTTGGGATCAGGTCCGTCCTCAAGACGGCGACAGAACAGGCTTCATTTTCACTTGAGATGACTTACGACAATACAACACAATGCAAGACTTGACAATGCGTTCTACATTTACCACGGCACAAATGTCACTTGTGCAGAACATGTCTATTTACTGCAAAATACCTGTAGGTACAGAATTTGATCACAATTCACTTTTCATCTCTAAGCCTACAGTTAACAATGGCAATGTGGCAGAGACTAGATTTGTGAGATACGATGACGACACCACGCAGCTTTACAGACTAACGCGAATCATTTGCCATGAAGGATGAAAATCATACGATGACACGACCACAACTTTATACCACTGATCTAATTTTATAAAACGGCATTTGAAACTTCGAATTTTCTGTCAATGATGACTTTTACTAGGCGCGACAAACAGAATCACAACAGTAAACTGCATGTGTGGTTGCAGTTTTCATCTCTAGTGTAAAATGAGTTTTATTTCTTGACAGTGAAAATTTACATACAAAGCTGCAAGGGCCCATGCAGTGCTGTGACTAAGCGAAATCGTCAGGGGCCGGGTTCACGAGGCCCCCTCAAACGTTAGGTCTACAGCGCTGGTTGCCATGGTAGTTACTGTCACGTTATTCTACGAGTGCCTTGTGCATCCTGTCCAGGGTACATATAATCTTAGCAATTCACTTAATTTTCCTTTTTTTTTACCACAACAGATGAAGAAAGTGTACTGTTGAATCCCGACTGTTCCATAATAAACTTCATGCAGTATGTGAGAGAAAGATGCGACTTCGACAATAAAGGCAAGTGATGTTACGGCGGACGTAGATATAGCCTGTTTTAATGATCTTTTAAAATTCTTTTACTGAAGTATAAAAAGGCTAGGAAGACGCTAATTACATAATGCGGTTGTGATGTTACCTATTTACTAAACGTGGTGTAAAAAATGTGTCTATGAATACGGACGATGTAAGACTACCTAAAAAGCGTCCAAAAGTAGAAAATGTTAATTTCACATCTGATTTCGACAACCAGTGAACTTTTTATTTTCTCAATCCGTCAGGTTTACTAGCTTTCTGTAACGACAGCGGCCAGGTGATCATGGTGAGCGAGAAGCAGACGATGGAGACGCTGGCGGGAAGTATGGAGCACAGAGAAAGCTATGTCCCTCTGGAGTTGGAAAGTACGTCGACCATCTTGCTGCACTAGTGTCCGTATCTGCTCTGCACGACTTGCTAAGCGATATGACGTCACAGATTTCCATATTAATATATTAACCCGAATGCGTCGGTCTTAGGATGGCTTAGACGCGGGAAATCAGGGTATTCTTGATGTGTAGACCATTCAATGTCAAAAGTTCAATGCCGATTCTGGGCTATTGGTAAATCAGCTATACTTTCCTCAGACAGGAGAACGAATAGGCCAACTCTGGTATACGAGGCGTACAATGTCGTACCTACATTGCGTCCTGCGTATTAGCTACGTGTAGCTTAACTGTGTGTTGTCATGGACGTTACGCAAGGCACCAGTTACGTATGTTCCTTAAAGATGGTCCCCCCAAACAGCATGACTAGTTTTATGGATTTCACATAGTTTATTACGTAACGTAGATAGCATAAAGTGAACACCCTGATCTTCAGGCGGACAAATGTCTTCACTCTTCCACGTTTGTGTATAATCCTGGGGTTTTTAATAATTTCCAGGAAACTCCTCTAACAAAATAACCAAGGCAATTCCACTGCTGAAAAATTACGAAAAACACTTCCCATCTTTAGAGCGTAAGTTACTAACGTTGACAGGCCCCAGGGTCATGAATCTGTCCTAGACTAATCGGATTTAATCTTAACTGAAGTAGTATCATTCCTGTGCTTATATTTGGACATATTTACACCCTAATTTTCATTCCTGTCATGAATATCTGAGACAACTCTCTCTATTAAAATGAACATTCTTAAGTCTAAGTTTTACTGAAGAAACTGTTTTGAAGGTAGACTAGATGTAAATCTGACTTAAGTCTAAGACAGGTTCGTGATCCTGGGCCCAGGTAATTTATGATCCCACTGTGTGAATTTTATTTGTCACTAAACATTTGAACAAACAACTGGCTAATAGTATTTCAACTGCTCCTTCTTTACGTTTCAATACATCATAGTTATGGCAATTCAGCCACTTCTTGTCCTCACAAACTAACTTTCCTGTCATTAGTTCAATGACATATATATATATATTAACACCACTGCTATTTAATCATACACAGTTTCTTGCCTTACATACCGTCACTTCTGTTCTGTCATACATTAGTTCTTTGCTGCACTGACACTAGTGTTTTATGGTACATTAGTTCTTTGCTCTACTTACACTGGTGTTTTGTTGTACATTAGTTCCTTGCTGCACTAACACTGGTGTTTTGTTGTACATTACTTCCTTGCTGTACTAGCACTGGTGTTTTGTTGTACATTAGTTCCTTGCTGCACTAACACAGGTGTTTTGTGTACATAATAGGTCCTTGCTGTACTAACACAGGTGTTTTGTGTACATAATAGGTCCTTGCTGTACTAACACTGGTGTTTAGCTGTACATAATAGGTCCTTGCTGAATTAACACTGATGTTTTGATATACATTTGTTCTTTGCCCTACACAGAATCACTGCTGTTTTGCCATACATGTCTCTTTTTTGGAAGTTTACAAAGATTGAGTCATACAAGTGTTCTCTATCACACAACAGTTTGTTTCCTCACAGATGGATAAAAAACACTATAGACTTCACTTTCAATTTCAGTCTTTTGCTCTTTCTTGTTCTTCAGAAAAACTTAAGACACTGGTAACAGATTCACCGGAAAAAACAAGAAAACGATGTAAGTTTTAATTAAACACAAACAATCTGATGCTGTTGTCAAAGTTGTCTACAGGAGCCAAGCTGATGTGTGGGACTGAGCCACAGAAGCAGAATATTTATTTATTTATTTAATTGAAGTTTTGTGCTGTACTCAATGTATTTATTTATTTGATTACTGTTTTACGCCGTACTCAAGAATATTCCACTTATACGACGACGGCCAACATTATAGAGAGAGGAAACCGGGCAGAACCCGGGGGAAAACCAGGACCATTTGCAAGTTGCTGACAGACCCTGTCAGCAGGAGAGGAAGCCAGCATAAGCTGCGCTGTACTCAAAAATATTTTAGGGGCCAAAATGAAAAGCCATACATATATTTATTTATTTACTTGATTGGTGTTTTACGCCGTACTCGAGAATATTTCACTTATACGACGGCAACCAGCATTGTGATGGGAGGAAACCCGGCAGAGCCGGGGGGAAAACCCACCATCATCCGCAGGTTGTTGACAGACCTTCCCACTTTCGGCCAGAGAGGAAGCCAGCATGAGCTGGACTTGAACTCACAGCAACCGCATTGGTGAGAGGCTCCTGGGTCATTACGCTGTGCTAGCGCGCTAACCAACTGAGCCACGAAGGCCCCAATAGTCAAAACAGTATTTGAGTCTGCGATGGCAAGTTGTTGGCATACAACTCGTGTGTGAGCCCAAGTGAGGTCACGCGAAATGTTCGTTTCATTTTTACGTATATCATTCCTTTATTTATGATCCAAACAACATCACTAACGTCGATGACATAAGTGATCGTTTGGGTAACCACTATTCCTCACGCTGAGTGTACGCCAATTGTGCAATTTTTTTTAGCAATGCTACAGGCTGTTCTTCTCTTGTTTAGGTGTCATGTTTTGAAAAACTTGCCCCAATAAACAAACGGGCAGACTGCACAGCATGCAGGCATTGTCGTCTTAATGTCGTTAAGTGCAAAATTCTTCGCTCGGATAAATGTTTATTCCTGTTGGGCTGACGATATGATTTTGTTCTATTTTGTTTGAATACAGCGCCCGTGACTGGAGAAAAGAATGTAAAACGGAAGGATGCAGACAAAAGTCGGATGCGGTTAGATAAAGAAAGCCCAACGATCAGCACAGACTCTGTGGTGAAGAAAAGTGTGTCTCGTTTGAGCAAAAAACAGCGCAAGAAGGCTTCAGACTAACTGTAAATAAATTAATCACACCGTTTTAACACCATTGACAATTCTTGACCTCTTCTGCTTGCTTCTTTCAATATACCATATTGATGTGCAGTAATGAACTTTGGTACATTTGATAATACCAATGATTCCAAAACGGATTCCTTGTGACCCAGATTCGTTGCCGGCCGAATGGTTACAGATGCAAGCTCTTACAAGATTCCATCAGCTAGTAAACAAAGAGGTGGAGTACTGAAATTCAGCTATCTACAATATATAGTATTATACTAAGATAATTTAGTTCTTTTTTTTAGATCTTTGCGTTCATAACCCTGGTCAATCTGAA
The DNA here is from genome assembly GCF_032854445.1 of Liolophura sinensis. NCBI lineage: Eukaryota > Metazoa > Mollusca > Polyplacophora > Chitonida > Chitonidae > Liolophura > Liolophura sinensis. Next base: position 53,888,351 of record NC_088295.1, read on the forward strand.
CTATTGTTGTCATGTATGTCTCCCCAACTTATGTTGGGAGGAGACGTATAACCTGCTGTGTTTCCACATCCGTCAACGTATTTTATCGGCAAGATATATTTCAAACTTACTTACCGTGCAGAGATTTTAATGCCTGATTAGATTTTGATGCCCGTCTATTAGTCTGTTGTCCCTTGACTCTGTTCAAGCTATTCTGCTTGGCTTCTACTAATCTATACCAGATATCTATAAAACTGAAATTTAATATTAAATGAATTTTAAGCAAATTTGATTATGTTTTAACCATTTTCACTAACTACTGCTTTGTGTGCAAGGTGTCTCCTGAAGCACTTAACCGATTACAATTAGATTTGCTCTGAAGCTTTCTGAAGATGACTTTCGTAACTGCTTAGATTTTGGTTTATCTATCCAATTGATGGGGTTTTAACCATTTTGATCGGATACAATTTGTCTATAAGATGTTTCCTTATCAGATCAGCTTGACTGGATTTAATGAAATTTCATTTTTTTATGAAGACCCTCATATAACCAATTAGATTTTGCTAATTGGTGAAAGCTGGTTGCACGTGGTCAACATTTGTTGTCCGTTTAGGAGACTCCAGGATTGGGACACTACCACACGATGTGCTTAAGGTTACGTTTTGGCACAAAATGGCAATATTTCCTCGTTTTGTCTGTATGCTCGCATGGCATTCGCTCCCATTGATGCTGATTGGTTGATAGAGACAACGATCTCACAAGATCCATATCAGCCAACATACGGGCATATCTGCGCCTGGCTCATTTGTGTCTGGACTATTAGTGGCCCAAAATTGAACAAGCTAAAACATTGTATCGAATTTTCAAGAGTCTGGAATTCTTGTAGTTGTTACCCACACACAATTTCTGAACATTACACTGCCTTTAAAAATGCACTTTTTGGTGTGAATTTTTAGAATAGTTGAAGGGTACTCTGATAGCCCTGTCCTGCAGGGGACCAGTGGTGATAGTACAGCTAACATGGCACAAACACAACACAAGTACGCTCAGGCTTAATACATTCATTGTTAATACATTCAGCCAGTACCTTGGTACCAACGTCCACGTTCAGCAAGTACCTTGTTCCCAATGTCCACATTCAGCAAGTACCTTGTTCCCAATGTCCACATTCAGCAAGTACCTTGTTCCCAATGTCTACATTCAGAAAAGTACCTTGTTCTCAATGTCCACATTCAGCAAGTACCTTGCTTCTGTACCTATGTCCACAATCCTTTTGATTAGTATTCATACTCCTAACTGTGCATACGTGGCTCTCAACCTTTCACTTTACATCACTGCCACCAATAGCAAATTTTGTACAGAAATCTTGAACAGCGCCAAGGTCACTGGGGTCACAGTGATGAGGCAGAAGGTGATGTCAGAAAACACAAACAATCCGTCAACCTTTGTCTCCATGCGTATAAACAATACTTTATACACATACAATTTTATTGATGAACGCTGGCTAAAAGTTCCGCAGGAGTACATCAGTGATGAGGCAAATCCTAAACAAGAACGTGCGTCTCACAGGCTCCAAACGTCAAGCTTGTCTAGTGGCGCCAGTGATGTAAAGCGAAAGATAGAGAGTGATGCATGCATTGTAAGGATTATGTACTTTGTTACCAATGTCCACCATCAGCAAATACCTTGTTCCTAATGTCCACATTCAGACAGTACTGTACCTTGTTCCTTGTGTCCATACAGCATGTACCATACCTTGTTACCAAAGTCCACATTCTGCGAGTACCGATTTCATGTGTCAATGAGTGATATCATCACGGACACAAGAAACACACAGTCTGTCTGTAGCAGGTGAATTAACAAGGAAATATAAACCAATGTTTATTTGACAATAGAAAAGTCCTTTGATTCTTATATCAGAAATCAGAGTTACATGATACAGTTCCAAGCAGGAGCAATATTTCTATAGATATCTTTCTTGGAAAGTATATTTTTGGATAATTATACTTTGCTACTGTATACTTTTGACTGTGAAGAGAATAATGCACTAGTTCCAACTATCCACTCTCAGCCAACAATGCATGTTCAACTTTGCTGTACAAAAAAAGAACTTCAGAAAACTGAATTAAAATCCAGTCAAAAAGACCTTTTGACATTTTAACTGTAAGATTCTGTTATCTGTTTTCAGTCCTGGAATATTCCCTACCACTAAACGCTTGAAGTTTTCACACTCAGCTCCCAAAAGAACTTTCTCAGATCTGCACTGTCTTCTTTTGCATCTGCAATTGAAAAAATTAAAATGCAGAAAATTTTACTCAGATAGATGGTTAGCAGTACCATGCATTTATTTTTCTCTAGATACATGCATACATGTACACACCTTTTCAAAGAATTACCTGGTTTTTTACTTCAAATTGTGAATGTGCCCCAAAATACTTTGGTGTGGAATGGAAGTGGCAAGCACCAGGGAACACCCCATGTATCTCACCTGTACTACACCTGATTACAAATAATCCTGCACAAATCATGATATTCTGAAGTAAAAGTATCAGTTGTGAGATGGTTACGGTCACTTACCCCTGTCAGCCGGCTGGTCTGGGTTAAAGCGAGCTGTTTTACCCGTGTACTCTGGGGGTAGAGACTGAGCCACATTGATGAGCACACAGTTCAGCAGTCTCACAGTCTCCCTATCGTCACTTATCTCCCGAGGCCTCCAGTCCTCACCCACAGTCCCTGTGTGCTCTTCCCAGGCTTCATACAACATGGTATAAACGTCCAGCAATAAAGTAAGGGCTGAGTGACCTTCGCCTTTCCTACCAGTCTCACTTATCTCCCTTGCCAAACACTTCAACATGTCTTCCCCACTGTGAATCCAGCTCTTCACCCACTGCAGTAACATTTTCACTTCGTTATTTTTCTTCTGTTTGTTGAGGAATATCTTAAGAGCTGTCACACAAATGGTGGAGATGGTTTCTAGCCAATGTCTGTCCTCCAAGGGCTCTGGCTCACAGGACGGCAGCCATCTAACTGTCACTCTCAGGAGAACGCTGTGCAATTCTGACATACCATCCTTCCCAACATCTGTCTGCGAAACCTCTGCGGCTTGCAGTTTACCTTTCGTCAGTTTTGAGGTTTTCGTGGAACACATTGTGAACCCTGACATTTCCATGGCAATGAAAATTCTCTTTGCTGCAGCCTCATCTTTCATAATGGTGGAGTAGTAAGACACTAATCGTGCCATGTCCAGCGTAGTGACAGGACTTGAACCAGTGTCTTCCCCCTCCCCTAACACAGACAGCAGTGTGGACAGACAGCGAGTGGCGCTCTCCACAGGGGTGGTATCACTGGCAATACACACAACATAACATAAGTCCTTTACCCCCACATACATTATGAACAAACCCTGATATGACTAAAATAATTAGTGATGATAAGCCAGAATCATTCATTTATATATAAATCTCTGTTGAATCCTGGATCATGAATGTCTTGAAGTTTCGATATGACACAATATTCAAACTTTATGTTTTTGACAAGAAATCAGTTCTCCATTAAAAAAAAATATAAAGCATGATACATAGTAGGCACATGACTTAAACCACAGTCTCAATTATCATAAATATACATATAACGTCTGGAAGCTTAGGGGCTTAATTCAGGGGCTTAAGCTCTTGAGCAGTTTCCGAAAACAAAGGCCAAGCTTCCTATATAAACACTCCTACAGTATTTAAGACCAGGAATTACTTTCACAAAAGCTGATGAATCAGATTTCATGTAATAATGTGAAGTTTCCGAGAATGACATCCATATGTTACAGTGCCATATAAAGGTGACATTATTTGCCAGGAAACTGACGAAAATCTGAAAAGTTAAAATCTTGTGAAGGTGAGCCCTGACTGGGATATGTCATATTGTATCCGAAGTGGATTGTAATGTCACATTTCAACTGATTTTATTTAGGTATAACTTTGAGCTGAAGAATTTAGAAATACAGGTTTGCATTTTCAGATAAGTGGAGAAAATCTTGACATTATGCAGGATTTGAAGCAAGCAATTTTATTGGTCAACAGCTGATTGTCAGAGGCAAAGCAATGTGAGCGAAATGTCTGCTGTTGAACAAAAGGTGAAGAAAAAATTGCACTTACTCAAACTGGCCAATAATCTGTCTTAGAAGCATGAGTACTCCTTGTCTAAGAGGGTCACAATCCCCTAGAGGGCGTTTCCTTTTGCTTGTCACTGCTGTCCATAAAGCGTCAACCACAGAGATTAACAGAGGGATTCTGTCAGGAAACCCACAACTGTGAGTAAGAAAAAAAAAACACATTACTAACATTTCCATTAATATTTCTGCACAGAAGTGCAATGAAGTTCAGATGGGTGGGAAATCATGAAATCATGAAATACATGGCTCACCAGGGTAATCATGACATCTGTGGCTAACCAGGGATATCATGGCATCTATGGCTAACCAAGGTAACCATGGCATCTGTGGCTAACCAGTGAAACCATGGCTCACCAGGGAAACAATGGCATCTACGGCTAACCAGGGAAACCATGGCTCACCAGGGAAACCATGGCATCTATGGCTAACCAGGGAAACCATGGCTCACTAGGGAAACCATGGCACCTATAGCTAACAAGGGAAACCATGGCTCATAAGGGGAAACCATTGTTCATCAGGGAAACCATGGCATCCATGGCTAACCAGGGAAACCATGGCTAACAAGGGAAACCATGGCTCATAAGGGAAACCATTGTTCATCAGGGAAACCATGGCATCCATGGCTAGCCAGGATGACCAGGATTTATTTAGACATAAATACATTGTTTTGCATTTACATGTACATGTAGTTATGCAATTCAGAGCTTCAAAACATGGACAAAATTCAAATTCCAGTTAATATTAAACCTGTTTGGTCACAAGACCTTACAGTCATGTATTCCAGCCTCACCTATTTTCCACCATGCCAGCCAATGATGTTAAGAATCCTTCTTTCCTCACCAAATCAGACGCAACTGTCTTTTCTCGACATGCAGTTTGCAAAATTTTCAAAATCTGAACCTGAAGCCAACAAGGTACATATCAATTTGTTTTCTTAATTGTTTCTTTGTCATTGTAGGATTTTATTTTTCAGTATTCACTTTTTTATAAAAAATTTATTTAATAATACCACACCTTGGGCTTAGTGAGAAACAAACATGCAATTGAACAGGGACTAATTGTTACTTTGGATATTTATGCCTTATGTACAGACAGCACTAGTGAGGTTTTGTGTTCATGTACTGCTGGTGTGGCAAGCATTGCTAACAATCTTTTACCTTGCACCAGTTATCACTGAGAACAGACTGATAGAATGTGATGAGCAGTTTGAAAACAAATCTGCGCTGGTAGATTCTGTAGTCTGATGTCTCTCGCAGGCCTGTAGTCAAAAGTTCCAACATCCATCCCCTCTCCTGCTTGTACTGAAAATCAATTCAATCTGATTTAAAAAAATTTCCCTTCATTGTCACTGAATACAAAGCAAGGCACCGCTTTTGATGGCTGAAAATTACTGGACTGTACGGTAAAACAATACACATACACAACATTTTCTTTTCAGGAGTGCAATTTAGAGAAATTTGATGGAATGTTGGAATAAATTCAGCTTAATCAGAAAAGTATGGTGCTGTTGGTACATGGTATGAATATTGATGGCAGGCAGGAGATACATGTATCTGTTCTGTATATAACATGACACAGATGCTTTCAACTGGTTGAAAAAAAAAACACAATTTGTAAATTATTAGTATAAAAAGTATTTTGTTCCGTTCTTTAAGAAATCATTAATGTGACAATAAATATGACAGCTATTTCTTCTGTCACAACAAGCAACGCCTCTTGCTGACTCTGGATTTTCTTCTGTCACAACAAGCAATGCCTCTTGCTGACTCTGGATTTTCTTCTATCACAACAAGCAATGCCTCTTGCTGACTTTGGATTAATCACTTGAAATCCCACTTTAAAAGTGGACTTGTACATGTACAAATAGTGAGTCTCACCTCAAAGCTAGAACTGTTAAACAGTTTGTAGAACTCTGGGACATCGAGGAAATTCATGTCAGGTTTGAGGAGGAGGAAGGCGTTGACTTCCATGAACATGTGACTCTCTAATCAGAAAAGAAAAACCCACAAGAAATCTGCATTCAAACAATCTGACCATACTTATCATTTAGAAACATTCCTTGAGGGTAAAACATAATATAGCCATAGGTTTTTCACATAAGAACGGTACTGATCCAATATCTCGTGTGACCGGCACCTGTAAGCAATATTCTATAGTCTTATTTATACACGCAGTGTCACATCACCAATGTAGTTAATTAACTCTTTGTCCTGCAACTTAAATGCGTACATTTATTTATTTTTTCTTTTGATTGGTGGTTAATGCAATTGCTGAAGAATTTATCACTCCTTGGACGACGGTCAAGTTTATGGGTGAAGGGAACTGCTGTACTCAGAGTAAAGCACTGACCTGTGTTAAAGAAACTGCTGTACTCAGAGTAAAGCACTGACCTGTGTTAAAGAAACTGCTGTACCCAGAGTAAAATATTGACCTGTGTGAAGGGAACTGCTGTCCTCAGAGTAAAGCACTGACCTGTGTTAAAGAAACTGCTGTACTCAGAGTAAAATATTGACCTGTGTGAACGGAACTGCTGTCCTCCGAGTAAAGCAATGACCTTTGCTAGGTACCTGACAAACCCTGTGATTTAAAACTGCTGTACTTTGGTAAATTAAATGAGGGGCCTCCATGGCTCAGTTGGTTAGCGCGCTAGCTCAGCGTAATGACCCAATGCGTAATGAGTCTCTCACCAATGTGATCGCTGTGAGTTCAAGTCTAGCTCATGCTGGCTTCCTCTCCGGCCGTACGTGGGAAGGTATGCCAGCAACCTGCGGATGGTCGTGGGTTTCTCCCGGGCTCTGCCCAGTTTCCATCTTCCATAATGCTGGCCGCCGTCGTATAAGTGAAATATTCTTGAGTACGGCATAAAACACCAATCAAATAAATAAATAAATAAATAAATAAATTAAATGAAAAATGTTGATAAAACTGAATTACTGGTCACTAATTCTTTGAGAACCGATGAGAGTTTCTTCTCAGACAAGCATCTCACCTGGCTTACACAGGGTGACCAGAGCCTTGTCTAGGAAGTGCATGACCACACATGCTAACTTCATGTTAGGTTCCTTCACGCTGTTCCGGAATGTCTTCATCAGATACAAGACCTGGTGTTTGCCTGTAAACTTGGAGCCCTCCACATGCTGATGGAAGAGACTGAGAGCCAGGTAGCCCATGCTGCGAACTGCCTCATCGTGACAACTCAGGGAAGCGAACAGGTATCCAAGGCAACGGCTCTCAACAAACTGATGACAATCAACAATGTTTTCTAACAAAAAAAAAAATATTTGTATTCATCATATGTTTATCTTGCTACGGGTGTTTTACTTTTTGCTCGACACATTATTTCAGAAACAAGACTCTGTGTATCCTGGTGTTTTACTTTTTGCTCGACACATTATTTCAGAAACAAGACTGTGTATCCTGGTGTTTTACTTTTTGCTCGACACATTATTTCAGAAACAAGACTGTGTATCCTGGTGTTTTACTTTTTGCTTGACACATTATTTCAGAAACAGACTGTGTATCCTGGTAGCAAGATCGTCCAATGCTGTTTTCTTTCGCATCATATAAACACATCGATGACATTAGATGATACATCTACATTTTCAGTTTAATATTAAACACCATCCTAGAGAAGACAAAGTACATCATAAAAGCCACCAAGCAAATTTTATTGTGAGCAACAGAAGCTGCAGTACTGCATGGCTTTGGGCTCGATAATGACTACATTCATCTATGCTGAATGAGAAATTCAAAAAAAAAAAAAAAAGGATGGTGACTGAATGACAGATGTTTAACTTACCTGGTCCCAGAATCTGAATGAGCACTGTGAGGAGGAAGCATGGGTCATAGCAGTCCACCTCTGTTTTCAGGTCACTCGCCTCTTCCACACTGTCTGTCTAACAACATCACACACACAAATGTTCTCATAAAAACATGCTATAGGTGTTATACATTGTACAGAATTCAAGATTCCTTTATATTTCAGCTCATACAGGCTTCCTCTCCGGCCCTACGTGGAAGGTCTGTCAGCAACCTGCGGATGACCGTGGGTTTCCCCCCAGGCTCTGCCCGGTTTCCTCTCTACAAAATGCTGGCCGCTGTTGCATAAGTGAAATATTCTTGAGTACGGCGTAAAACACCAATCAAATAAATAAATAAATAAATAAATAAATAAATAAATCCTTCATATTTATTTACTTACTGGATTGCTTTTTCGTGTAGATCGCTGTGTCAACCTATCAGACATACATCTGATAAAGGCTGTTACATACAGCTCAAAGTTTATGTTCTACAATAAAATAGCTAGTCTTAAAGGTACTACCTTTATATATTAAATTTTTGCTTTTGAACAACATACTCAAATATCTGACAGTTATTGGATGGCAGTCAGTTTTCTGTGTAGACAAAACTAGAGTATCAAATTTTTGCAACTTACTGGTGAATTCCCCCATATGTGACATGTATCAAAAAGACATATTACAAATATTTGTATTATTATTTTTTTTTTGGTATGTTTGACTGATACATAAATATAAGTGAAAAGTTACATAGTGATGATTTTACAAGGTGTAAGAGAGTAGCGCTTTAAAGTTGGTTTCGTTCACTACTATGAATTTTATTCAAGATGGAGAGCTGATATAAATCCTACAAATGCTGAATTCCTCACATACCTGTAACGTTCTCCTCAGTGGGAAATGATGGACAGACCTAGCCATTCTGTCTCTGTCCAACAGCTCCAGCACCTGACCAGGGCTCACGTGACTTGTGAGTGATCTCCCCTTAGTCTTCATGGAGTAATACTGCCGAGCTTTAGAGCCCCAAAGAAATGGCCTACAAAATGACGCACAAGTACCTGATAAGAACAGTTAATGTGTACTGCATGCTAAAGCTACAACCACATGGTATCTCAACCGATGGCACAGTGAGGTGCCTGTACATCAGAACATTTGGTTGTCGTTCACTGCATTTCAGGATTTTTTTTCCACACTCATCAGCATTATGTGTCCAGGAAAAACCACCAACATTTGGTTAGTTGATGAAAAAGACTTTGCCAGGTGTGCCATACATGTGCAAAACTTGCAAACCGGACCTGTGGAAAACAAATGGTTCTCAACCAGCGACAGATTGCAAAACTGCTTTTTGTTTTAACCATGAGTGAAAACCTAATTAAGGATGAGATTAAAGTTACCAAGAAATCCCTGTCCAAAGTTGATACAGAACAAGCGCCTTGTTTAGCTAGCCGTTATGAGGAATTTCCATACAACACCCATATGAATTCCCGGAGTGTCCACCTTTATCTTGCTTATCTTGTGGTTTGGAAAGAGCAGTCCGCTCTTCCCTACATTTCGTGCATTTGTGTTTTGAAATTAGTATTCTGGTACTTAAAATCTGAACTCCCCATTCACAGCTCCCTATCTGTCAATGGGCTGAAAATAGGCGTTACTTGTAAGAGGCAAGTCAGTATAGGAACAGCTACTAGATCCAATTTCCATGACATTCCCAATGCACTCAATAACATCACAAAGGATAAAACAGCACAAAGAATCTTACTTGAATGCTGCAAGATCCACACCAGATTTCTCATACAACATCAGCATCTTCAACAACTTCTGATCTGAAAACAATTTTTTTTTTAAATATTCGATCACTGTTGAACAGAATAGCAAGCCAGCTATTCTGATATCACCGATCAAACCATTTTCCTGAAATAAAATATGTGAAAATATGCCTGTTCCTGCTGAAATGTTCACAGGCCAGATAGGTCCTGGCAGAAACATGCAGTTTAGTCTAGAAGAAATCAAAAGGTGTGATGTTCTCCAGCAGGTTCAATTTCATTTTATATTTCTTAAATCTTAAAATTTCTTTGAATGACCTAACACTCAACAGTATACATGTACATGTTCGTTACAGAGAGCGAGCAGTGCATACCCATTTACCCCACCCTTCCTACATGTACATCATCAGTCTGGCCTGTTACAAGGCCTATCATAAATAAGGGCATGCATTTTGATTGTACCTGTGTGACTGAGAGTTGCTTGATAGGCTCCCAGGATGACAGCAACGTTGGATGTCTGACAACAACCTGGACACAGCTGGACAATCTTGACCAGGAGGCTGACCAAATTATCTGAAAATATCACCACACAGAAACAGAAAAGTGTATATATTTATTTCAATGATTGGAAAACTGGTCAGTTCTATCGATGGAGGAAATTTTGTGTATCTGGAATAAACCACTGACTACTGACCACTAAACCAGTGCATTTCTACTCTGTCATAATAATTACGCTTGATAATCACCTTTGACTGATTCTCCTTCCTCATCAAAGAGCACGGGCAGACACTTGAGTGGTTGACTATGATCAGATGAAGGTCAAGCAGACTGAGAGGGCAGTCAGAGCCAGCCTGTACACCACATCTATAAATTCTGTCAGAACGGACAATGCCAGGCTTTCTGTGTATTGATGCCTATTAAAAAATATAACTCACTTGAATAGAAGTTTAGACATTAGAGAAGAAAGCGGAGCTAAGAATACCAGGAATCTATGAGCTGTACAAATACACAGTCATAAAAATCAAAGATATTAACCAATCTGTCAAGGGACAGTCACCATTTTGAAGGACAGAAGTACATGCCAATAGGGTAACTACTAAAAGCAGCTACAACTACCTACCTATTATGGCTACCCATACATGTATTTTTGTTTTCTAGGTTAACGAGGATGAACATAAGGCAGTGATTGCTTTTTCTGCTGAATGTTGAGTGGTATTTATTTATTTATTTGATTGGTGTTTTACACTGTACTCAAGACTATTTCACTTATACTATGGTGGCCAGCAATATGGTAGGTGGAAACCAGTAGAGCCTGGGGGAAACTCACGACCATCTGCAGGTTGCTGACAGACCTTGAGTGGTATCCAATTTTTTTGGGGGGTCTACCAAAGTTATATATATGACATAATCTTTACAAATGTATTTTACCTGATTTGTGTGCCATATCCTTGTACTACAGTTATAGGCACAAGTGAAGCACAAATGAAAATCTGATGCTACTACAACTGTACATATCTATTAATATAAACATGGATTATACTACCAGGCATATTTCATCACAAAAAGATAACAGGCACCATGATAATATGTTGGCACGAGGGCTAAAAGCAATATGCTGTATTTTGTAAATTGCTCTGGACATTAAATACATAGCTCATGCCATGTGTTTATGTAGGAATTTAACTCAAAAGTCTGATTTAGTTGTAAATTTCACTTCCACAAAAAAAGGTTTTATCAGTATTTTTTTTCTTTAATAATGTAAGTACAGATACATGTATTTGCACAAACTTTGTCAAATTTGCAGCCACTTTATCATCTTTTGGCCATGTATGACAACTCATCATCTTGGCAAATTGACAAAACCTCAACCTCTCACACAGCATGTTTCTCAGTATTTCTTCATAAAGAAATTGTCAAAAAAGTGTGGAAAAATGGGGACAAAACTGATATCAGAAAACTGCAAGTGTAGAACGGTTATGAAGGTCTTCAGCTTTGACACCAAAATCTGTCAACAATTCCTCCATAATATAAACATATAGATAATATATACAGCCAGAAACTTCCCAGAAGTACTTACTTCAGAATGAGTTTAACAAGTGATGGCCACATCTCCACAACTTCATCTGCTTTTAAGTCATCAGTGTTCATGAGCTAGAAATATAATTTGTATATAATTTGAGCCTCGGTGTTACATTCATTTAATACTTGACTGATACTCAAAATGCTGTCTTGTATTTAGTCCCTCTCTCACCATAATTCTGGCCACCGTCGTATAAGTGAAATATTCTTGAGTATGGCGTAAAACACCAATCAAATTAATAAATAAATACCAGACTTGAAATGCATTTTGGGGGACATTTATGGGGGACATTTATATCAAATTTAGTTACTTTTATAGCTTTGCAAATCATATGCACTCCTTTTTTTGATGTTTATTTGTTAAAATATACCAATTTTGAATGAAACTTACTTATTATTTGTTTGATTGGTGTTTTATGCCATACTCTTGAAAATTTCACTTAATATATGCTAGTGGCCGGCATTATGGTGGCAGGGAACCGGGTAGAGCCAGTGGGAAACCCACAACTACCCACAGGTTGTTGACAGACCTTCTCACATACGGCTGAAATGGAAGGCAGCATGAGCTGAATTTGAACTCACAGTGACCACACTGGTGAAAGGTTCCTGGGTCATTGGGCCATGATGACATGCTAAGCACCTTGTTCACCAACACCCGCATTTTGAATGATAATATGTTCATACACTGGTGTATTTGTACATATTAAACAGAAACTTGATGTGTAAAATATGTTTTGGCTTTTTTCTTATATTCTTTTTAAAATCTATGATACATGTATATCGAAGAATGACCTGCAATGACCTGTGATACAAATACCACGTAGACGGTATGCCATGTGAAACAAGACTTGAGCATGCCCTGTGAGCTACCAGCTTGTGGAGCCTTGTGAGCACACTTGGCTTACAGCCGGACTACATTTCAAGGAGTTATATACTCTTGAGCCGAATGGCTGTATATCCCTTCAGTTCTGTACTAGATACCACGTTGTTATCAGACGACTACCAAGATCTAACAAGTCATCATCTTCTGGTACTCTTTAATGAGAAATCATCAAGTTTGAAATTGTAACTGATGTACAAAACTACTATGTATACCTTCAGATTATCCCGTAGGATCACCATTATTGGCTTGGTCATCGTTTTTTGACACTCTTTGCTAAGAAATGATCGCAAACAAGTGAGGATGAGCTTCCAGTGTTTGTTAGGAACCAGGTTGTCTTCTAAATAGCCACAGGCCAGGCTTAAAGTCTCCAACTGTACAGGGCACATCGCTAACGATGTCTCCTTTACTCTCCTTACTAACCCAGCAAATACTTTCTTCAACAGCTTCTGATCTAAAAATGAAAGATATCAGAATGAAAACTGAATTTATGACAAGTGATACAAACTTTTCTTTATAAATCACCCTTTAAACTTTTAACTTTAAACGTAAAATGTAATCAGTGAAATTACAAAAAAAAAGTCACTGATGTGGCAGAAATAGCACAGATTGTGGGTCTGTTATAGCAAATGTTATACCCATCACAATGGTTAAGCCAGTTCACTCACACAATCCCTCAAGTCACTGATGTGGCAGAAATAGCACAGATTGTGGGTTTGTTATAACAAATGTTATACACATCACAATGGTTAAGCCAGTTCACTCACACAATCACTCAAGTCACTGATGTGGCAGAAATAGCACAGATTGTGGGTTTGTTATAGCAAATGTTATACCCATCACAATGGTTAAGCCAGTTCACTCACACAATCACTCAAGTCACTGATGTGGCAGAAATAGCACAGATTGTGGGTTTGTTATAACAAATGTTATACACATCACAATGGTTAAGCCAGTTCACTCACACAATCACTCAAGTCACTGATGTGGCAGAAATAGCACAGATTGTGGGTTTGTTATAACAAATGTTATACACATCACAATGGTTAAGCCAGTTCACTCACACAATCCCTCAAGTCACTGATGTGGCAGAAATAGCACAGATTGTGGGTTTGTTATAACAAATGTTATACCCATCACAATGGTTAAGCCAGTTCACTCACACAATCCCTCAAGTCACTGATGTGGCAGAAATAGAACAGATTGCGGGTTTGTTATAACAAATGTTGTACCCATCACAATGGTTAAGCCAGTTCACTCACACAATCACTCAAGTCACTGATGTGGCAGAAATAGAACAGATTGCGGGTTTGTTATAACAAATGTTATACCCATCACAATGGTTAAGCCAGTTCACTCACACAATCCCTCAAGTCACTGATGTGGCAGAAATAGCACAGATTGCGGGTTTGTTATAGCAAATGTTATACCCATCACAATGGTTAAGCCAGTTCACTCACACAATCACTCAAGTCACTGATGTGGCAGAAATAGCACAGATTGTGGGTTTGTTATAACAAATGTTATACCCATCACAATGGTTAAGCCAGTTCACTCACACAATCCCTCAAGTCACTGATGTGGCAGAAATAGCACAGATTGTGGGTTTGTTATAGCAAACGTTATATCCATCACAATGGTTCAGCCTGTTCACTCACACAATCACTCAAGTCACTGATGTGGCAGAAATAGCACAGATTGTGGGTTTGTTATAACAAATGTTATACCCATCACAATGGTTAAGCCAGTTCACTCACACAATCCCTCAAGTCACTGATGTGGCAGAAATAGCACAGATTGTGGGTTTGTTATAACAAATGTTATACCCATCACAATGGTTAAGCCAGTTCACTCACACAATCACTCAAGTCACTGATGTGGCAGAAATAGCACAGATTGTGGGTTTGTTATAACAAATGTTATACACATCACAATGGTTAAGCCAGTTCACTCACACAATCACTCAAGTCACTGATGTGGCAGAAATAGCACAGATTGTGGGTTTGTTATAGCAAATGTTATACACATCACAATGGTTAAGCCAGTTCACTCACACAATCACTCAAGTCACTGATGTGGCAGAAATAGCACAGATTGTGGGTTTGTTATAACAAATGTTATACCCATCACAATGGTTAAGCCAGTTCACTCACACAATCCCTCAAGTCACTGATGTGGCAGAAATAGCACAGATTGTGGGTTTGTTATAACAAATGTTATACCCATCACAATGGTTAAGCCAGTTCACTCACACAATCACTCAAGTCACTGATGTGGCAGAAATAGCACAGATTGTGGGTTTGTTATAACAAATGTTATACACATCACAATGGTTAAGCCAGTTCACTCACACAATCACTCAAGTCACTGATGTGGCAGAAATAGCACAGATTGTGGGTTTGTTATAACAAATGTTATACCCATCACAATGGTTAAGCCAGTTCACTCACACAATCACTCAAGTCACTGATGTGGCAGAAATAGCACAGATTGTGGGTTTGTTATAACAAATGTTATACCCATCACAATGGTTAAGCCAGTTCACTCACACAATCACTCAAGTCACTGATGTGGCAGAAATAGCACAGATTGTGGGTTTGTTATAACAAATGTTATACCCATCACAATGGTTAAGCCAGTTCACTCACACAATCACTCAAGTCACTGATGTGGCAGAAATAGCACAGATTGTGGGTTTGTTATAACAAATGTTATACCCATCACAATGGTTAAGCCAGTTCACTCACACAATCACTCAAGTCACTGATGTGGCAGAAATAGCACAGATTGTGGGTTTGTTATAACAAATGTTATACCCATCACAATGGTTAAGCCAGTTCACTCACACAATCACTCAAGTCACTGATGTGGCAGAAATAGCACAGATTGTGGGTTTGTTATAACAAATGTTATACCCATCACAATGGTTAAGCCAGTTCACTCACACAATCACTCAAGTCACTGATGTGGCAGAAATAGCACAGATTGCGGGTTTGTTATAACAAATGTTATACACATCACAATGGTTAAGCCAGTTCTCTCACACAATCACTCAAGTCACTGATGTGGCAGAAATAGCACAGATTGTGGGTTTGTTATAACAAATGTTATACACATCACAATGGTTAAGCCAGTTCACTCACACAATCACTCAAGTCACTGATGTGGCAGAAATAGCACAGATTGCGGGTTTGTTATAACAAATGTTATACACATCACAATGGTTAAGCCAGTTCACTGACACAATCACTCAAGTCACTAATGTGGCAGAAATAGCACAGATTGTGGGTTTGTTATAGCAAATGTTATACCCATCACAATGGTTCAGCCAGTTCACTCACACAATCACTCAAGTCACTGATGTGGCAGAAATAGCACAGATTGTGGGTTTGTTATAGCAAATGTTATACCCATCACAATGGTTCAGCCAGTTCACTCACACAATCACTCAAGTCACTGATGTGGCAGAAATAGCACAGATTGTGGGTTTGTTATAGCAAATGTTATACACATCACAATGGTTAAGCCTGTTCTAGTGACACAATCACTCAAGTCACTAATGTGGCAGAAATAGCACAGATTGCGGGTTTGTTATAGCAAATGTTATACACATCACAATGGTTAAGCCTGTTCTAGTGACACAATCGCTCAAGTCACTGATGTGGCAGAAATAGCACAGATTGTGGGTTTGTTATAACAAATGCTATACCCATCACAATGGTAAAGCCAGTTCACTCACACAATCACTCAAGTCACTGATGTGGCAGAAATAGCACAGATTGTGGGTTTGTTATAACAAATGCTATACCCATCACAATGGTTAAGCCAGTTCACTCACACAATCACTCAAGTCACTGATGTGGCAGAAATAGCACAGATTGTGGGTTTGTTATAACAAATGCTATACCCATCACAATGGTAAAGCCAGTTCACTCACACAATCACTCAAGTCACTGATGTGGCAGAAATAGCACAGATTGTGGGTTTGTTATAACAAATGCTATACCCATCACAATGGTAAAGCCAGTTCACTCACACAATCACTCAAGTCACTGATGTGGCAGAAATAGAACAGATTGCAGGTTTGTTATAGCAAATGTTATACCCATCACAATGGTTAAGTCAGTTCACTCACACAATCACTCAAGTCACTGATGTGGCAGAAATAGCACAGATTGCGGGTTTGTTATAACAAATGTTATACCCATCACAATGGTTAAGCCAGCTCACTCACACAATCACTCAAGTCACTGATGTGGCAGAAATAGCACAGATTGCGGGTTTGTTATAGCAAATGTTATACCCATCACAATGGTTAAGCCAGTTCACTCACACAATCACTCAAGTCACTGATGTGGCAGAAATAGAACAGATTGCAGGTTTGTTATAACAAATGCTATACCCATCACAATGGTAAAGCCAGTTCACTCACACAATCACTCAAGTCACTGATGTGGCAGAAACAGAACAGATTGCAGGTTTGTTATAGCAAATGCTATACCCATCACAATGGTTAAGCCAGTTCACTCACACAATCACTCAAGTCACTGATGTGGCAGAAATAGCACAGATTGCGGGTTTGTTATAACAAATGCTATACCCATCACAATGGTTAAGCCAGTTTACTGACACAATCACTCAAGTCACTGATGTGGCAGAAATAGCACAGACTGTGGGTCTGTTATAGCAAATGTTATACACATCACAATGGTTCAGCCAGTTCACTCACACAAGTCACTGATGTGGCAGAAAGTCACTGATGTGGCAGAAATAGAACAGATTGTGGGTTTGTTACAACAAATGTTATACCCATCACAATGGTTAAGCCAGTTCACTCACACAATCACTCAAGTCACTGATGTGGCAGAAATAGCACAGATTGTGGGTTTGTTATAACAAATGTTATACCCATCACAATGGTTAAGCCAGTTCACTCACACAATCACTCATCTTTTACACAATGAGAAAATCATGATATTCATCATTCATTAAATGTACATCAATTAAATTTTGAAAATAATTTAAATATTATTCCCTTTGTGCGGTGAGCCATGAGTGAAACACATAGATATACTTTGAAAAGAAATCATTTTTGAAAATATATGTATGCACTAAATGCACTGATTGGTAAAGGGCTAGGCATACATTACATTCCTGAAGACAAGGTCTTACCTGCAACCTGTATCATGCTGAGCCAAAGGAGAGCTTTATAGGGATCGTCTGAGGGGACATGTGAAGACGGTAGGGAGATCACCCAGGGAACCATGGACAAACACCTTTTTTTTACTTCCTCTAAACTAGAACTGTCCCCTGTAAAGCAGATATAAAGTTACGTGGAACAAAAGCTGTGTTTACTTAATATGATACTTCTTTTCTTATTTTAATGGTATCTTAAGAGAATGGGGGTGGGGATGGAGTGGGGGAACTCCAGAGAATGATCATAAATTTTCGGATCAAGCAATTCAAGCTGAGCTTTCTGTATTTTTTCCTCCAATTTTCAGACAATGTCACCCTTAAGTTCTACTTGGACTCAAATTATGACATTCAACGCATTCAAGAAGATTAATAGAAATTACCACATAAAGATGCAAAATGTTGCTTATATCTTAAGATTTTTTTAAACTAGTCAGTTTTCTCAGAGCTGTGAAATCACTTACCCATGGATATTGAAGTCAGCACATATGACAAGCACGGCTGAATGTGTTTGTCAAACTCTAAGGACGAAGCACTGGCGAGCCATTTTCCAAAGTGTCTATGCAACATGGGATTATGGGATACCAGCTTCGCAAACAGTTCTGATGTGACCTCTCCAGTATTTTGTAACAAATACTCCAAGGTGGCAGGTTTTGCGGCCAAAGCATAGTGAGGTTTTTGTTTAACAAAACTAAGACAAATCTGCTGATAATGATTGTTGTCCATAATGGGTAAGTAGCTGAAGATCTTGTCCACACTACAAAGGGGTAACTGAGCATCCGGGCTGTCCTTGACAGACAGGTCATTCAGAATATTTGTCAACAAATCCTTGTACTGATCAAATTCAGGGGTGTCTGTTATCTTGTGATGATGTGAGAGTAAACTTTGTGTGATCTTCACCAGGACTGGGACAGTGAAGTAACACAGAAAACCATCAACAGCTGCCATCAAACTCCTATCCCCAAACATCTCTGTTCTATCACCGGCAGACTCACACTGTGATAATGAAAGTGATATTTTGTTGACGTAAAAAATCATTTTGTTTCTTGCTCTTGGGCAACCACTCAAATCCAGCATTTTTGCAATCTTTGATAATTGCAATGTTAACACTTTAGATACAAAGGAGGGTGTGATGACAGCTGTCTTCTTCTCCAACCAGGGGACAGCACTAAGGAAACAAGACTGAAGCACGGAATCGCCAAATATGACATCTACTAAGCGTTCTAGAATTTCAGAACTTTCTGATTCTGACGATTTCGTCTGTCCATCAGTCAGCTGGGTTGAAGAATCATTTTCTGATATTTTTATCTCAGCCTTCTTAATCAAGTCTTCTAGCAAGTCGAAGTAAACTGTTATTTCAGATTTTCTGCTTTTTGATTTCTGAAAATAGAAAGGAAAATCCTCTCAAACATATATCAAATATCAACATTTTTTAATCAGATTTGTCAAATCTGACATTAATACAAAAGCAAATGTAAATTCAGGTCAGATCAGATTTACAACACACAATAATGACCTTCAAACTGTCACACCTTATTGTCTGACAAAAAAAATGGCAGAAGTGAGAGAATTTTTTCACGAAATGATGAACACAAGAAATACTGAGACTGGAGAAGAAACTAGACATAGCCTGAACAGCTTATAATGAAACACAAAGCCACAGATAATCCATCAAATATTTTTCTATATGTGCAGGACTCTGCGGTGAGAATTCTTTAGAGCTCTTGGCCAACAACCTTTGTAACAAAAACACATCTGCAAAAGACTTAAAAAGAAATGTATTTAGTTAAGGAGTAAAATGAGCTAATTTAGTTTCATCTGCATGTTCAAAATCTAACAAAACATTAAACAGCATTAGGCAGGTCAAAATATGCCCCTCAAAAATTGTGTGAGATGTGAACATTACCTTGTAGTTGCTTGTGATGGCCACTCTTAAGTATAGCATAAGCTGTTGTACAAGTGGCAACATGGCCTCCATGTCCAGCTCTGCCATACCATGCCTCAATCTCTTCATGTAGGCTTTGTCTGTAGATAGATGCTGGAAGTCTCCACAAAGTCTCAGGAGATCGGCTCCCACGCCATCAGGGTAATCCAGCTTCTCATAGCTCAGCTTCTTCTCCTGTTCACATAGAAAACCAGTGATAACATATGCTCCTTCTAAGAGTTAGCCATTAATGGAAACCACAAATTACCTCCCTTTGTCTTCATGTCACTTTGTTGCTTGAATATTTGATCGGTGTTTATGTCAGGTTTACGGGTGGAGGAAACGGAGCAAAACCCAGGTACTTGACAAACCACCAGACCCAAAAAAAAGCAACATTTGTCATGGATGCCAGTATTTTTTAAGGCCAACAAGGGCCCTCTAACAATTTGAGGTGAAGATAATGCAATAGCCACCCCTAACAGAATGTATGCACACATCCTTTAGTTTTTACATTGTACATTTTCAGTCATATGACTATGAGGAGTCATTAGGTGTGTGTACATATACTGTGTCTTCTTATGGCAGGGTGAGTCCATGTAGCCAATGTACTCTCGCTGCTGGAATATCAGGACACCAGACATGACGCCCCAC
Source organism: Liolophura sinensis (assembly GCF_032854445.1). Classification (NCBI taxonomy): domain Eukaryota; kingdom Metazoa; phylum Mollusca; class Polyplacophora; order Chitonida; family Chitonidae; genus Liolophura; species Liolophura sinensis. The sequence continues at coordinate 53,908,773 of NC_088295.1, forward strand.
CCAGCCACATTATTCTAACACCTGGCCAACTCTTCCTGTTTCCTTGCTCTAACCTCTCAGTGCTCAGCACCAAGTGGGGGCAGAACAACTACCATTCTTAAAGTCATTAGTATGACCCAACCCAGAAATAGCAAGGATTTTCAAGGAATTGCAGCAAAATAAAAAGCCGTTATACAAACATATGTTGGTGATCTACTTATTTACATACTTATCTAGTTGTGCTGTAGATTGTCAAGGAATACTGACCTGGCTGGAATGAGGTAGCCAGGAGATGAAGTATGGCAGGAGAGGGCTAGATGCGAAAAAATCTGCTGAGCGCTGGATCAGTCTGCACAGGGGTACAGGGTCCTGCTGAGAGTGAAGCAGGTCCAGAAGAACTCTGCTCAGGAAGGGGACACAATCTGCAACAAATATGTATGTAAGGGGAGGTAACAACCAGCCAGGGAACATGCACACATAACATTACCGGTTCTCATATCACAGTGATTAACATGAATGCAAAACACAGAAAATGCATTAGGCACTGAACCATTAATTTTGTAACTTACAGTGATTTGAATAGCAGGCAAAGCAGGACATCAACAACAGAACAGCCTATTCATGTTATGGTGCTTTTGATGTATTCAATCCTCAGCTCAATTTCTGTATATATATATATATATATATACAGTATATATATATACAGTATATATATATACAGTATATATATATATACAGTATATATATATATATACAGTATATATATACAGTATATATATATATATATATATATATATATATATATATATATATATATATATATATATACAGAAAAAAAGAATTGTCTGTTATACATGCTAATACTATGAGTTGCATAAAAATAAGTTGGCATGGGCTTAGCTCCATCAAAATATTTTTGTCATAAATTAATTTTTGTCATCTGCTGTGAAGGCAGATGGCTCAATTTGGTCAAGTTACAAAAAAGTCATTATAGTACATGTCACATGTACCTACCATCATTATCCTTGTCACTAATTTCCATGGCAACCACAGGTAAAGGGCTGAACATGAACCTGTACATACAACAAAAAAAAAAACAAAGAAAGAAACAAATTAATTCATCAAAGATAATTCTCCACTGATTGTGCAAGATTTTCAGTACTTGGGTTTTGTTGTCTTTACCACTTTGTCAGTCGTAGCTCATCTGACGCTTCACCAGTTCAATGATTTTTAATGTTTAACCCTAGAAATACATGAACAGAAAACTGTACCAAAAATTTCAGTTTTCAGTCCCATTTGACAAAGTTGGTTATCGCCAAACATTACACTATAGGAAATATTGCGCAAGGTATCAGAAAGTATCCTCAATAAACTTTATCTTTAACTCAAAATCCACAGCATAAAGGTGCATTTGTGATCAGTACATATTGTTGTAACAACACAAGGTATCATACAATCTTACTTCTCAAAACTTCTGCACAAGGTCTCGCTACAACATGTTGCGATTGATAATTCGAAACTTCCTTTGTCAGAACAACACAACAAATCCTCCTCACCTATCCTTTACAACTTCTCTGTCTTCAATCTTCACACCACTGTGAGGAGTGTTGTCTTTTTGTAATTGTTTGTTTTCTTCCTCAGTTAGATCATCTATACCTTTCATTTTCAGAATGGCTAAGCAGACAAAAAAAATTTAAATTAATAATGACAGTAATGTTCTTGTTTTGTCTTCATTTAATCACGCAAACATATGCAGACTCTAACACAGCAGAAGTTGACTTTATAAGACTGATAAATGCTTTAAACGGTAAGTATTTTCGAACTTTAAAAAAAGGTTTGAATTCACAATCCAAACTGTGACATCATCCATGTTTCCTTATTATTAAGTAATTAACCTTGTTGAAAACCTCTGCTGAATACTACTGTTGCCTTAACATCTATTTATTTTATTTTATTTATTATGATTGGTGTTTTACGCTGTACTCAAGAATATTTCACTTATACGACGTCAGCCAGCATAATGGTGGGTGATTACAAGATTGGACGTCAAAAATATGACAAATCTAGCGAGCAACTGCTAAAGCCCAAGGCAGTTAATGACCTTAATTATACTAAAACCAATTTAATGATCTTTAGCCATTACATTCTAAACATCCTGTTTGTTGCAATTTATTCTCCACCTTCAAATAATAATCAGAATCACTAAGTCCAACCTGCAGCTCGGTTTCCTCGCATTATAATGCTCATGAAATATTTATGAATACAGCCAAAAACACCGATTAAAACAAAATTGGCAAGTCCTTCCATATGCTCCCACACTTATAAAGGTCACAGTGAACGTACATGTAATGTAAACATGTAACCTGCAAAAAACTAGATATTACACCTACCATCAATACTGTCAGAAGCCCTTGACCCCATCACCTCTCTGTCTGCTTCCTCACCGAATGCCTCCTCAGAAAAATAGTCCACAACTTTGTCCATGTATTGATAAGGGTTATTCAGCAGTGTTGTCAGCATTTTAGCGAAAAACTTCAAAACAGATGCCACAGAGGATTTTGGACATTTCTGCAAATGCTTCAGCCACAGAAGAATCTCATCAGGGTTCACCTCAAAAAATCCTGTTCCACTTATCATCTACAAAAACGTAGTGTGTTCATAAAAGTGCCATGATTAATGTTTAGTTTAACCATATATATGTAATTCTATTGTGCAGCTTCATGAAATAACTTACTTTTATAGAAGTGTTCGTAAGTGACAAAATTAATGTAAAACATTATCTAATGAATGCATCCGAAATTCACTATCCCTATTTGGGGCTCAGAGAAGAGTTATGATCAGTCTTTCTATTTTAACTACCTTTAGCTCAGGTGGTAGAGTGTTGGATTTCTAATTTTGAGATTCATGTTCAAATCCCTTATTGATCAACACGGAAAATCCTTCAAACATTCATGTGCAAATTTATATGCTTTTAATATGGCTGAAATCTTTCACCCCCAAAAGCTTTTTCATCCTCTTAATTCAGAAAAGTCATAATATATATTAAGACAGTTACAAGTACATCTAACAAATGTTGAGCTGTTTGCATGGTATACTTTAATATTTATAAGTATATGTTACCCTGGTAACCAGTTTGACTGTCTCCTGAGACAGGTGAGGATCTAGCGCAGTGTGGAGCATCATGTCCAGTAACAGGTACGTCACAGAGTGGCCATCCTCGATCTGCCAAACACAATCTCCACATAAATAAGCAGTTCTCAGTCAGCCTTATTACAGCACTGTATAAGACTGGCCTTGTAACATGGATAGTATTGTATAAGACTGGCCTTGTAACATGGATAGTATTGTATTAGACTGGCCTGGTAACATGGATAGTACTGTATAAGACTGGCCTTGTAACATGGATAGTTATGGGGTTCCCCCAGGCTCTGCTTGGTTTCCTCCCACCATAAAACTGGCCGTAATATAAATGAAATATTCTTTAGTATGGCGTAAAACATGAATCAAACAAATAAACAAATTGTAACGTCAACAACAACTCATCTTCTAACAAAACGGTGTGAATATCTGCATATCACATTTGTGGAAGTTTATCCGTAACTTGCCAAATATTGGTGGTTTAAGTCAGGTACTGTGGTTTTTATCACCCATAAAACTGACCCCTATCAAATTAAGAGAAAAATTATTGAGAAAGAAAGAAAATAAATAAATACATGTTTCAACTGGAAACCAAGAAGTCTTTGAAATAGAGACAGAAAAACCTTTTTCTTACCAAAATTCATTTTAAGAGCATGCCAAGGTTGATAAACTAAAGTGGACAACAGGGGTAAAAGGCATGTATAAAAATTGGCATATATTGGAGAGTAACAACAGTATATAGATGAAAGACAGAATTCTCAATAAGTGACCTCCACATGAAAACTTTTGGAGAGTAAATCTTACTCCGTGAAATTTGTTGGCTTCTGGACAATAAATCTTACCGTTTTGGTCCGTGGAACTTGTTGGCTTCTGAACAGTAAATCTTACCATTTTGGTCCGTGGAACTTGTTGGCTTCTGGACAATAAATCTTACCGTTTTGGTCCGTGGAACTTGTTAGCTTCTGGACAGTAAATCTTACCATTTTGGTCCGTGGAACTTGTTGGCTTCTGGACGGTAAATCTTACCATTTTGGTCCGTGGAACTTGTTGGCTTCTGGACAATAAATCTTAACGTTTTTGTCCGTGGAACTTGTTAGCTTCTGGACAGTAAATCTTACCATTTTGGTCCATGGAACTTGTTGGCTTCTGAACAGTAAATCTTACCATTTTGGTCCGTGGAACTTGTTGGCTTCTGAACAGTAAATCTTACCATTTTGGTCCATGGAAGTTGTTAGCTTCTGGACAGTAAATCTTACCATTTTGGTCCGTGGAACTTGTTGGCTTCTGGACAGTAAATCTTACCGTTTTGGTCCATGGAACTTGTTAGCTTCTGGACAGTAAATCTTACCGTTTTGGTCCGTGGAACTTGTTGGCTTCTGGACAGTAAATCTTACCATTTTGGTCCGTGGAACTTGTTGGCTTCTGAACAGTAAATCTTACCGTTTTGGTCCATGGAACTTGTTAGCTTCTGGACAGTAAATCTTACCGTTTTGGTCCATGGAAGTTGTTAGCTTCTGGACAGTAAATTTTACCATTTTGGTCCATGGAAGTTGTTAGCTTCTGGACAGCAAATCTTACCGTTTTGTTCCATGGAACTTGTTGGCTTCTGGACAGTAAATCTTACCATTTTGGTCCATGGAATTTGTTAGCTTCTGGACAGTAAATCTTACCGTTTTGGTCCATAACCTGTTGGCTTCTGGACAGTAAATCTTACCGTTTTGGTCCATGGAATTTGTTAGCTTCTGGACAGTAAATCTTACCGTTTTGGTCCATAACCTGTTGGCTTCTGGACAGTAAATCTTACCGTTTTGGTCCATGGAATTTGTTAGCTTCTGGACAGTAAATCTTACCGTTTTGGTCCATAACCTGTTGGCTTCTGGACAGTAAATCTTACCGTTTTGGTCCATGGAATTTGTTAGCTTCTGGACAGTAAATCTTACCGTTTTGTTCCATGGAACTTGTTGGCTGTCTGTGTTGGAGAGAATTTTCAGAAGGTTGAGCTGGAGCTGTATTAGTTTTTCTCTGATCTCAGGCTCTTCTTCACCGTGCTGAGCCCACAACATAGCTCGTACCCCTTCCAACAGACTAGCCACACTTATCTGGTCACTGGTCACCGCCCGCGGGAAAATCTCCATGTACAAACTCAGCACCTCCTCAAGCTTTACCATCACACCCAGCTCTCTTACCCTCTCAACTGCCAAACATAAAGGAGAAATCAGTCACTAAAAGTACAACATCAAGAAGAGACTAATACCTAATAAAACATACAGGAGAAACCAAGCACTAACACAACATCAAGGAGAAACCAATCACTAATACATCAAGGAGAAACCAAGCACTAATACAACATCAAGGAGAAACCAAGCGCTAATACATCAAGGAGAAACCAATCACTAATATATCATCATCAAGGAGAAACCAATCACTATCACAACAATCAAGGAGAAACCAATCACTAATATATCATCATCAAGGAGAAACCAATCACTAACACAACATCAAGGAGAAACCAATCACTAATACATCAAGGAGAAACCAATCACTAATATATCATCATCAAGGAGAAACCAATCCCTTATACATCACAAAGAAATCAAAACCAAACTTACTCTGGTAGTTGGTCTTCGTCTTACGTTTAACAGGCTTTATTTAATATGTAAGCAAGACGAAGTTAAGATTTCTCTGTAAAACCCAGATCTTACCTTCCACAGCTTCACCTGGTGTTACATCTGTCTGTTTGCCCGGGGTTTTACCCTGGCTGGAGCTGCTGGTTGAAGTGACCGTCTCCCAAGTCTGCATGATCAGCTGGCAGGAGGGAAGGCTCTAACACAACACACAAAAAACATCTTTACAATCAAACAACATTGGGAGACTGGGAGGAAAAAATCAGTCAGCACTAATCAAATCAAGTTTTCTTCATATTTCCAATACAGCCCAAATGGTAACCCCCCAGAAAATACCACCCTTACAAATGTCAGAGGTAAAGTATTATAATGGTAATGAAATTTGTGAAAGTTTGTCATGTAGCTTTACGTTACAATTCCTCCTTACATACAGGTACCAAAAGTTAAAGAGCTCTGTTTTGGCCTCCCAAAACATAATATAAACATAAGCATGTCATGCTTTTGACATTGTTATTCATCGATAAAACGCTGCTATTCATTTTCGGTCTATAGCTGATAAAACTTAATTTATTTATTCATTTTATTTGATTCATGTTTTACGTCTTGCTCAGACATATTTCACTTATACGATGGCTACCAGCATTGTAAGTGGGAGAAAACAGGACAGAGCCAATGGGAAATCCACAACCATCCAAAGGTTGCTGACAGACCTTCCCAAGCACAACTGAGGTGGAAGCCAGCAAGAGCTTGAGATAAAACTGTTTAGGAGCACCTACCTTTGTGAGCATGTCTGTAAAACTTTCCAGGAACCAAGCTTTCTGGGCAGGAGTGAAGCGGACACTCATGTCTGTGCTCTTCACCCAGCTCTCCTTCACCCACACAGCCTTTCTCAGCACCACAAGTACCATATCCAAGACACCATCCTGGACAGACACACTCTTATGCTGGATGTAGAGACAGAACATAGAGGCAGAATACTAACTGACATATATTTATTATTTCATCAGAGTTTCACAGTAGTTAGGCATTTCTCACTTATATGACAGCGGCCACATTTATTGGTGGAGAGAACCTGAGGGTTCAGATTAAACTACTCACCTTGATATTGACCTTCACCAGGTACCTGACTAACAGCGGAGCCTCACCTGGGGCATTTACGATTATGCGCAAACACCGATGTCGACAGCCTATGAGAACTAATCATGTTACGATAACGACAAATAACATGATTGGCTCCGCTAGGCTGGCGGCACCAGTGCTTCAGTAAAATCGTAAGCGCGCTTAAACTAACTCATGTAAGACAGGTAATAAAGCACAAATTAGGGTAAACATCTATTTTAACCTGTGTATGAATTTACAGCCAGTAAATGATACCTATCCAAGTTTTCACTTAAAATGCTCACTCAATACCTACTTCTTATTGCTGGAAGACAAGTGATCTCCAAGTGATAACAAATAACAGTCGCATAAATGGCCTTAATAGTGCACTGTACATGGCTTAATACCTCCACAAATTACATATCGAATGTCAGCAAAATGTTTTCTTCAGATTAATATATTACAAAAGATTCTGAAAAACAAAAAGATACCTTTAGTCCCTGCAGGAGGTCCTCTAACACTGGGGGAAACATCAGTTTCTGGACAATGTCCAGAACTGTGGCTATCTCCATATGTGCTGGCAGTTTGCTAGGAGGTGGTGCACTTGACACACGATCATACACCTGTGAAACGTAAGTACTATAAGGGGAAATTCTTTTTAAATTTGTAATGGGTATTTCTTGCGGGAGTTTTGCTATCACAATGTACATGACCCCTGACACAAATAACACTATATCATGAAGACAAAATTAAAAACAATGAACAAACATCCATGGTGAAATTTGACTACTACATATAAAATGCTTTTGTGATAGGCACAACATTCACCTCACACACAGAAACGTTCACAAAGCCATTTCGGACTTAAATCAAAATTTAAAACCTCATCACAATACTTAGTTTTTTGGTACAGGAAATTGGAACTTTCACCTACTCTTGAGATTACATTGATGAGGTCATCAAAGTTTTAATTTCTAGTGCCATGAAAAGCTTTTAACATCAAACTTTAAATTTTAAATAACTCGGAAATCGTTTGTGGATTCATCCTCAGCTCTCACATGTTCATACCTTACACAGAAACTGGACCCGCTCCACCCAGATGGCTGATGGCCGTGGGGTGAGGCTAGACTTGAGCTGTTTGACATAACCCTCAATCTGATCCGGGCTCGTCACCAGTATGTTAATGATCAGTTCCTGGACAGCAGGCTCAGAGAAATAGGTGTTGAGGTTGTGGAGGAGGGTGCTGAGGAGGGGGTTCACATTCCTGTCACATAAACATTTACCATATAGTACCGTAATTCTTCCAAAATTTAAGCCTTTTCCCAAGGTGGCAGTCCGTCTGTTTTGGTTAGAAAATGGGGGAAAGAGGTAATCCTCTCACTACTCCTTCTAACGGTCACACAAAAGACCAGAGCTTCGTCGCCATGTGTGGTAACTATACACTCGGCTCTCCTGTCACTTGCTGTCGGAGGTTTAGGCCCAGTGCCTGGGCTATTGACTTCCACAGCGGGGGTCAGATACTGATTCCCTGCCTTGAGCTACACCCAACAGTTAAATGTTTACTGGTGTCTGCCAAGTGCAAATTCTAATGAATGATCACTGCATAGTAATACTTTTATTCGTCTGTGTTTCATGCTGCTGTAGAGCTAACCATAAAAATACCAGCTGGTATTTCCTGTCGTATTTGGCGTAGTTTGCGATTCCAAATGCTATTTCTGTCTATGAGTGCCCTGGGCACATATCGGTAACTCGGCGTTATCCAAAAATGTTAATGTTTGGTCAGATCTCTTCTCCCTAGTCGTCTTACCTCCAGGACTTTTATGTGACTTCCATGAACAGAGAGTGCTTTTTGGGATCTTCAGACGTTTTGTCATTGGTGGATGCCTATCTCTTTTGCCAGGTCAAGTGCCTTAATTTTTTGGGTCATAGTGTACAAGTGGTAATTACCTCGTTAACTGTCTTCATGTCAATCAAGATTGGTGATGCTGAGATGCAATGGTATGTGCAAATTTAGTTCTGAGCTATGGTACACTTCAAATATATATATATATATATATATTTTCCAAACAAAGATTCATGGGAGGGTGTTATTGTAAGTGAGCTTATATGATCAAAAAAACTAAATGTTGTGAAAAACATCCTCAACGATGCAGATGATACTCTTCTGCCATGTTACATCTCTGCCATGTTACATCTCTGCAGGCTTCTGTGAACAACCGGGGGTATAAGGAGGGATACAGACTGCACTCATTTATTCATTTGAGTGGTGTTTTGTGCCTTACTCAAGAATATTTCACTTTAAGTATAATACACGACGGCGGCCAGCATTATGGTGGTAGGTTGCATTTTACAAGGCTCCCTTTTATAGATTATTTCCCCACACGGCCTGTCACCTGTGGAGTACATGGAATAACCTTGGAATGGTTGTATGAAAGCCGTTTTTCCCCCTACTTAATTTGATGTCCTGGTTAAAACATAGCAGATCTCGTGAGATGTGTAACAGGGACATGTTTGCAAATTTATATTTTGAAAAAAAAAAAATAGAAACCATTTTTTAGTTTCACAATAATTCATGACCATGTTGTCTTGTTACAAGAATGGTTTGTGCAATTAAATATATTCGTAGTGCAAGATCACTCTGCTGTACAAACTGCATTACATAAAAGGTGATTATTTGGTGAAAAATCCTGTTAAGTTCTAGCTGACATACTGCAAATTAGAACATGAACTTTTTTGTCAAAATGTAGGTGATATGCAATTTTTAAAGGAGAAGAAAAATTAAAAACATGACACTATAGTCTGAAAAGAGCACATTTTTTTCTATCTGGTGGTGCCTGTGGCATAATTTTGCCATTTTTCCTCGCCCTACATGCAAAGCCTAAATATGGCAAATCTGGCATAAATCGCTGAGTCCATCGTGTCCTCCATCTTTAACACCCTGTAATTTATGCTGGGGGTGTGTTGCCTCTCCGCCAATGAGAGTTTTTTGTTAAAACTGCTGGCTTGTTCGTGTAAACTCAGAACCTACGTGCAACATTCCGGTTTCCTTATTGTCAAGCGGAAAACGAACTGTACTGGAAAGACATGACTGCACTTCGGCGGTTTCCGACGACAATCTCCTCCTAACACAGAAGACTTCAGGACTAGTTCTTAGGCAAAATGGAGTTGCCCACAGAAGATTTTGGAGCTGACATTATTCATAATTTATCTACTTGATGTACGCATTAGAATTTTTTACGGCATCCACCTGCGAAGAAAAGCATACTCTTTTCAATGGTATGTTGTATACTCTCACTTCCCACTGTGTTTAGAACCATTGTACCCACCGTGAGGACGTCCCAAACGAGTTGTCGTAGAAGATGATACCCGTTTTCTGTACACAGCACAGATGGGTGAGAACTTCAATGACCAGACTCTTGACAAGCACCTGATCCTCCTCACTCTGCGTGATCACCTGTGTATGTAAACGAGAGATGTTTTGTGGTCAAATCTCAAGGGTCGTAAACAGCATGTTTTTGTGGTTCTGAGCCTTAAACTACAGAGTCACATTCACTGATTGCTGCCTACTGTCATACTCAAGAAATTTTCACATATACGTGTACATGACTACAGTTGGAATCATTGGTGGAGAAAAGTGCCCTGGGTATACCACCAAACTTTTACACAGGTAAACTCCCCTGGGTATACCCCTAAACTTTTCCACAGATAAACTCCCCTGGGTATACCCCCAAACTTTTACACAAGTAAAGCGCCCTGGGTATACCACCAAACTTTTACACAGGTAAAGTGCCCTGGGTATACCACCAAATTTTTACACAGGTAAAGTCCCCTGGGTATACCACCAAACTTTTACACAAGTAAAGCGCCCTGGGTATACCACCAAACTTTTACACAGGTAAAGTGCCCTGGGTATACCACCAAAGTTTTACACAGGTAAAGTGCCCTGGGTATACCACCAAACTTTTACACAAGTAAACTCCCCTGGGTATACCCCTAAACTTTTACACAGGTAAACTCCCCTGGGTATACCACCAAACTTTTACACAGGTAAAGTGCCCTGGGTATACCACCAAAGTTTTACACAGGTAAAGTGCCCTGGGTATACCACCAAACTTTTACACAAGTAAACTCCCCTGGGTATACCACCAAACTTTTACACAGGTAAAGTGCCCTGGGTATACCACCAAACTTTTACACAGGTAAAGTGCCTTGGGTATACCACCAAACTTTTACACAGGTAAAGTGCCCTGGGTATACCCCCAAATTTTTACACAGGTCAAGTGCCCTGGGTATACCACCAAACTTTTACACAGGTAAAGTGCCCTGGGTATCCCACCAAACTTTTATACAGGTAAAGTGCCCTGGGTATACCACCAAACTTTTACACAGGTAAAGTGCCCTGGGTATACCACCAAACTTTTACACAGGTAAAGTCCCCTGGGTATACCACCAAACTTTTACACAGGTCAAGTGCCCTGGGTATACCACCAAACTTTTACACAGGTAAAGTGCCCTGGGTATACCACCAAACTTTTACACAGGTAAAGTGCCCTGGGTATACCACCAAACTTTTACACAGGTAAAGTCCCCTGGGTATACCACCAAACTTTTACACAAGTAAACTCCCCTGGGTATACCCCTAAACTTTTACACAGGTAAAGTGCCCTGGGTATACCACCAAACTTTTACACAGGTAAACTCCCCTGGGTATACCACCAAACTTTTACACAGGTAAAGTGCCCTGGGTATACCACCAAAGTTTTACACAGGTAAAGTGCCCTGGGTATACCACCAAACTTTTACACAGGTCAAGTGCCCTGGGTATACCACCAAACTTTTACACAAGTAAACTCCCCTGGGTATACCCCTAAACTTTTACACAGGTAAACTCCCCTGGGTATACCACCAAACTTTTACACAGGTAAAGTGCCCTGGGTATACCCCCAAATTTTTACACAGGTAAAGTGCCCTGGGTATACCACCAAACTTTTACACAGGTAAAGTGCCCTGGGTATCCCACCAAACTTTTATACAGGTAAAGTGCCCTGGGTATACCACCAAACTTTTACACAGGTAAAGTGCCCTGGGTATACCCCCAAATTTTTACACAGGTCAAGTGCCCTGGGTATACCACCAAACTTTTACACAGGTAAAGTCCCCTGGGTATACCACCAAATTTTTACACAGGTAAAGTGCCCTGGGTATACCACCAAACTTTTACACAGGTAAAGTGCCCTGGGTATACCACCAAACTTTTACACAGGTAAAGTGCCCTGGGTATACCACCAAACTTTTACACAGGTAAAGTCCCCTGGGTATACCACCAAACTTTTACGCAGGTCAAGTGCCCTGGGTATACCACCAAACTTTTACACAGGTAAAGTGCCCTGGGTATACCACCAAACTTTTACACAGGTAAAGTGCCCTGGGTATACCACCAAACTTTTACACAGGTAAAGTCCCCTGGGTATACCACCAAACTTTTACACAAGTAAACTCCCCTGGGTATACCCCTAAACTTTTACACAGGTAAAGTGCCCTGGGTATACCACCAAAGTTTTACACAGGTAATGTACAGACATGCACACTATATCAGTAAAAGACAGGTAGTTGTCAATGACTGTAAGAAGTGCACACAGCCCAACAAGTGCTGTCAACTGTTTACTGTCACCAAGGCCCAAACATACAGGATAGAGCAAGGGATCTTAGTTAGATCACATGAAAGACAATAACCAGTCTGAAAAACAGAGAGAAAAATAACATGTCTGGTGTATATGTAACACTAACTAGATAACATTTTAGCAGCTAGAACAAAACATCAAATATTTATTTATTTATTTATTTATTTATTTATTTGATTGGTGTTTTACGCCGTACTCAAGCCAGCATTATGGTGGGTGAAAACCGGGTAGAGCCAGGGGGGAAACCCACGACCATCCGCAGGTTGCTGGCAGATGTATGGCCAGAGAGGAAGCCAGCATGAGCTGGACTTGAACTCACAGCGACTGCATTGGTGAGAGGCTTATGGGTCATTACGCTGTGCTAGCGCGCTAACCAACCAAGCCACGGAGGCCACAAAACTTCAAATTATACAACAGGAGAAATATCTTGCAAATGGTTTTGTTCCATCCTTCCATATGCCTCTCAAAGAAGTTGTTTGTAGGTAACTTCTTTCCTTCTCACTCTTTTGGCTCCCTCGAAATTTAACATATGTAGCTAAGGTTATGAAAACAAAAGTTAAAGAAAAATGAAATTACAAATTCTGGATACTACACTAATGACCCAAATTAGCCTCCAATATAGAGATGCATGATGAGGGTTCAAATATTACAGAAACTTATATCCTTGGTCACATGTTTACCTACATATTCATGTACAAAAGATCAAATCTCAGTTGGATTGGAGAGTTTGGTACATTGGACTAAGGTGTCTTAAGACTCACAATCTGTTCATCAGTCAATCTGCTGGAGCTGTGTTTGTGGGGCTTGGCACTCCCATGCCACTTGGCAGGCCCCCTCCAGCTGAGAACCTTACACAGGTGCTGGAGAGACTGGTCATTGAATAACTTCACTTTTAGCGTCTTGTTTATGGCAGGGTTTTTCACTACCTGAGGGAGGTAAACAAAACCACATTAATAAAACTAGATTAATAATACGGTGGACTAAGAAGTTTTTTATTCACTTTGGATTCCATGATCAAAAAAATATATATGTCTTAGCTTAATTTGTCCATCAACTTTGTTTAACTTTTGTGCTTTTTCACATGTGTACATGTACTTGGGCCTATTTTTATTGAACTATTGTTGTGTAGTACTGTAACTGCAAACATTTGTTTCAAAAAAATGTAGTTTTAGTTAAAAAGTAAAGGTTATAAAATATTGATTTTAATGTTGAAAATTTTACATATAAGTTAAAAGTTACAGTAAGTTTCAACAGTAAATCTAAAATGGATCAAGTTCTAAGCCCAGTAAAATCCAGATTGAACAGTATCATAACTGTTTCTTTTTTCAAACTGAGTTATGGTCTTAATTTTTGTTAATTTTTGTTACCTGCTGGAGAACAGTCAGTAACACAGTCTGAATGGCCTCCAGCTTATCCATGTGCATATCTTTGAAAACCGCTTGAAGTAACACTGAATGAACAAAGTGTAAAGAAAACAACAAAATGACACTACAGCAGTCATTTATTTATTTATTTATTTATCTGATTGGTGTTTTACGGTGTACTCAAGAATATTTCACTTATGCAACGACGGCCAGCATTATGGTGGGAGGAAACCAGGCATAGCCCAGGGGAAACCCCAGCAGGCAATTAAATGAGAACGTGTTAACAGTGATTGTTGCTGAATGCTATGCTCAGAAATATTTATAAAAAGTGTGGCCACTTACATGTATATGTTATTTATTTATATGAATTTTGTTTTCCCCCCGTAATCTAGAATATTTCACTTGTATGATGACCACCAGTGTTATGGTGGGAGGAAAGTCCATGATCATGGGCAGGTTGCTGGCGGACCTTCCCACATACTACCGCAGAGGGAACCAGCAGGTCATATTTACGGGTGTAGGATAATGGGCTCGGGCTAAACGACTAACTCTTGCAAGTTACTGACAAACTCTGTCAAATAAAGTATACCATGCTGGTGGAAGACAAGACGAAGTGGTCTTCAATAAACCATAGACTGTGCAAACAGCTCCATAAACACTGTTGACCGCTTATTTTCACCAAGGCATCATGGCAAATGAGAGCCAGGGAATAAAGAAGATAAATTTGAACAAACTTGAAGCAATAAATGTAACTACTCTAATCCTGGAATTGTGAAATAGCAAAAATGGCAAGGTCATACTTCACACTAAACAGTTTGAGTATGTCTTTCACATGAGAAGACTGGCCCTGATAGCACAGCTGGCAGAGCATCCGCTTCAGCGGGGCGGTAGATCCAGGATCAATCCTTGATCGAGTCACACCTAAGACTTTAAAAGAGAAAGTTGTAACTTCCTCGCTTGGCGTTCAGCATGAAGGGGATAGTGCAACGACCTGGTTGACCCGTATCAGTATAATGGCTTGAGCGGGGCCGCTTACTTGCCTTTGGTAAGTCGTTTCAGTGAAGCAGAACTAGATAAAAGAGCAGTGGAAATCCGTCCTGCAACAAGGAGGCACATTAAATGCATTCTAAGCATTCCTTCTTCGTCATATGACTGAAAAATCATTAAGTATGACGTTAAACCCCAAGCACGCACTCACTAACATGAGGGGTGAGCACTGTATATATCTTATGTGACATCAGCTTTTGTAGGTTCAAGGTTTGCAGACAAAACCCCCTACCGCCCCCCACAACTTACTCTTCTGCTCCACCACCTGTTTGGTGACACCCTCATCGCCCACCACAAGGAAGGCCAATACAAACAGCTGTACACATGTCCTCACATCCTGGGGATCCTGTCAACAACAACAACATTGTACTAGTAGTCATCATTTTCAAATACAAACACAACTTTACATTTTCCAGTAGAAAATATTATTATTCAAAAATACAATCCTCCTGAAAAAAAAAATGCATTTTTTAGAGACAAACATAGATCATAAAATACAATTCTCAATTATTCAGTTCATAAGGAATCATAAATACTTTTAATGGGAACTCTTTGCATACCTTAATATCTCTGCGATACATCAGTGCATACATATCGCTGAGAGAATTGGAGAACTGTAGTTGGAGAAAAACATCTCTAGCCGAGTCTGTGTTGAGCATCACCATGGCAGTCAGCAGTCTGAGAGCAGACTTGATCTGGGAGGACTTGTTTCTCATGGCTAACTGGTAATACACGGAACCTGTGTTACGTTCCAGAATATGCTGCACAATCACATTACCACACGACTGGTACTGTGCCAGGTCATCTGCTATTCTCGTCAGAATGTGTTCTAGACTGGTGAATATCAACTGATACTGCAAGAAATCATGACAAGCAGCATGTTAGGGTCTACAATATGGCTATGAGTGAGTTAGTGAGTGAGTGAGTGCTTTGGGTATAAAGCTGTACTTAACAATTTTTCAGTCATATGACGACGAACAATATGGCTATGATTTAGAAATTAGGGCTTGTACATGACAAATATGTAATGAACTTCCTAACGTTCATTTTATAGGTTCACATATGTATACATCACTATCTTCATACAGTTGCCAAGTATAATCCTCATTTCAAATGTCTTGCAAATGTGAAGCATCATTTGCTCAACAAAAAAGAATGGAAAATCTGATTGGCATAAGCAAATTCTCTTCCTTTCACTGATTTGGAGACATATGTCAAATACAAAAGCCAAGAGAAGACAACTTTATCATACTGCAGTACCATTATGCATGCAAGGTAGGCAGCATATGGCCATCAAGTAATTTTTTTTTCTCTTCGGGTTTGTTTACATACAAGCGTGTACATGCATTTATTTAAATTCATGTAATTAGCGATAATGAAATATCTGTAACACAAAACTTAAAACAAATTAATCTGAATTATTCTGCATTATTCTTCTTTGTTTATTTATTTGTTTGATTTATTTTATTTGATTGGTGTTTTACGCCGTACTCAAGAATATTTCACTTATACGACGGCGGCCAGCAATATGGTGGGTGGAAACCAGCCACAGCCCGGAGGAAATCCACAACCATCCGCAGGTTGCTGGCAGACCTTCCCACTTACGGCCTGAGAGGAAGCCAGCATGAGCTGGACTTGAACTCACAGCGACCGCATTGGTGAGAGGCTCCTGGGTTATTAACGCTGCGCTAGCGCCCTAACCAACTGAGCCACGGAGGCCCCTCTTCTTTGTTTATACTGATGGCAAAATAACATACTGGTAGTATATGCAGCTGCATACCTCAGATGGCTTTCTTCTTCCAGCATCCAGTACAGCCAGAATTTCAGATCCATCTTTGGATGAACAGCAGAATTCCTTAACAATGTCATAGTCAGATTGTATAGGAAACTTCTCTGCACAGAATATAAACTCCTCCAAAGCTGTAAGTCAAATAAAAGTTCGATGAAGAAACATGAGTTACAGCACGTTGCAGATTACTTGCACTGATCATAGCCAATAGTTCATTTTCACAACGAATGCCATTTAGATATGATTTAGGCCGAATTCAAATTATTGTACTGATTGGAAAAAAAACTTTAACTGTGCTCCCTTTCCCGCTTTGACTGTACGTATGCATATAACACAGACAATCAAAATGGGGATGCTCACCGTTCACTGTTTAACACTTTAATGAACAATTCTGACTTTAATGGCTTTAATATCTGAGGATCAGATGGCTGGAAAAGAGTGTGTATGTGGTCCTGAATAGATGGACTAAACCACATCTCATTACATTTCAACAGGCGTGTTTCTTAATTATGAGTATTTTTACCACATCTCACCCATATGTCAATTATTTTTCACCCTCCCCCACTTAAGTCCAACCACAGCCCCCACCTGCACCTCATTTTCATCACTTCAACGCACAACTTCCCCATTAAAAGTGAGTAAGGTGTAAAGAAAAAGTTGCTTCTCAGATGCTCCCCGACTAGTCTGAGCACACTGACTAGTAAGTTGAGAAATATTTGGACACTCCATAATTATGGCTGCTCGATCTCTAACCACATATCCTACAGTTTACTCATGTGGTGAAGAACAAACTGCAAAATTCTGTCGGTTTTTCAGTTTAAAAATGACCAATTTGAGTAGACCAAGCCAATTTTTGATCTAACAAAACAGTGATTCCCTAGGCTAGGGATTGTTGATTGAAAACATACATGCAGGTGGCAGAATCATTCGAATGCTTTCTATACTTAATATTTAATAACTTAATATACATAACTTCAATGCCTGTGACAGAAGACCCAACTTTACATAACTGGACATAAAACATGGAAAAACAGTCCAATCTCTACCACTTATTTGCTTGCGACCAATCAGAGCGGAGATTTTATCGTCCTGCCTGGTTACAACAATGGAGGCAAGTTGAACTGACAGCAGCTAAATGAAACACCTATAAACTCACAGGTTTCAGACTTTGGTTAACCAAGAGGAAGCATGTTTTCTTTGCCGATTCATGCGCCAATGTACAGCTTAGGCTATTGGGCTATTTTTCAGCGTCAAGTATGAACCAGTCAAGTAAAGTTGGGTCTTCTGTCATACGCAATGAAGTTATGAACCTTGTTATACATATTAGGTATAAATAGTATTCCGAGGATTTTACCACCTATGGTTGAGAAAAGTGTCAAGTAGGAAATCCTACACAGGTTCTAAGTGCGGATAGGAAAATAGCCAGCATTTTGGAAAGAGACTTCTGCTAGATGTTGTATTGTTAGCATACGTCTAATTAAATGAAAAGCTACACAGACAGTCCAAATGATAGTAGAGCGCATCGTTTTCTCCTGTGACGTTGCAGTGCGTGTGTACTTCATATCTGTTTTATGAGCACATGTGCATCTATAATTGTGACATAATAAAGGAAAGAACAAATGAGTTCACAACTTTGCACCGTCCTGATACAGACGGGAAGGAGTTTTACCAGTTCCCCATTAGGCTGGTTGCTGACCCTCTTCTCACATGTTCATTGTCAAAAGCAGATTCTTCAATGAACTGACATCACTCTACAATGCTGCAGCGACCTCAGCTTTACAACTCCCACATCAACTTTACAAATTCCGAGAGTGGGGAATTTTCAAGTTGAGGTTGCTCACATATAGAAGAATGATGCCAATGAGCCAAGCTGGCAATTTAGGAGTCTTGCGAGTTCATGGAGGTTTAGGCAAGACAAGATGGAGGCTCTCACAAACTAACGTGACCAAAAAGCGTCATTTGCAGTATCTGCTGGACTGAATATCTGGCATTGTCAGGTCTGTCGTCTCAAATGCGTGATTAACTGGTACTGTAAAATCACGCTCTCTGGCCGCATTAGTTTGCGCGAGTCTGTTTGTCTTAAAGTACATTTGTGACAATGCCTCGGTCAAAATTAAAAACCAATAGTCTGCATATACAGAAAAGTGCATTACCATGTAACTAACAGTTCATTTCACTTTAGATTCACATTCTGTAGCCAAAAAATTGAGTTAAACTTTGTCAAATCTCCTCTTTTTCAGTGCACTGGCCTCCTGTCATAGTTGGGAAATCTACGACACAGAAGTGAGGGTCTCGTACCTAGCCTCGTGCAAATGTGCCGCCGTATTTGGTCCCACAGCAAAAAAATGTTTTAACCACATTTTCACCATGAACATCTGAGGAGGGGATCATTGACTAACAATATGAGCAACCATATATTGATCAGCTGCCAGGGAATGCTGTCAGATCGAAGGGTACAGCTAAGACAACCTGACATGGCCTGGAGCACGGCTGGAAGTTTTAAGTTACAACAACAACATCCACGTTTAGAAACCCACCAGTGAACGTTGTGTTTGGATCCCGCAGCTTAAAAATGAACTCTACAACAGTGAAGGGTTCTTTCTCTGTGGCGACAACTCCTGACTTTTGCTGTGCTTTAATGTCGCTCTTCTTGCGCTTCTCAGCTGTTTCTGAGGCATTACTGACCCGCGACGCACGACGTTTACGATTGCCGACATCTGCCTCCATGTTTACAGTCGCTAACACGTGCTTCCGGTTATGAGTGTGACGTCATTCTTCATGACTTCCGCTGTTGGAATTAGGAAATCTGTCACAAGGGAAATACTCATCACCAATACACGGAGTAAAGCGTCACAGAGCGTTTGTGTCTCATATCTGAGTTTTTGATTTTTAGGTACCACACGGAGGATTCGCTGATATAAACGAAGAAAATGTCACAAATGGAAAGTATCCTTTTTCGACTATGGCTGGCTGGCTGGCTGGCTGGTTGTACATGTATGATGTGTTTTGATTTCTTGAACTGTTAAGTGTAAATCTACGACTACAATTTTATACCAGTTACACCGTTTACCATACACATTACTTATTTTGATATAATGTAATAACTGACTGATATTCGAATTGTAATCCATTTTTGATTGAGTTCGCACAGCTTAATACAATGAAAGTAAATGAAAATTTGCATCAGCTATAATATAATGTTTAAGAACTAAACTGTAGAAATCATATTGAGAGGCCCAGGATAAAACCCAGGCCAGGTCGAATGAAAGTCAGAACGCCCTGTAGCCAGAATGCCCTCTACCTAAACGCCTTCTTTATATAATGCATATTCAAGCTAGCGTCATATGGGCTGTGATTGTATGGTATGAATTCTGTATGTGCTCTATGTATATATATATATATTTTAGCAACCTATAAATGTTGCTAAATATTGCTATTGTAAAATGCACATTTTAAAATTATTTCTGGACTTTAAAGTTTGTAAACTGATTGCATGTAAATATGATTGTTGTTGAATAGAGAAATGGATTTGATATTTCTGACAAAGATTATACATAGTTGATATTTGCTGATATTTGTCACATACCTGTACTTCCAAACATATCTAGGCTTACAGGGAGTGACATTTAGGTAAAGGGTGTTCAGATACAGGGTGTTTTTGCTAGTGGACATTTTGAACTGATCCTGTCAGGTCATACCAGTGACTTTAAAAATGGTACTTGTGGCTGCCACACTGAGAGGTTAGTGACTGGGTAGGGTGTCATGTCTGGTGTCGTCGGCATGTTACTTCAGTGACGGCAACACTTTGGTGGCATGGACTCGCCGTCAAGGAGACACAGTATATCTACACAGTAACTACACGCACCTAATCACTCCTCCTCATCTTATCAGTGAAAAATTGTAATGTACAACGTAAAACCCCAAGGATTCACTCATTTTTTAAAATGTAGAGACTGCTAGGGATTTGTATAGTATTGGATGGTGACTGTGTCTGTTGTTGAACCGCTTCTCAAATGTTTACTTCGAAAAGCAGATTCTTCAGTCAATTGAAATCACTGCCTCTAACATGTGAAAGCATCCAGTACTTCAAAACTTCTGACAGATATGACTGAGCCACCGGCTCTACTGGATTAGTAGGTCACCCATGTTTATACCATGCTATGCTCCTTATAAAAAGTAAAGGTTGGAAATGCCGTCCTGCCTAACTCCACCTCAACAATGCTGAATGGACTCTAAATACATCATTCTGGCACCAATTTTGACACATATCTCCTCTACCGATGCTGTCCAACACATTTTGCCATTCATACATGCAGTCAGTGTGTATTTTTCCCGTAAAAGACACATTTAGCACGGACATAGGAATTAGACCACTTCTCTTGCAAATTGCTGCAATTGCTTCCTGTGATTATATGCCAATTTCTGTTTGTGATATACATATATGATCTGTAAGTCCTTTCCTTAACCTGATAGAACATCTATTCAACCTGAAATTTGCTGCCAAAGATTTAGAAAGAAATGCTAAGAAATGTGAGAAAAGTGAAAAAGAAGAAAAAGTCAAGTTAAAAAAGGTAAGTTTCAAACTTTATTGTAATTCAGAACTGAATTATTTCATGCTTGAATCATTCTCTTTTCAGAATGCTGTGTGTTACCCAGCATCTTCTATGATAAGCTGATTGATTCATGTATTGTTCACTTCTCAAATTTTGTCATTATTTTTGCCAGCTATACTTATTATGTTAAATTTCATGTACAAGTGTTTTTAGGGATTCATAATGTAGAATTATTTGATTGCATATGAAAATTACATATTACTTTGAATAAAACAGGCTATACAGAAAGGAAATATGGAGGGTGCCAAAATCCATGCAGAAAACTCAATACGACAAAAGAACCAAGCTTTGAATTTCCGGCGAATGAGTGCCCGGATAGACGCTGTTTCTCAGAGAGTGCAGACAGCTGTGACAATGAAACAGGTGAGTTAATCATGTGCGTCCTGGCTCAACATTTCCTGACTACACAAGCTGGTTCTAAATGGTGTAAAACCAACTGAAATCATTCTCTGCTATTATCAGGGAGTTCTTTGAACTACCTCTTTACTTTATAAGCACAGCTATACAGAAAAGGTAATGTAGTAAGAAAAATAGCACACTGCTTTGTCCGACTCGTTTTTAGCAAGTATTGTTCCCAGTTGTACAGATACCATCATACATATTATGCATGTGCAGTTTTATTCTCAAAACAGTAGTTCTGTTACATTTACACACACAGCGATACCATGGTGTTTATGGCAACCTGTGGATGATCGTGGGTTTTCCCTGGGCTCTGCTCGGTTTTCTGTCACCGTAATTCTGGTCCCCATTGTTAAGTGAAATATCCTTGAGCGTGGCCTAAAACGCCGATCAGATAAATAAATAAATAAATGAATAACAAGTGTTTAGTCTTCAAGGATCAGTTTATGTGTTTTGGGATTGTTGTATCACTTTGCATTGGTTCTGTTGGAAGGTAACCTCCTCTATGGCTGGAGTGGTCAAATCTATGGAATCAGCAATGAAGAGTATGAATTTAGAGAAGGTAAGAATTCATTGTGAACTGCCAGTTTTTCCAGAACTCGATACAAATGGCAGGGATATTTTTTCACATAGTAAAAAAGATAAACTGATATACATCTATCCAACAATTGTTAAAAGTTTAGTTAGAACATTCATTTCAAAACCAAATGAAAAAACAGGGGAACTATTTGTATAGTGGTTGTGTGAAGTTTCTGATGTCTCTGAGTTTTCTCTCCGTGAGGTCGTCGTCATATGACTGAAAAATTGTTGAGTACGACGTTAAACCCCAAGCACTCACTCTCTCCCTGAGGTATGGATGTACTTACCTGCTCCCCTGATGGTGTGCCTGACTTGGGCCCATCTCTATAAGCATGATAACTTGATACTTTACTTTGCAGCACCAAGAAGGCAAACAATATGCAGTTTTCGAGTTACGCCATTATGATAACAGAATGACGTCTTGGTGCAAAAAGACGTCGCCACTTTACGGCACAGTAGGGCTACTTGCCTATCTTTTAACATGGCAGTGATCGTGTTTAAATCAAAGTATAGACAGAACATCATGTTTTGTGCAATATTGGGGGAACGCTAATTCACCCCTGAACACAATTCAGAAGATCAGTGTAATCCTTTCAATTACTTCTCTATATTCTATATACCACCCCAATGTTAAAATTACCAGATTGGCCCTACTGTGCCGTAAAGTGACGATGTCATATCATAAAGGGACGTCACTCTGTCGTCATAACGTCATATCTTGAAACATGCGTATTGTATAGTGTCATGACTGTTTCTCCTTGCACATGTAGGTGTCTCAGTTAATGGACCGCTTTGAGACTCAGTTTGAGAACCTAGATGTGCAGTCTCAGGTGATGGAGAACACGATGAGTGCCTCGTCTACGCTGACAGCACCCCAGGGCCAAGTAGACAGTCTCATGCAGGAGGTGGCAGATGAGGCAGGGTAAGTCAACAAGCCTGTACCCCAGCAGTCAATGCTATTATCCATATTTCAGGCATAGAAGTATAGAAAGATGTTGGTTCCATATCATTTGTCTAATCCAACAAATTTTAAGGCAGATTTTGACTGATGTTATTTGTTTTATTTCCTGCCTTTCTGATGTAGATAAGGTCATTTTGGAAAGAAATGGCCCGAAAAGAAATTTAAATAATTTTCTGAGGTTGAGTTAAGGACTGGACACAAGGTACTGTATTAGTGGTTCCTACTAATGTACTAAAGCCTGTTGCGTTACATTTCACTTGATACAAACAAGTGCAATACTATTCAGCAGAATGTCATTAATGTTAAACCATAGGTGGGACTGTGCCAGGTGAGGCACTATTTCAGATGTAAAAACAAATATTACTGTGCAGTGATTTATTTACAAACAAAAGAAAGCAGGGTGATTTTTAAGATAAATGCCAACCAAAATTTCAACTGAGAAATCTCACAAAACATGTCCTCAAAATGGGGATAATTCTGTTTATGTTTATAAAACATTTTCATTGGTTGGTGGTTGGGCTTCTGATGCTCATCCGGTCTTTTTCCATATTTTTTTTCTCCATTGTGTTTTCTTCAATTTTTATCAAAACTGCTGAAGTTTCCATGGTGCCGAGCTTAATACTGGGTGGGCTCTTTTCTAAACAAGTCGCACTAACTTGTTAAAGCTGAGTCACTTGACACACAAAATGTCTGAGTGACGGACTAAGATGGAAGTAATTGATTGTACAAAATTTGACATTCATGATGTTGATGTAGAGATGATAGCTGTAAGTTGGCTATGTGTTTGCAGGCTGGAGTTAAACATGGATCTTCCATCAGCTCAGACAACCTCAATAGGAGCATCCACACAGTCATCTCAAGCTTCTCAGGAACAGGTAAGGAAAGCCCAAGGCTCTTGTGGGTGTCAAGGTGTCAGCTACGAATTCAGGAAGTTCTTACAGGGGACTTTGCGAGTGTTAAGATCAAAGTCAAAGATTAAGAAAAGGCCCTCCCTTATCATGTGGGTTGTTAAAAATGTTTGGCAGCTTTTATTAGCATATATTTACTGATCACCTGTCACGTATCTGTGTTCCAGATGTAAAAATGACACACCTTTCCTTTAGGAACTTCTTAAGTTCACATATGTTCAACTCCTCAGTTTCCTTCATTGTTCATCCACTCTAAATAACTTGTTTGAAACGTTTCTCAGACACCTATGCTATGATAGATGTAATCAGAAAAAGTTGCAAAAACATTTCAATTCACATTGAACTATGACTTTTTTCAGCCATAAATGAGTTCAAACTCGAAAACTCTTTTTTTCTACTCACTGACAGTCTGGAAGGACAACTAAAAACTCTTTTTTCCTACTCACTGACAGTCGGGCAGGATAACTACAGTTTTATCTGAAGGATGTGGTTTAGAGTGTCATCTGTCAAGGAAATTTTCCACCTGTCATTGTAGAACAAGATATTTTGAGCTGTTCTAATCCCATCAAGTTCATGCTGACACATTGGCTTCATGTCAGGGAAGAGTCAGTTGGGATTGATTTTTGTCATTCTACACATCTTTCTGTTGAAGAGGGTAGCACATATTAAAAAACGGCCATTTCTAAGCTTGTTCGTATGGTGATACATAAAAGTTAAAGATGTTCACCTGCTTGTTTCTTCCTTTTATTATGCGGGATGCTTGTTGCATCTAAAGTTATCAGTTGTATATTGGTTGATCAGTCTGGAATTAATCCAGAATAGCTCGCCACATGACGGCATGCGAAGTTAGGTGTTCTAATTTTATTTGTAGGTTTTTTTTTTGTTTCATCAAGAATTCTCTCAGCTTCTAGGAGTTATCATAGTGATTGTAAATTGCAGAAGTGTGTAACAGTGTCAACTAATAAACTCAATCATTCATGTTTTCTTTTTTTTCTTCCAGGACGAGTTATCAAGCAGACTGGCCAAGTTGAGACAGTTGTAGGGTGATAGATATATTGCAGGAACCTAGACAGCCATTGTTCACAATTAGATATCTTATAGTAACAGAAATGACATCATATGACATGGTGTTGACATGAGCTATTTTTCTTTCAATTAGCAATGTTACATACAGGGAATAGTGTGTTGTTTTTTCACTGGAAAACTTCAACTTCTTAATAAAACTGATTTTATTTTGATAATGACTGGTAACTTGTGTTTGCCAGGGAAGAAAGTTTGTTATATTAAATTTAATCAGTTAGGGAGAATAGCCATCTGTTATTGAACAAAATAATTTGTTCCTCTTTCATAATAATAATATGTCCGGTACCAACTGTACATAACCTGTACAAGTGGAGGACATCAGAAGTTAAGTCAGCGTCATAGGCCGTTTTTCCACTTTAAGCCAGGGGTGTACTTTTCTAGGAACAATCTATTCCAAGAGGCCCTGGCAAAGTCTGTGGTAGAACATGGTTTGCATATAGGGAGGTCACTTTAAAGTTCACTAGTAACTTGCCAAAGGTCAGTGGATTACCACAGACACTCTGGTTTCTTGTACTCATCAAAACAACGATCAAGAAATATATTCTTAAAATAAACAAAGTTCAGAAGCAGTGGTATAATTTCTCCAATGGATTGCAAAAATTTCGTTTCAAGGTCTGTCTATGTAACAAAGTGTATGGATTGTTGTGTGTACATGTAAGTTATCCCCAGCATTGAAAATATTACATTGCCATGATTTACACGTGTTCATACCACTCTGTACATATAGTCAAACAGCCACCAGGTGGTGCTTGGATACTTTGACTTTGAACAACATTCATCTATATGTAGAGGTGCAGTTTCTATCCCAACTTCAGACAAAGAATTTGTTCATGGGGCCTTGATGACAGGATGTGGTTGTTAACACATGGTCTAACGTGGGAAAGTTCGTCACTACAAACACTGCTTTCCTCCACCCTTCAATACTTCTGAAAGGTATCAAACAGCTACCAAATAAATCACATGAATATGTATATAGAATTTGGTAGGATTTGTCATTATACTTCTACACTATGTAGATGTGGAACTCTACAGGTGATTATAGATAGAGAGTGTGAACATTCTTTGTCAGGTCTTACATTTTTTTGGGGGTGAGGACTTTCTTGTCAGAACAATATGAACACTGGTTATATCATTTGGGAGTTCTCACAGCCAAATTACAAGTTTTTTGATCAAATTATTTTAAAAACCAACCTTGTTATTCATACCATATATTATCAGTTCTTTTGTAAATTTTTTTTTTAGATCTGTACATACTGTTTAATGATAAGTTATATGTTTCATCTGTAATGCATATGTGGATGACAAGTACAAAAACACTGTGTGTGTGCATTAAATTGCTACATAATGCACATACTGATGTTTTAGCTGCTTGAGTATTCTATTGACTATGATGGCGTGCATTGAAGTGTGGCGGATTCGTTTTATTTTATACTTGTAGCAGAAAGCGACCGCTTTCCAGGTTCAGTTCATTTCACCTGTCTATCTGCTTGTTTACTGGAAGACAAATCATCTTTTGTAAAGTTGATAAATTCTGTTTTATAATACTAAATTATAGGATCTATAGGGTCAAGCTGTATTATAGGCATCCTGCTCCCTTGGTTATGCTTACCTCTGAATACAAGTGCATTAATTCCAACCAAAACCACATGTTTTGGCATATAAGAGAAAGGTCATAAATGGAGAGTTTTTTTTTTTTTTTTTCAAATTTCTATGGTCATGAGTGCCACTATCTGAACTATACATTTTAGTCTTAAAAATCTTATAGATTTTGTTTTTAAACCACACCAGAAGTTCTACTTAACTGGATTTGTAGAGGGTTCAAGGCATCTCTGTTTTTGTGTATGCAGTAGTCAGTCATCACCTTTACTTCACTTACATTTACTACTTGTTTCTAGGTTATCCTTGTTATGTCATATGACTCAGACAAACATAACCCACCTTGACCGGCAGTCTGATAGAGACAGTCAGAATCATTACTGATCGGCTCCTCTGTCAGATACAGTGTAAATAGGTTTAGGTGTAAAATACCACACCCTTGTGCACCTATGTCAGGTGTGAGAAAGATTTCTTTTCTACTATTTCCAATGTAAGCTTATCATCAAGGTTTCAGTAATATTACACACAATGAATGTGTTCTTTACAGTATCATCATAGTAAATTGTACCATAAATAATGTTTAAGGCATATTTTTAATTGTTTTATGTCCACTTTGTATTAATGTATAATAAACAGAGTACGTACATATGAAATGATTGTGTTTTTATAAAAATGAATTGATGTTTGTTTATTATCTTTTTTGCCCCAAATACACTCATATATTACCTAATTTGGTGTGTTTAATGTTTTATGGCAAAGTGTCCTCACAAATCCATGATCTAACAAGTCATAGGGAAAATTTACATGCCCTTACCATAAGCTAGTGCTTGCATACATAGCCTGGGGAAGTTAGGGCCTACCAATACAATGTATATTCCTGTGACATGTATGAGGCTATCTGTTCACCATGGTATGGTGTGCAGACAGCATCCTTA
The DNA here is from genome assembly GCF_032854445.1 of Liolophura sinensis. Lineage (NCBI taxonomy): Eukaryota > Metazoa > Mollusca > Polyplacophora > Chitonida > Chitonidae > Liolophura > Liolophura sinensis. The sequence goes on from NC_088295.1 coordinate 53,936,567, forward strand.
CATAATCCTGATAACCTTATTACTGAGATACATGTACTATATAATTGCTGTTAGCCGTGGCAAGCCGCGGTATAAAATCGTTCTGTTGGGTCATCAATTTTTTTTAACATCCTACCTTTCAACTCTGGCCATTGACTTAATGAGTGGTCTCAGTTCAAGGCAACATCTTTTGGGTGTGGATTTGTGCTTGTGTTTATTTCACTTGGTTGAGAACAGTGACAACAGTCAAGCTGCAGCACATCAAGTCAACCTGCATGAGTCATGAGTTTCCCCCGGCTCTGCCCGCTTTCCGCCCACCATAATGCCGACCGCCGTCGTATAAGTGAAATATTCTTGAGTACGGCGTAAAACACCGATCAAATAAACAAATAAATAAATCACATCAAGTGGTTCTGTTACCAAAACTGATCTTCACTATTTTTCTGCATGGTCAACAAATGACTGCTTCCTACTTAATGTTTTAGAAGAAGCAAACAGAAAACTTATTGTCTGACAAAGCCAGTAGAAAAAAAAAACTGACTGATTGTGAAAATCGGTTCTTGTTCAAAGCTGTGTATTGTCCACCAGTGATTTATGTGTATAGGTACCATTCTGATTTTATGTTGTAACCTTCATTACCTCTTGGCGGGGCCTCTGTGGCTCAGTCGGTTAGCGCGCTAGCGCAGCGTAATGACCCAGAAGCCTCTCACCAATGCGGTCGCTGTGAGTTCAAGTCCAGCTCATGCTGGCTTTCTCGCCGGCCGTACGTGGGAAGGTCTGTCAGCAACCTGAGGATGGTCGTGGGTTTCCCCCGGGCTGTGCCTGGTTTCCACCCACCATAATGCTGGCCGCCGTCGTATAAGTGAAATATTCTTGAGTACGACGTAAAACACCAATCAAAAAAAAAAAAAATCATTATAGATATATAATATGTATCCATTCTGTATCCCAGGTATATCTTACCAGCTATATCTGCTGCACAAGAAATCTGAAGTTAAACAAAAAATAAAGCATTCCTATCACCAGTATGTCCATTCATAGTATCATACCTAGTGCTTGTCGTTTTGTACATGTAGTTCAGTGTACACTGTGGTGACATTCCCGTAACAGTCATTTTTCACTTGCATGGTTACACTGTAGATGAATTTAGTTGGTAAGCACATGTATAGTGTGGGCATATAAACTTGAATTCTGAACTACCATCTAATATTATAGCAAAATATTCTGAGGTAGAGTATACACCAGAGGGTGGAACCTCAGTATGATCTCTCATCCAAACTGATCCGGTATCTTATAACTCAGCAGGGTACTAACCCTGACCTGGGTGGTCTTCTCAGAGGTGACAAGACCAGAGCCCACACTTCAACCAGCCACAATCCTGGCCTGCATGGTCTTACAGGTGACAAGACCAGAGTCAACACTTCATCCAGCCACGTACAGGTATCACAATTTAGACAGTTGATGTAATTTAGCTTCTTGATACAAACTTTGTTCACTATGATACTCATGTTCACCTGTCATTCCTATCTCCTGACATCCAAATCCTGCCTTTAAGCATGGTTCCACTGCTCATGAATTTCAACAACCATGCAGACTGCTAAACTGGCAAGTTATACAGAAAACAAACTCTTCATTTTATAGCCAGTTCCTTGTCTGGTAACTGTGTATTTACACAAATAATTGTGACAGGACATAAATCCACTAGCGTAGTTAATTTAATATTGGGTAGTAAATGTCAACACAATCATATGTACATAAAACAGATCATCAGATAGGAAGTGAAATAGGTTAGTCTTTTCAAATAACTTTAGAATTATGTATAACCAATCTCAAACTTTCATGTACATGGTACAGTTTACAGATATGCTTCATGATAAGAGAGATGTACATCTACCTTTACAACAAGCAGGCCTTATCTCAGTGCAGTTCAACACACTTTGCAAATAATTTTAATTTTACTGCAGGTTTAATCCTTTTTTTGTATGTGTACAAGCGTATAACAAGAGAGAAATTCACTTATACAACCTGGGTCATTGAGTCCTGGGTTATGGATAAAAATGGTCTTCAACTATTTCCTTCCAAAACTAACAATTTGAGCAATCAATGTCCTCAAATAATTATACATGTGCTTCAAAATATGCCACAGTGTCAAGGTCACATAGAGGTCAACTGGTAAGGTTCAAGTTAGAAAGAGGTCAGAAGGTCACCTCACGACCAGAATGTTCCATGTCTGTGTTCACCTGAGTGGCAAGGTTAGCAGGTATGACCTCCAGACACACGTCATATTGCTGGTCCAGGCCAAGGTAGCAGTCACTCATCAGATACAACGTGTAGATAACCCGACCCACCACTTCCGGGCTGTAAAAGGCAAGCGACACAGACGTCTTGTTCCGCACGTAACCAATTCGCTTCAAAGCAATCACTTCCTTTGTCTCTATTTCCCCGAGGACAAGGAACCAACCTTCATCTTTAGGCTTGGGGAATCGTGGTGTGTGGGCTTTGCTGTCTTTTTGCTGCAATATGCGTAATACAAAAATTATGACAGTTATTAGGTAAGTATTAACATGCATGTTACTCTGCACACACTGTAATGCATCACTTTTCTGAGTAATTTCTTAACCCTGGGCGACGGGAAAGGGTATATGGCCAGGTACGGCAGAGATACCTGCTCTACATGTGCTTCTCTTCAAATATATGTGGTCCATACTTACTGATAGGCCATGAAAACAAAATGAGTATAAGAAGGAATGATGTCACACTGAGATTTTTCGGTGGCATCTCATTTAAAATGGCTATATGTATGCCACAAAAAAAAACAAAAAAACAAAAGAAAACACAACTTGCAATTCAAATCTCTTATTATTTAAAACACCATGAGTTATTTTATATCCTACAAGAATGCTGTTATGATTACCAGTCTATCATAGACAATAAACATAAGCCATGGTTGTGATCTTGCCTGCACTATCAAAGGTACCAGTCGTCCTGGATTGAATTCCGTAGAAAGAAAAAAATAATAATCTCTCAGGAGACCCACCCTGAGTTTGTTTATCCTCTGAAGATCCACTTTGAGCACGTATTCTTGGTCAGCGTGTACTGGTATCCAATCACTGTCTGGTCGCACACCACCTACATCAGACAACAGACAACAAAGAAACAATTATTTCACATGGAAATTTTCTACACATATATACAACTGTAAAAAAAAGTTGTTCAATAAGAGGCTCTTCAAGCCTCTTTGTCAACTCTTTCATAACTGCTTATGTTTGTTTATCTCTATGTAATAAAGTTGACACTGAGTTATTTGTTTATAGTTCCGGTGTGTGAGACTAAAGGGAGACAACTCTGGTATGGATTACCTCTGTAATCCTGGTTGACATGTTTGGTTTCCAGGCTTCCTCCTTCAGCCCACCAACCTTGCACTGACAAAGACATCTCTATCTGAGGCAGTCTACCAAGCACCTGGTAAATCTACAACAAAAGCAATTTGGTCAATGGATGGCCATTTTATCTAAAACTTCTGAAATTGTCCTAAATTCACCATCTTGTGATCCATTGGGCCCAGGCCATGCACAACAGCATAATTGCGCTCTTCTTTTACCATAGCATTCTGAACGGTGCATTAGCTGTGGTTAATAGCTTTCCATACTCGCACCCTATGTTACTATTACTTCACGACGAGACAAATCTGAGTAGCAATCCGAGTGACACGACCCTGTACCCATCCTATAACCTTCTGTCAAAATGTTCAGCATTGATTCAATGTCAAGCTTGAGAAAACTTGATTTGTACACACCAGGATGGAAGTCTGAAGTGATATATGATTACAATGTGTCAGGTGAGCATGACATTTAGAATTTTGTGCCTAACAAATTTTGTCTGGTTTTTCAGGGAGAAAAACCTAAACCTGATATGCTAAATGCACATTCATTTATAGATGTGTCGGAACAAACACATGGTTATCTGCTGATAATTGAAACTTTGACTAGCTGCGTATCACATATATTTAACAGTTTACTACATATCTACATGCTTTACATGTGCATATCAATCTGCACCTTATCATAGGCCGTTCCAGAAATCCCATATCTGCCAATTCTCCACTCCCACATTTTACTGTGAACACATTAGCCTAGCCCTGTGTTTTATTCTCATTCACTGTTATCTTATGTGGTTACTTGCAACTGGGATGAATTTCCACTGATTCACCGCCGTTCGAGTCCAAAAACACCTTGTTTACTTGCGCGGACTGCAAACTCCTTATAGCCAACACCCTCATAACCACATGGCAGTCCACTGACTTCAGCAAAGAAGTGAACATAACATTACATTGTAGTTGTGTTTACGGGTCTAAGTTATAACAGGAAGATGTCAGAGAACGATACTTAATATGTAGTGAGGGCTTATAGTTTTATGAAGTGGAAAATCATTCAATATCTAATTTCTGAAGGCAAACTTGGCACAGTCACTTGTGGCAGAGGTCGTATCTGTCACTGAAAGGTAACCAAGAGCAGTTTGTGTGTGATAGCTACAGCCCTGACAAATGGTTCGAATCGGCCAATCAGGAAACATGATGTAAAACTATTTATTTGATGTTTCGGTGTTTTACGCCGTACTCAAGAATACTTCACTTATCTGATGGCGGCCAGAATTATGGTGGGTGGAAACCAGCCAGAGCCCGAAACCAGCCAGAACCCATGACCATCCGCAGGTTGCTGCCACACCTTCCCATGTACGGCCCCAGAGGAAGCTAGCATGAGCTGGACTTGAACTCATAGTGACTGCAGTGGTGAGAGGCTCCCGGGCCTTTATGCTGCGCTAACCAACTGAGCCACTAAAACTCTGTTGAAATGACCACTTGGCACAATATCTTTCCTATATCTTGTACTCAGAAACGTCAATAGAATGGTAATGCTAACACTTCTTATAATGAAACAACCTCATGAAGTATGGTCAAGAGTATATAGAGGCAGTTACACAACTGAATATCTCAAAATCTTTTCATGGACCTCTAAATTACTAAGAGTTTAAGACAAAATGACTGGTGTCAACAAACTGGGGGCAGATATCACTGCACAATGTCTGTATTGGAGACAGGAGGGTTTTTTTGTTGTTGTTGTTGTTTTTTTGTTTTTTGTGGTGCATTCATGTACACTGGGGCTTTGTACCTGGTCAATTTGTGTCCTGCTGAGGTTTTCCTCTAGCATGGCCTGTAGAACATCAAAGCGACCATCACATACGGCCATCAGCTCAGGTAGACTCTGTACAGACACACGCTCCTTACCCGCACCACCTGACCTACTCGCAGACCTGCAGACAAACAACCAATATAACCATCAACTGTGTCTTAATCATACAGGAAATAATAAAACAAGGAAATCACACCTACCTCTTACCTCATAATCCTGCCCTTAAGATTACATTAAGTAATATACATGTACATGCAGGTTTATAGGGGGAAGAAAAACAGGTGAAAAAGACACCGTAACTCCTCTGTTCCAGTCTGAGTCATATACTGCAAACTTCCTACAGTGGTAAGTGTGGTGCACCCATCCCAGCCTCCCCTGCCCTAACTGTTTCTTTGGGGAATTAGTGGTGATAAGCAGAAAAGAACACCCATAAAATAATTTACATACCCTAATTTTTCTAATTTTTGGGACACCTGATCTGTTTTTTTTTTCAGCCAATATACATTGCAGCAGTAATATTTACTTTCTTTTTTTTTCACATGGTTAGCCCACAACATATTCATATACAAAACACTGGGAGAGAAATGTAACTTTTAGCTTTTAGCATTAGTAATATCTGTCCTAAAGTAAGAAGAATTAGGGTAGTCTTACATGACATGTTCATTGGAGATCACTTGAGGTAGTGTCAGCAGGGAGGAGTCATCAAGCCTGTGTCACAGTACCACTTGAGGAGTGAGGAGATCCCAGACACATGCCAGACTTACCTTAAACAATGGACATGGTATGTGAGGACATGAGGGAGTGTCAGCAGGGAGGAGTCATCAAGCCTGTGTCACAGTACCACTTGAGGAGTGAGGAGATCCCAGACACATGCCAGACTTACCTTAAACAATGGACATGGTATGTGAGGACATGAGGGAGTGTCAGTAGGGAGGAGTCATCAAGCCTGTGTCACAGTACCACCAGAGTTGTGAGGAGATTCCAGGACACAAGCCAGACTTACCTTAAACAATGGACATGGTATGTGAGGACATGAGGGAGTGTCAGTAGGGAGGAGTCATGAAGCCTGTGTCACAGTACCACCAGAGGTGTGAGGAGATTCCAGGACACAAGCCAGACTTACCTTAAACAATGGACATGGTATGTGAGGACATGAGGTAGTGTCAGTAGGGAGGAGTCATGCAGCCGATGTCCCTGTACCACCAAAGGTGTGAGGAGATCCCAGACACGAGCCAGACTTACCTTAAACAATGGACATGGTATGTGAGGACATGAGGGAGTGTCAGTAGGGAGGAGTCATGAAGCGTGTGTCACAGTACCACCAGAGGAGTCAGGAGATCCCAGGCACAAGCCAGACTTACGTTAAACAATGGACATGGTATGTGAGGACGTGAGGTAGTGTCAGTAGGGAGGAGTCATGAAGCCTGTGTCACAGTACCACCAGAGTTGTGAGGAGATCCCAGGACACAAGCCAGACTTACGTTAAACAATGGACATGGTATGTGAGGACGTGAGGTAGTGTCAGTAGGGAGGAGTCATGAAGCCTGTGTCACAGTACCACTTGAGGAGTGAGGAGATCCCAGAAACATGCCAGACTTACCGTAAACAATGGACATGGTATGTGAGGACATGAGGGAGTGTCAGCAGGGAGGAGTCATGGAGCCAGCGCCCTTGTACAACCATCTGTATCAGGTGTATAACTTGCAGTCCGGTAACCAGCCATCCTTGGTCAGCAGAAACATCCAGCATGGCCTGTCCAAATTGATTACAGATATAATAATTGTGTGGTATCTGTGATTTATTACCCTGAAGGATATATCCTCATATCATACATTGTCACTGATTCAACACATTCTGGCCAAATCTCTGCAATTTCCCTTCACCAATCTACCTAGTACATGCACACTAATATGCACTCCTTAGTGAGGGGGGTTCTATGTACTATTAAAAAAAACAACACTTTATTTGTTTTTTTATCACAAAAATAAAAAGTGTCTTTTTGTTTCCTGTTTTAAGACTTCTGACCAAACCCATCTAGCTTGGCAGGAGCATTAGACAGTTTGGATATATATTAAAGCAACAATTCACTGACACCATGGTAACTCCTATAACAATCTGGGGTTTGAGCATCCTTATTCCAGACAAGCATGTTTTAAAAAAAACATGCACTGTACTAAGAAATGTTTGGTTAAGACCACAGTTTTTACCAGGAAATGACGGAGCAGGAAAAAGAACCTTGAGGGAAAACAGGTCAAGGTTAATGACAATATCAATGGTACCTGGCAGATCCTGATGGCTTGGTCCAGCACTGACTTGGTGTCAGTCTGGTAGTCTGTGGAGGGTAGGCTGATTTGACTGAAATGGGCCTGGAGCAGCAGGTGGGTCTTGGTGTTAGATGAGTCATACGAGTGAGGGTTAACCTTTAGAGGTAGCTGCTGAGCAAGTTCACTGCCAACACACAGATTGTAATCAGCAATTAACACACAGAACACCATCTCTCAGGATTTCCAAGACATTTCAAGACATAAAACACTACCAGCATATAACTTTGAAAACAGTTTGAATAGGCATTAATCTTGTTGATTGGATTGGTGTTTATCGCCGTACACAAGAATTTTTCATTTATAACATAGCACAGTCCAGATGCTTGACCCGATTGACATGTAAGGTCAAGTACACATCACTGCCATTACTTCCGATGTAGCGTTCTCATGTGATGTGGCAAATCACTCTTTAAATCATGACACCCTCGTTTTCGCAAACAGGTCAGCAACATGGCCGTACAGCGTACAGCTATTTATATTATCATTATCAAATCCATCCACCTGTGATCCAAATTTGACCTTCAAACAAACACAAGTCTGTTGTGCATTAGCAAAGTAACAAATGTAGAATTTAATTTCTTTCATCCCAAACAGGTGAATTGTTTGAACTGAAGGTTAATGTGTTTGGACAACATTCATGTATCAGCCAACAGGATGCAGAAAATCTCTCATTTTCGAAATTATTCCTTGTCTAAAGAAGAAAAAACTGTCTCAATTACAACTGTTGGAGTTGTCATGGTTGTGTTGCCTGTCATGTTCACGTAGGCCTAAATATGGTTCTCATTCCTGTGTGAAACCAAGAAGGGATTCACTTAATGTGTAAAGGAGGTGCCATCACCAAGCATAGGTCCTACCATGCATAGTTAGGATTTCTGACAAGCTTCTGACAGGAGAATTCTCACAGAATTGCACTCTCCCTAGCAGTTGAAACTTTTGAATTCAGCGTAACTGCCCTGAGAATGTCTCAACCAATGAAATGTCACCAAGCTAAGCAATGGAGGTAACCAGTACTGCACCCTATGTAACTAGAACAGGGGAGGTAACAGGGGTCCAGGTAATGGACTAAAAGATAGCATTGAGTTTTGCGGGTGCAAAAACCAAAACAGTCAGAAATAAGCGACAAGTTTTGTCAAGCAAATGATGAAGTTTCCTACATCTGAGGTCAGGATTTTCACACCCAAAAGGAGACACCAGACATGAAAGGCATGTTATACCAAAATTTCTTGTAACATCAACAGTCTTGTACTCTCGACTGCTTTCTGCCACCCAGGCCCAAGATCCACATTAAATATTCATGCAGCCATTACATGTACCCGAATCATTGTAGACTGGTCATTTCTCTAAGGAAAACCTTGTCACCTTTTATTTGTGAATCACCCACCTGTTTATCTGATCTTCATTGTGCCTCACAGGAAGGTCTGCATACTCATGGGCACTCTGTTGAACAATGGTAGATTTGACTCATGAGAAGTTTACAGGAACAATGATTTAACTCTGGGCTAGAATCATCATAATAAAGAATAGACAGGTATATAAATTTCAATGTTAAAAAAAAAAAAACCTTGGTATAATACACATGTACAAATCTATCAACACAAGTATAAAATTTAATGTCATCCATACATATAAACTATAAAATTACATTATTCAATTTTCTGGTTTCCTTGAAGCAGAAAGGTAAATTATTGATCAGATATAAAAATCTCAAAAACAAAATGAAAACGAATTTAGAAATCAAGGTAATGTAGTTCACATTAAAGGAGCTAGTGAACATTTCCCTCTGTGTCCAAGTCATCTTGACGAGAGCCATATTCGAAGTGAAAACTACAAAGTTTTTCACATGAAAGAATGTAAGTGAAGGCTGCACCATTATCTTATCATCAGCTTTGGAGAAGTTCAAGAACGCAACCTAACATTACACTCCATGGCATTGCTAAATATTTTACTTTTACAGAGGAGGTATGGTTTTGTATCATGCAAGAAACTAGTCATAACTCCCAGGAAATTAAAGCAAATATCAAGTATTTTTAGGACAGGCAAAGACTGTTTTTCCTTGTGTGGCTTCCCTCTGCACTGTTTTCATGTTATTCCAGGTCTGACATGCTTATGCAGGACTTTCACAAAACACCATATCTGACATATTTCCTTAGACAAACTTCCTTATATACAGTACATCATACCCTTGATATTCACTTGTAAGCCAACTGGTAAGATCCTAGAGATGTAACATAGAAAATATCAACTAAAGAATATGTTGGTGTTAAAAAAAATCTACCATACAAAAAAAATGTGCCATACTGTGTTTCTCAACACTTTCTCACCTCACACAGCAAGTTGGACTTGAAACGAAAAGATGAATGCTAGATGGTTTTCAATCTACCAATAATTACTTTTCAACACTTGCACATAAAACACAAACAAAATAAACAGAAGTGAAAACGTGCACTACAGATCTTGAGGGTGGCCCTGTCGGCCAACCAAGCAACACTGCAGGCATGAAACAGGCAGCCATGCTCCGTAGCAAGACCTGTGAAGCATTGATTTTTATGCTTTATTGTTAATCTTCTTTATCCTACAATGAATTGCTGAATGCCGTGGCATGATACCTGCCCTGTCAAACCTAACACTTCTAGACTACCAATGCTCAGGAACTTGTACACTTATCAACAAGTAAAACAATATTACTACATGCACTGCTCAGTGGGTAGTGTAGGCCTCAGAAGATGAATAACTTCATATTTCTAAATTTGGTCAGAGTTAATCAATAAAATAAAAGGTCCTGCAGGTGGTATTATGAAGATGTTTATATTCTCCTTTGTTAGGTCTTGTGATGACTTCACACAGTGACAACTTACAGACAAGATGTCCAGTACTTTTGGTACATCCTGGTCGCAGTTGCTTGTAGAACAAGCTCAGAGTCAGGTCATATCCTACAGGATGTGATACAGTGAGAACTTACAGACAGGATGTCCAGTACTTCTGGGAGGGTACACTCTGGTCGCAGTTGCTCATGGAACATGCGCAGGGTGAGGTGATTCAGGTAGTAATAAGAGGAGATTCTGCCCAGGGTGGCTGGCTGTACCTCCAGATTATCCTGCCAACAAGCACAACGAAATAAATCATGGACGCACCCACATAATTCGTACACCTACATGTAAAACCTTTTTCTGAAAGGTCGGATGATATTCTCTTTTAAAAAAATGTAAGTTTCATCAAGAAATTTATATGTTATGACCTTTATTTGCCTCTAGAAATGTACCTTTGTGCATAATGTCATATTTATCCGCTCACGCTTACCTCCCCTATCTGCAGACAGTAAGAATCCGCTCATGCTTACCTCCCCTATCTGCAGACAGTAAGACTGTTGCAGTGTGATGAGGGCCTGTTCCACCAGTGAGGACAGGAACTTGTTGATGCTGTCATAATCTGTACTGTCCAGGTTGTAGTAGCTGAAAAAACAAAACAGAGACCATCACCTAGACATCATGCTAATTTTATATCCAGGGGCATGCCACATTCTTTGATGTGACTGTCACAGAGCAATTAAGCATGTTCAAATCTTGTCACTGTAACATCCTGAGGGTGGTGGGGTGGTGGGGGGGGGAGGGGTTCATAGTTATTTAAAGCTTGGCACACATGGGAGCTTAGACCATGACTCAACAAGTTGTACAGAGCTGGCACTAGGACTGATTCACCTGCATACACATAACAACTGCAGTACAACTCCAATTAGGTCATGTTGTTATTTCTCAGTTCTCTTGTGTCATGCTTAAGTTACATGTAATTAACTTTCACTGACATAGACATAAAGGTGAGGGCTTCATCCCAGTCTGAACCTCACATAGAGAGAGCTCATACTCCCTTCAGTAGCAATATAAATGCAAGTACCTTTCACTGACATGGACATACAAGGTGAGGGTTCAATCCCAGTCTGAACCTCACATAGGGAGAGCTCATATTCCCTCCAGTAGCAATATACATGTAATTACCTTTCACTGACACAGACATACAAGGTGAGGGTTCAATCCCAGTCTGAACCTCACATAGGGAGAGCTCATATTCCTTCCAGTATCAATATACATGTGATTACCTTTCACTGACACAGACATACAAGGTGAGGGTTTAATCCCAGTCTGAACCTCAAATAGAGAGGGCTCATACTCCCTTCAGTAGCAATATACATGTAATTACCTTTCACTAACACGGACATACAAGGTGAGGGTTCAATCCCAGTCTGAACCTCACATAGGGAGAGCTCATATTCCCTCCAGTAGCAATATACATGTAATTACCTTTCACTATACAAGGGGAGGGTTCAATCCCAGTCTGAACCTCACACAGAGAGCGAGCTCATACTCTCTTCAGTAGCAATATACATGTAATTACCTTTCACTGACATAGACATACAAGGTGAGGGTTTAATCCCAGTCTGAACCTCACATAGAGAGAGCTCATACTCCCTCCAGTAGCAATATACATGTAATTACCTTTCACTGACACAGACATACAAGGTGAGGGTTCAATCCCAGTCTGAACCTCACATAGGGAGAGCTCATATTCCCTCCAGTAACAATATACATGTAATTACCTTTCACTGACATAGACATACAAGGGGAGGGTTCCATCCCAGTCTGAACCTCACATAGGGAGAGCTCATATTCCCTCCAGTAGCAATATACATGTAATTACCTTTCAATGACATAGACATACAAGGTGAGGGTTCAATCCCAGTCTGAACCTCACATAGAGAGAGCTCATACTCCCTTCAGTAGCAATATACATGTAATTACCTTTCACTAACATGGACATACAAGGGGAGGGTTCAATCCCAGTCTGAACCTCACATAGGGAGATCTCATACTCCCTCCAGTAGCAATATACATGTAATTACCTTTCACTGACACAGACATACAAGGTGAGGGTTCAATCCCAGTCTGAACCTCACATAGGGAGAGCTCATATTCCCTCCAGTAACAATATACATGTAATTACCTTTCACTGACACAGACATACAAGGTGAGGGTTTAATCCCAATCTGAACCTCACACAGAGAGAGCTCATATTCCCTCCAGTAACAATATACATGTAATTACCTTTCACTGACATAGACATACAAGGTTAGGGTTCAATCCCAGTCTCAACCTCACACAGAAAGAGCTCATATTCCCTCCAGTAGCAATATACATGTAATTACCTTTCACTGACATAGACATACAAGGGGAGGGTTCAATCCCAGTCTGAACCTCACATAGGGAGAGCTCATATTCCCTCCAGTAGCAATATACATGTAATTACCTTTCACTGACATAGACATACAAGGGGAGGGTTCAATCCCAGTCTGAACCTCACATAGGGAGAGCTCATATTCCCTCCAGTAACAATATACATGTAATTACCTTTCACTGACACAGACATACAAGGGGAGGGTTCAATCCCAGTCTGAACCTCACATAGGGAGAGCTCACACTCTCTTCAGTAGCAATATACATGTAATTACCTTTCACTGACACAGACATACAAGGGGAGGGTTCAATCCCAGTCTGAACCTCACATAGGGAGAGCTCATATTCCCTCCAGTAGCAATATACATGTAATTACCTTTCACTGACATAGACATACAAGGGGAGGGTTCAATCCCAGTCTGAACCTCACATAGAGAGAGCTCATACTCCCTCCAGTAACAATATACATGTAATTACCTTTCACTGACATAGACATACAAGGTGAGGGTTTAATCCCAGTCTGAACCTCACACAGAAAGAGCTCATACTCTCTTCAGTAGCAATATACATGTAATTACCTTTCACTGACACAGACATACAAGGTGAGGGTTCAGTCCCAGTCTGAACCTCACATAGGGAGATCTCATACTCCCTCCAGTAGCGATGTAAGCAGCTAGTGTGGTGAGAACCTTTAAGCACAATCCAGACCCTGATCCACACTTCAATCTATATTCCGATGACCATGAGACATTAACACAAATGCTTTTACCAATTTGAAGTAGCATAACAAACAAAATAGAAGGATTATTTGCAAAATGTTGATGTTCTTAACATCTAGTTTAAGTCCTAGGTTTTGATTTCATTTCCCATACCACATGTTACCAGCACAAGACGCTAATTATGATGGCCCATCCCCGTGGCCACTGTAAACAATAACAAGTTTAAGAATTATAAAGGTTACTTTCAAAGCTTATAAGCCAAATCTAAAAATAAGATTAGCACAGCGGTACAACTTCAGATTGTACCAGTGAGCTCAACTGTAGGAAACACAGAAATGCAAAAACTTCAAGTGTAAATTTTGAAATTTACGGTTTTGACATGCACACAGAGCATCAAAGATAAGAACATCCTCTTGTGTCATTGTGCTTTACATGTATTCAAAACCTGAGGCTAATACATTCAGTACTTTTTGAGATATGTATCACACTGCAGATTTATCCTTAACACTGGTTATAATGCACAATACAATAAGTTTAATTGAGGGCAATTACTAATTACTAATTACTGCACACAGCGCATCAATGATGGAAAATCACCCTAATGTTATCATGCTTTACACGCACGTAAAAATCTCAGCTCAATACATGCAGTATAGTTTACTATACCACCCCTAACATTTAACATTGCTATCCATGTTAATATAATATGCTCAGATATTTACATCTACATGTAGCTGTGTTTTTAATATTTCCCTTATTAAATCACCATTACCGATGTATGTGTTTAACTGAAAAACTGTAATTGTAAGTAACTAACGTAAATAGTCCAGAGGCCCAAATTAACATTTAATCGAAAATTATTTATGTCAAAAAATGTTTATCGACATCAATGAGTGTCTTATACCCATATTACTAAATACTTGTCGATATTGTTAATTCATTTATCAGTGTTTTATTTATCGATATCTATAAATTATTTAGTGATATTGTTAATAGATTTATTGACATCAATAAATCAGTGATATAGATAAATAACGTTTCCTGTTGGTTTTATGCCTTTCATGGAAATGACAGCTCCCTGTATGTTCCTACAAAAGAAAGGCTGTAATAAAATGCCTGTATTCACAATGACTGACAACTAGCAGGGTCAGCTATCAAGGAAGTAAGGCAGCAGAATCAGGGCTGTCTCAATGATAGAATGATTTACAGAAATGATTCTTGGTAAATTCTTGAGTAAATTCTAACTTGGCCCCTCATAAAACTGACACTTCAGGAAATCTGAACAAACGCTCGAATTTCAAAAGGCTTTATTTCGGCTACCAAAAATGTCTATCAGCATTATTATGTAGCCATGTCTATATGGACTCCTGAACACAGTTTTATCCTCAGTCAGTAATGTCTAGGCAAACCGAAAACTCAAGACTGTTCAAAGGCTCTCCATGACACGATAATATACTGTTTAATGTAAAAGCTGGTATGCTTGTATCAACTATGCTGTGCTTTTAATACAGTGAGTGAGTGCTTGGGGTTTAACGTCATACTTAACAATTTTTCAGTCATATGATGATAAAGGAATCCTTAGAATGTATGTAGTGTTCCTCCTTGCTGCAGGGCGGATTTCCACAGTTCTTCTAGTGGTACTTCACTGAGACGAATTACCGAAGGCAAGTAAGCAGACCCGCCAGAGCCATTATACTGATATGGGTCAAGCAGTCCTTACACTATCCCCTTAATGCTGAAAGCCAAGCTAGGAAGTTAAAAAATTTCTGGTTTCTAAGTTCTTGGGTGTAATCAGACCTGGGATTGATCCTGGATCTACAGCCCCAATTCTTTAATAGAATAAATTGCTATAAAATATCATTACCAAGTTCAAGAACTGTATTGGTGTTTAAGTACTGTATTTGACAAATAATTGTTATAAAAATACTACTTGTTTTTCAAATAGAATATCAAACTACCTTCCACACAAACTTCAAAAAAACCTTCTAATGGGAATAAAACTAATAGAAAACTAGTAACTTTAGGTTAAATACACTTATCTGTCAGTGACAAAAACCTGACCTAATCTCACACTTATGCCAAATAATTAGCAAATCTTTGTAAACATTGATTTGTCAAAATTACTAACATTAAACACTTCTCATTCACTTCTTCCTAAACACTTCACAGTTCCTACAAAAAACATTGCCGCATGTTTGTGTACATTCTAATACTTTCCTGTCCTCACGGGCACATAATGGGACTTAGACTGAGGGAGGGGATACCTGCACATAAGACCCAGTCATGGTGAACAAATCAGGCACATTCACTCACTGTCACCTGATGTTTACACACTCACCAGTTTTTTTTTCTCTTGTAGAAATGTACAAGAATTAATACAGGAAAATACTAAAAAAGACTGATCAGAAGAATGTCCAAAATAGTTATGGTGTAAGCCTAGGGTTTTCTTCTCCAATGTCAAACTAAACTCCACTTGTGTACAGTTATGTAATGTGCAGAACGTGTAATTTCATGTAAACCTGTCACGTGTCACCCGTGTGGAGCCTCATGTTGGCCACAATACATCTAATGTCAGGTGACCTACTTTTACCAAATCAAAACACACATTAAAAAAAGTACAAGACATAGCAGTTCAACGAAGAAAGTTTTTGCAAGACAACTTAAAAACGAATCTATGCACTGAAATAAGCTGAGTGACTGCTGCCATACCCTGAGGTCAGAAAAACCACAATGCAGACAGGGAAGTCTGCAAACAGCCCACGACATTTAAGGTTACATATATACTGACACCCTGAATCCTACCCAGTAGACAGAAAGAGTATGAATAACAAACACTACCTGTGTTAGTGTGTCCTACAGCATCATACCTAGTGAGACAGTGCCTGACAAGTTTAGGAGAGATCTGCCTGTCTAACTTAGTTCTACCAGGAAAGGCACAGATCTACATGTGTATTTTTGGAGGAGGATCAGTTGGGAACTACATAAACCAGTCAAACTGAGGAAAATGGCAGTCAGATCAATTTGAGAACTGGATCAGCAGACATCTGCCCTTCACAGAGACATTTGAGAACTGGATCAACAGACAAATGCCTTTCTCAAAGAAACATCTGAGACCTGGATCAGCACACAACTGCCTTTCACAAGGACACACCTGAGAATTGGTTCAACAGCTATCTGCCTTTCTCAAGGAAACATCTGAGAACTTGAACAGCCTTTCACAAAGAGACATTTCAGAAAATGACCAACTGGGATTAACTTTTCTGACAGGATGAACTTGAGAGCAGTATCAGCTACAGCTCCCTGTAATGTCTTGTTGCCTTGATCTGTTTAGCCTGGTTAGTACAAATGTAAACAAGATAAGCAGAACACCTGTACCTTTTCACTGAATGACAACCACAAGAGTCATGTCCTGTCATAAGTACAGGTTATCCCAGGTCTCACTGTTCCTGTGTTTGGTGATGCTAATGAGTAAGTACAATTCCCATACAAAAAATTTAACTTTATATTGTGTGATTTTATTAACAAAACATGTTTCCTCATGAGCGGTATAACCTTCAACATGGAAAGCAATATTTGTCTCCATCAACAATAATTTTTGCTTTACTTTTCAAACATTAGATTACATGGTACTTTTCTGTAAACATCATTTCATATGAAAAAGGTTTTTACAAAACGTGATGTGTTAATTCCCGAAGGACTACATAAAATACTCCAGTTATGTTGAAAGAGCAGTCCACTGTATATAGAGAGCACATGGTTGAATCCACAGGACTCACCATGGTCTTTACCACATAACCCTGCATAATTATAAGACATGCGTTTGAATGCACAGGACTGACCATGGTTTTTACCAGATTAACCCTACATAACTACAAGACATGCATCTCAATGCACAGGACTGACTATGGTCTTTACCAGATTAACCCTGCATAACTACAAGACATGCACTTGAATCCACAGGACTGACCATGGTTTTTACCAGATTAACCCTACATAACTACAAGACATGCATCTCAATGCACAGGACTGACCATGGTTTTTACCAGATTAACCCTACATAACTACAAGACATGCATCTCAATGCACAGGACTGACCATGGTCTTTACCAGATTAACCCTGCATAACTACAAGACATGCACCTGAATGCACAGGACTGACTATGGTCTTTACCAGATTAACCCTACATAACTACAAGACATGCATCTCAATGCACAGGACTGACCATGGTCTTTACCAGATTAACCCTACATAACTACAAGACATGCATCTCAATGCACAGGACTGACTATGGTCTTTACCAGATTAACCCTGCATAACTACAAGACATGCACTTGAATCCACAGGACTGACCATGGTCTTTACCAGATTAACCCCACATAACTACAAGACATGCATCTCACTGCACAGGACTATGGTCTTTACCAGACTAACCCTGCACAACTACAACACTTGGACTTGAATCCACAGGACTGACCATGGTCTTTACCATGTCAAACCTACATAACTACAAGACATGCATCTCAATGCACAGGACTGACCATGGTCATTACCAGATTAACCCTGCATAACTACACGACATGCATTTGAATGCACAGGACTGACCATGGTATTTACCAGATTAACCCTGCATAACTACAAGACAAGCACTTGAATGCACAGGACTGACCATGGTCTTTACCAGAATAACCCTGCATTATAAACTACAAGACATGCACTTGAATCCACAGGACTGACAATGTTTTTACACCACGAATACAATCAGTCTTTAGTATAATCATTTTACATAATCTGGTATCGGTAATTCACAGGTACGATGAGACGGGTCCATACAGAAAGCACCTGCATCAATAACGCCACCCCTTTATCAGAAGTCACCATGAACTGTACTCACCCTGGCAGGATTGAGGTGTTGTCCTTACTGTATGCACACTTTCAGAATCAGACCCAGCCCCAGACTTGTCCAGGGTCTGTGCAGGGGGCAAAGTGTTCACAGATAATGGAAAGAGGAAGTCTCCTCAAGACTAACACTGTTTTTTTCAGTCTGTTCATCTATCCATAATTCTTGCTCTCCAGTCATTAAGCGTGTAGCTGAGGTTGAGAAACACTGCTCAACATACAACTACTTCCTGGCAAATTACACATGTGTT
Source organism: Liolophura sinensis (assembly GCF_032854445.1). Lineage (NCBI taxonomy): Eukaryota > Metazoa > Mollusca > Polyplacophora > Chitonida > Chitonidae > Liolophura > Liolophura sinensis. The sequence goes on from NC_088295.1 coordinate 53,955,148, forward strand.
GAAGGTAAGTGATATTAATCCACAAAATTTTAAACTATGACAATTCACCGGTTGATAATTAGGCATAAAGTGAAGAGGTAACATTTATACACACGGTGCTTTAATAACCTGCTTTCTTCACACATCAGGTAAATTAAAAAAGGACGTGATAAAAACCCTGTCACAAAACACTGTCACAAGACAGTGCTAGAACTCTCCACCATTTGCGTGTACTGTACACAACGATCATCGCCATGCTCATATGGAGCAGAATTTAATATACTGATAGAAATATGGAAGCATTAAATTGTAAATCAGGGGACATACATGCAGTTATACATGGAGATCAGAGATGTGGACCGATACCAGGCTAAGTGACACAGTGAAATACTTAGATCTCACTCAGACTTCACCTTGGGCAATACGTGTCCCAAGAGTGGAAGGATGTGGGATTTAATTTAGTCCGTGGACTAGACCCAAAACTTCACATATTGGTACCACCCACGCTGGCCAAATCCCCTTGCTATATTTATGATGCTACATGTCTTTCGTACATGTTTTTATATGATAGCCCTTGCAGATCTGCAGCTTTGTATGGGTTAGGCTCCCTTTAATAAACATACTAGTACTTACTGTTCAATGCGCTCACTCATATATTGCCAACAGTCATACAATAACGGGGCTATTTTGAACCCCAGAAACAGAGTGTTTACTGTTAGCAATACTTCCTTAACTAATTCAAGTTATTCATCTCAAACATAATGATAGATTTTTGATGAAAGTTCACATTTTAGCCCTCTCTGGGTTGAGAGAGGGGTGAACTATAGGTTCGAGTCAGCAATTTTCTTTGCTCTCAAACTTTTTGTTTTGTAACACTTTAGGGCATTTTATCGTCCTTGTGTTAACAATTAACTGTTGATTTCAAGTTTAAAAATCACTGGGGAATTCAAAATGGTACACAGTACGGGTTTATCCATGTCCCCAAACACTAAAGGACACTGCAAGACTTTAGATTTTTTCAGAGAGATAATCATGCTCTCTTTTATCTGTCAGTGGGTGCCATGGATGTTTAACTAACAACTTGTCCCTTTATTGGGTGTCTTAACTGCACATTGGCTTTGCATATTGAAAAACAAAGTAAAGTGATTCATCCAACTCAGTGAAATATGATTGTTTTTGGACATTTTAACCTTGATGCTACTTGTAAATCTGTCAAGTCCAACACTTTTTGATTTAGCACTACTTCTGGAAGAATAAATGAATGATTATGGCTTAATGGCACTATTTCTAGAGGAAGACTCTTCTTTGTGTACAATCTAGAGCTTCTAATGCACAACTGTAGCATCAAGGTCCGTCTTGTGTAGGGCAAAGATTCTTTGGGCAAGTTTTTCAATTGCTGTTCCAAGTATGCTGCCATCTGCACCAAGCTAAGCCAACTGGATAGGAGGATCTTTCTTTTTCGTCCATAAGAGAACAACTGCATCTGCATGATAATTCTGGGATAGTGTGTGACAATTTCGTCTCTAAAGAGCCAAAATCTTGAGATCTATCAAACAACCTTCTGGGTGGAACACTCTGGAAGTAGTTGTTGTATCCCTAGAAAATCTTTCTACAAGTGATAGCTGCAGGTTAATCATAAGCACCTTTGGATAATGCAGTCAAGTGTCTGTCAAGTCTTTTGAAAATGCTACTGAACTACACGTAGCAGTCATGTAACATTTTTCTAACTTGTCCATGTTCAAGTCCTGTTGCCAGATGTCCTCCACCCGTATTAGAACGTTCCACAAACCTAATCTCGCGATATCAAGGATTCAGAGTCATCATCAAAACAATGAATGATGCCTGGCTGCTTCATTTGCAGAGCAGTGTATTCATCAACCATTGATATATCCATTAAGAAATGATTTGCTTCGAGGTCGATTCAGTCAATGTAGGCATTATTAAGTAGTCCAAAACTATGCAAAAATATACTTTCATTTATTTCTTTAGATTTTTGTGAAAAGGGTTAAAGGCACTCAAACATTTGACTTCTCAGGTGGGCTTTATGGACCATGCTATCAGAGGTTAGGAACTCTGATGTCGTAGGAAGTTTATCCAATTCTAATCACGACACTGAATGTTGGAATAACTCCTTTTACCAAAGACTGAAAGATTACTAAAATATTGTGCCCAAAAAGTACTTCCTTCTGGTGAACATCAGGAAAAAAGGTGATGTGACTCCAGAAATCCTAGATACTGTCAGTATGTCTCATAAAGCATACCACAGTTTTTAAATATTTGAATGCCTTTCAACACTCTCACAAAAATCTGAAAAAATAAATGAAAGTATTTTTACATATAGTTTACATTTCTTTTACTTTAATGTAGTAGTTTAGCAGTCTAACACATTATATGATGTCACTGTTCACAATATCATAAGAAAACACCACTAAAATCTCCAGTGTTTTCAAGGCAATATACCAGGTTGTAAAAATTTGAAGAAAAAAAGCATTTTCTCTGACAAACACTTCATAATAGAGTGTTTTTCTTTTTCTTGTCTTTAACATCAAAGTAGACATTTACACTCTGCAAAAAGTGTTATTTAATAATCTGGTCCTTAATGTTAATGTTTGGCTGTATCTTTAATTACTAGCGTTCATGACTGAAAGGCCTGATAATCTGATCAAAGGTTTGCTCTGACATTGTAGATCACAGGTATGGAAATAACACGAATGCTTACCTACATCGTAGCTCAGCTGATCTGCCTTAACTCACTGTAATAATGGGTGTAAATAAGATGGGCATATAAACCATTGGCAAACTGCTATCAACCCAGCTGAAAACCTTGAAAATCTTACATGTAAATGTACAGGTCAACTGATTATTCATCTCATACTGTGATGTACTTAATTTTTGCGCGGAACTAATTTTCGCGGATTTAGCGATGAACAGTTTACCGAAAAATTAATTCCAACATAAAAATTTTCTATTACAATAAATATAATGTATAATGGTAGTAGCATTACTGCACTCAGACACTTTGAGACAAAGAAATGCAATCAGGTACAGTCACAGCACTTTTATTCGTGAAATAAGCACAGAATTTTTTTCTCGATGACAGACATAGCAAACTGGATATTTAACATTTCTACATGTAAAAAAAGCGACTGAAATCCTATAAACAACATACAATCCAGCTTTAGCAAATCTGGACTGGATCATCCCTCGTCTTTTACTGATCTCCAACCACCTGGCGTGAAAGGGCTTAATAATGGAAGTTCAGGTGTCCACTACAGTTGATTGCCCACTGGAGCCCCATTATGAAAGAACATATTATAGGGAAGATGAAGGCTACGTTTCAGCGAAATCAGCACAATAGTTATGGGAGGGGATGCATGGACAAAATCTGAATACATGGAAAGCACAATTATGCCATGTCCTAAATGAGGGTAATCATAAAAATAACAATAATTATGAAAATAATACCCCAATTGCGACTAAACTTCAGCATGCAACAAGTTCAGATTATAGACAAGATGTATGGTAAGTTTCATCAAAGTGGGCGCAGTAGTTTGGGAGGAGGTGTATCCTCACCCAACCTCAAAGAGGGAGGTAGAAATAATTGGTAGAAATAAGGTTCCCTGCAGCGGTGATGTCAATAATGAGAACTGTAAAAAGGATTCCAGCACAGCACATTGTAAACAAAAAACCATGAACAGGTGCTCATGTGGTTTTCATTTTTTATTTTATTTATTTTTGTTGTGAAAAGAGCCATTGTACATAAAGTTATACATGTGGATCAGATAAAGTGGACAGTTACCACTGGCTAATTGACACAATTAAATAGGCACTTATTGGTTGGAGCTGAGCTTGGGAAATTTGAGGGCTGGAGGAGTGCATCAATCTGCCAGTGTATACCCAAGATCAGAAGGTTACAGGGGTTGGGTACCTACTGTAGACAATAGGTAACTGCTTACCTTTGATGTTCATTGTACAAAACAGTTTGGCAAATACAAATTATATCAAAGTGAAAATATGGGATTGTATTATCAATTAGGTATCCCTCCCCTCCGCAAGCTATGGAAAGGCAGAATTTCATGGTCATACAGGACAAAAACATATATTCTACAGTAACGCAAACATGAGGGTTAAGCAATGTTTAAAGAGTATTAAAAACAAGAAACAATATATAATTACTTATTTTACAACAGGAGTGAAAATACCTAAATAGCCATAGCTATTTTGTTTTAAGTTGGTTGGTAACTTTTTAAATTAACTTTTAATCTGGAATTTTTACTAGGCCACAGGATGTGCTCATCTACCTACATGTAAGAGACAAATAAGCATCCGTGCGACGTCAGTGGAAATGTAGGTGCATTCAAGTTATGGAAATATCTCACTTCTGGTTGGCTAAGATTGATAACAAGGCAGTGCTTTAGATTTTCTCAATGTGCACGATTGTGATTACTTTAAACTGCAATATAGACTTTAAACTGCAATATAGACTCCATGTGAGGTACTTAATACGTACATACATTTGGTCTCCTCGTGTTGTCTTTTCTTTTACCTCAGCTACATGTATATTTTGTTTATAACAGAGATAATGGACCTATGTGGTGATGAGGCTTGGAATTTAACATCACCCACACACCTGGGTGACTTCTCTTCAGTGTCTGTAGACCGCATCAAGAACTGTGCATGTATGGTGCAAGGGGGATCACATCAGCTAATAGCTGTGGATGTGGCAATGCCTCAAACTACCAAAAACAACTGTCCCAGTGCTTCTGTCAAGGTGGTCTGGAGTTCGAGTGATGGTGGTACAAACAGGTCACAGATAATCATAAAAGAATCAGAAGCATTCACAAATCAATACCTGGTGAACAATTCGGACATCACTTGGATCTACTACACCAGAAACTGCACCAGGATAACACAACGTGTGTGGTTTAAACTACAGCCAGGTAGGTCCATGTATACTTAATATACATATTTGATAACTAGCAGACCATGATATATACAGTATAACCATGAGTCTGCCAACAGAATATGTCACTGTCAATCATTCCAAAGGTAAATCTTTATCCACATTTCATCAAGTTCCACCTTTCTGCTGATTTCAAGTTTTCAAAATGGCTGCCGTCTTTTGTCTGTTAGGACGCTGGATACTTGGTTATCCTAGTTCCCGGGCCTCATAAATGCCCAGTCAAGGGGCCCAGGAACGCAGAAGGTGTATATGATGGGCAGCCACTTCTGTGAGGTTTAAGTGAGCACAGAAGCTGAAATTTAATATTTTTTTTATTTATTTATTTATTTTATTGGTGTTTTACCCTGTACTCAAGAATATTTCACTTATACAACAGCGGCCAGTCGGTGGAAGGAAATCAGGCAGAGCCTAGGGGAAACCCACAACGATCGGTAGGTTGCTAGCAGACCTTCCCACGCACAGCCGGAGAGGAAGCCAGCATGAGCTGGACTTGAACTCACACCAACCACATTGTACATTATATTGCACTGTGTTGGCGTGCAACCCCCTTGACCATGAAGGCCCATCTGAAATTTAATAAATATGAATGGATATTTACCTTTGGGATGATTAACAGCTCAAGATTTTAACACTCAATCTGGTGGTCTAAGACCCTATGCATTGTAAACGAAGTAAGCGGACATCCTGGGGAGGTCAACTGTTTTCAGAAACTTTACAATCATCCTATGGAGGTGAATGGGAGAAGCCAAGACTATTCAAAACCAGTTCAAGTACAAAAAAGTGAACACAGTCATCCAGGGCTAAATGGTGAAGCCAAAACTTCATAAAGCATTTTTTTCGTAAGAACATGATGTCTTCAAAAATGCTTCTCACCACTGCACAATGAGGTGATGGTTATGTTATAAAGAAAAGAAACTATTTAACAATAAGACTAAATGGTGAGAAGAAATACTGTATTTAGAAAGAACAATAATATGCAATGTACTAAGAACATAAAAACAGTCGCAGGATATGCTGTGTTTACAAGGCCACAGGGGCAAAGGTCAGACCTTCAAAAATATGCTAAGGTCATGAAAAACATTAACAAAATTTAAACATGTGATTAAGTTTGTCACAAAATATAACCTCAATGGCCCCAATAGCTATGGAAATATAGAATTTGATAACTCAATAAATAGTGTTCTTGTCATTGCCTAATCAAGTGTGGTACAGGATGGGTAAACATTGCTAAATGTATTACAAAAATTGAGTGTTTACAAAAGTATAGACTGAGAAACAGATGGAGAGAAGACTAAGCAGATTCACAGATGGATGCCAAACAACAGGATAATACCCCAAGCCCAAGTTTGGGCGAGGAGTATAAAACACACTGAGTGTTATTCAAACATGTGAACTGTGCGTTTGTAGAATGTTATGGTTTCTCTTTCTGACAGTCAACAGATCTCAAGCAACAATTTACTGTGGAAAATCTATACCTAACAGCACTCACATAACACCAACGCTGGTGACCCAATCTTCAAATACAACTCCCGAACGGACCATTCCCTCCAATGTCACCAGCCAAACAACCATGACAAGCATAACAGAACCAAGTGAGAATGCCACCACTGTCAACGACACCAGCTCCATGACCAATTCTACAACATGGCCACCTGTTACAACAGAGAACCAAACTGAAATGTCACCAACTCCTTCACCAATGAGCAGCACTGCAGTCACCGCAAACTCAACTTCAAATTCTTCAGCTGTGAACGACCCCACTTTCAACACAGACAGTTCATCACAAGGTATTTTATTTATTTATTTATTTGATTGGTGTTTTATGCTGTACTCAAGAATATTTCACTTATACAACAGCAGCCAATATTAAGGTGGGAGCATCACAAGGTATTTATACTTCATTCTCATACCCATTACTTATGATGTCTACATATAAACAGATAAGTATTAATTTGTTTAACATAACATAGTACAATATTTTCTTTTAAGATCATGCAGCCATTTTTATTCACTACAATGTGATCATACAGATTGCACAACAGAATCATCTGAAGTTTGTTTTAATGCCAAAAACTGTTTCAACTCAACTGAAAATGACTTACAAAATACATTTGTCTTACTGAAATATTCATTCCCTTGCAGTTGAAGTAATCGTAGGCTCAGTGATTGGTGCATTTTTTGCTGTTGTCATAGCAGTGGTGCTTGTCATCGTTCTCTACAGGTAAACTCCTCTCTACAGTGCTTACATGTCTGCTCGACACAAATGTCACCGGCTTTGGTTGACCAATCACAATACAATGTTGTTGGGCAAATCCATATTACAGGTCAGGCCAGGCTGGATACTTCAACACAGAACTCTACTTCAATGTCAACTAACCATTTCCATATCCACAAAAACTAAATATCTAAATCTAGCTGACACTATGATCCTAGCCTTTCATCTCATCAATGTCTTAAATACCACAAACTGTATTACAATGTACATACTAGGATCTGAGTTTTAATAGAATTTCATGACATATATCACAAACTCAGGAATTTATTGACATAACTCTGGCTGGCCCAGTCTGGTTGAATGCAACCTGCACTTGAACCTATAAGGTTGTGTGTTTAAAAACCAACTCCCACCAGTTTATCATGGACTTAATGTCAACAAAGACTTTCGCCTAACAATCAGAACATGTGTCTGGTGCTATCTTTAACACTAAGTAGAAATATACCTTTTGCATAATTTCAGGTGTCTTATTTATAGCTCTGATTTGTTCTTAAACAGACGGCACAAAAGCAGAAAATACACAAAATCCCATCATCCACTAAGCAATGGGGCAAACACAGCCAGATATGAGAATACCTCTGCGGATCTCCCACTTGTGGCCATGGGTCCGTCTCCACACACAACAGGCTATGACCACATAGCAGCAGTTGGCACTGTCCAGGGTGATGACAACAGTGGCATGTACAACAATACTGGAAATGTCTACAACCATACCCTGGACGAGGAAGAGTATGACCATATACAGACTGTTGCCACAGTCCACCCATCCAGAGCAATTCACCGCAAGCAACCAGATGACACCTATAACAACTTGTATGAAGGCCATAACAGCACTGTCCAGCTTAACGGTTTGTCAGAAAGTACCACTGACATGAACGACCATAATTCTGCTGCCAATGACATTTATTCACAAATACAAGACAAGCCTCAGTCAGAACAACCTGGAAGTGACACCATACTTCATAAAAGCCATGAAGAAACAAAAGAAGAGTTTGTGGAGAATGACTTGTACCAAAGTGTAGATGAATGTGAAACAGACCAAAGCCCCACCCAACATGCCCGGGGAGGACAGGGGCTACACTCCTATCATGTTTTGGAAAAGGACTTTGGTTCGAGGGTTCCAGAAAATCCCCCTCATTCAGCTGACAAGGATGTCTATAAAGATGAGACACCTTCCTCAACTCCTCATAAAAGCCATGACCTAACAAACGAGGAAACAGAGTTTGTGGAGAATGATTTGTATCAAAGTGTAGACCAATGTGACACAGACAAAAGCATCACCCAACATGCCCGGGGAAGAATGGGGCTACGCTCCTATCATGTTTTGGAAAAGGACTTTGGTTCGAGGGTTCCAGAAAATCCCCCTCATTCAGCTGACAAGGATGTCTATAAAGATGAGACACCTTCCTCAACTCCACATAAAAGCCATGACCTAACAAACGAGGAAACAGAGTTTGTGGAGAATGATTTGTATCAAAGTGTAGACCAATGTGACACAGACAAAAGCATCACCCAACATGCCCGGGGAAGAATGGGGCTACGCTCCTATCATGTTTTGGAAAAGGACTTTGGTTCGAGGGTTCCAGAAAATCCCCCTCATTCAGCTGACAAGGATGTCTATAAAGATGAGACACCTTCCTCAACTCCACATAAAAGCCATGACCTAACAAACGAGGAAACAGAGTTTGTGGAGAATGATTTGTATCAAAGTGTAGACCAACGTGACACAGACAAAAGCCCCACCCAACATGCCCAGGGAGGACAGGGGCTACGCTCCTATCATGTTTTGGAAAAGGACTTTGGTTCGAGGGTTCCAGAAAATCCCCCTCATTCAGCTGACAAGGATGTCTATAAAGATGAGACACCTTCCTCAACTCCACATAAAAGCCATGACCTAACAAACGAGGAAACAGAGTTTGTGGAGAATGATTTGTATCAAAGTGTAGACCAATGTGACACAGACAAAAGCATCACCCAACATGCCCGGGGAAGAATGGGGCTACGCTCCTATCATGTTTTGGAAAAGGACTTTGGTTCGAGGGTTCCAGAAAATCCCCCTCATTCAGCTGACAAGGATGTCTATAAAGATGAGACACCTTCCTCAACTCCTCATAAAAGCCATGACCTAACAAACGAGGAAACAGAGTTTGTGGAGAATGATTTGTATCAAAGTGTAGACCAATGTGACACAGACAAAAGCATCACCCAACATGCCCGGGGAAGACTGGGGCTACGCTCCTATCATGCTTTGGAAAAGGACTTTGGTTCGAGGGTTCCAGAAAATCCCCCTCATTCAGCTGACAAGGATGTCTATAAAGATGAGACACCTTCCTCAACTCCTCATAAAAGCCATGACCTAACAAACGAGGAAACAGAGTTTGTGGAGAATGATTTGTATCAAAGTGTAGACCAATGTGACACAGACAAAAGCATCACCCAACATGCCCGGGGAAGACTGAGGCTACGCTCCTATCATGTTTTGGAAAAGGACTTTGGTTCGAGGGTTCCAGAAAATCCCCCTCATTCAGCTGACAAGGATGTCTATAAAGATGAGACACCTTCCTCAACTCCTCATAAAAGCCATGACCTAACAAACGAGGAAACAGAGTTTGTGGAGAATGATTTGTACCAAAGTGCTGATCAACTCTAAATTAACATCTGTCAGCAAAGCCATATGTGTATAAACTATAAGCCAACATACAGCCACTTTGTTTGACTCCAGGCAATCACACAACAGGCTCTTCTCAAAGGGAGAGAAGTATCTTCTCACAGAAATTGTCACTGTGATATAGTGCTTGTGCTCACAAATATCTCACAAAATTACACAATGCATTTGCAAAAATGACTGTCAATGTGTACACAGTTGTAGTTCAAGTTCATAATTGGTCTCTCTTTCATTAGATGTTTGGGCTTTTCTATAATTCATTTGTCCCAAATGTAAACCACTGAGAGAAGTTTGTTATTGTTGTTCAATGCCATAGGACCTATTTAATAACAGTGAGCATAAGGCAGATTTGTTTATGCATGTTATATGGTGATATACAGGAAAATGTTGGGAAAGTTTCCATTCCCAAAAGCTGGGAAAGCCTGTATTTCAGTTGTGTTGAAACTATGCTTAGATTTAATATTACATTAATCAGCATTATCATATATTCAGAAAGTGTAATCCCTATTGACGATAATACTGTCAGCATTATCATAGTTTTGAAGTGTTAGCTAGGCTTAAGAATTGCATCTTTTCTGCAACCATCATGTTGCATTTGAAGAGTGACATCCTAGCTTAATTCTTCATACACAAAATATCTCACATGTTGCTCAGGGCATTAATATTTGGATTATTAAATATTTATGCTTTCAATTGATACAACAGCATATTGAATGTATGTAACTTCACGAATATTCCAAAATCAGAATTACAAAGCTGATGTGCCATGTGTCATCTTATATATCACACTGTCTAACAGTCAACTTCATCCTGTGCCAAAGCAAATGTTGCCCTTTACATTAGGTTTAATTATTTTCAGCATGATATTTACATACATGCATTATCCATCAGGGGAGAAAACTCTTGTGCTTCATGACACACAAGTTAAGCCCCACGATTATCTCCCATAATTAAATTTCAGTACAGTAGGATCCGCTTTATTGCACTGGGTAAATGCAAGAAAATATTATGCAATTAACTGATCTGTTTCTTTAACTGAATTTATCATCAAATGTATAGAGTTGTATCCCTTGGTTTTTTTTTTTATTTTGTTCAGATTTTTTCTATGTGGGTGGGTATGCGTGTGAGGTTTTTCATTGTATTCCTAACCTGCTCAAAGAGCTATCATGATAGACAAATTGTGTACCACTTGTCAAGATCAATTATACTTGCTTGCTTCAATCATTTTCAGTGCACTTTATTTATTTACATGTTCCTAATATTTTTTTTATACATTTTTATATATTACCTACACCATTGCTCCTCTGAAAAAGAAATATTATATCTTTCTATAATTGTTCTTTACATTTTTTAATTAGACATCCATCTTACGTTTCACTATGATTAATTAAGTTGCGTATTATTTGGAAAAGCTTTTATTCTGAAATATGCCTCGGATTCATTACACAGGGCTAATAAATATTGCTTAATAAAATGTTGGTTTTGACTTCCATACACAACCAGATCCATATATATTTATTTTTTTGACGGTTGTTTAAAGCCATTCTCAACAATTTTTCACACATACAATATGGTAGGCTGTTTTATGGGTGGAAGAAACTCGGGAGCCCAGAGTAAACCACTGACCTTCAGCAAGCTACTGGCCAACTTTCTCACTGTCATATTGATCAACCTGATTTGTAACCAAATATGTCAACCCAAGAAAGGCCTGTCAGTTTCTTGCCTTAATCTCTGTATACCTCATAAATTCTGAATGTGTAGTCTTCTGTCAAAGACAACCAAATAAAATCTGCTTTCTGCCATCAAGAGAGCTCTCAGAATCAGGTAAAATGAGTACTTTGGTCTTGGGTGAAATTTTAGGTCCTATACAGTAATCACACTGTCAATGTCTCACAGACTTCTCTAAAATCAGCACAAATCTTACTAGAACAACTCACACCTCCTGTTTATACAACAGGAAAACTTTGATTTTAGTTTCAGTTATTTTATTTACATGCATTTGATACACCTGCATTTACATGCATTTTGATTACTGACAACTTCATAACTAGCACTGGTTCACGATTTGGATACTGATTTCATTCATTCGCCCTGAAAACATTCCTGGTGTCTTATTAACATCTTTGAAAACTGATAACCGCCTCTCTTTGGATAAATCCATTTTAACTTTGGAACTTTCTGTGTTTTCTTCAAGTTCTTTAGTGTCATGTGTTGAACGATGTCTTGGGAATTAAACATCCACTTTGGCTGACAACTGGCAAATTAATGTCTGTTTTGATGCCTAGATCCTAACAGTTTGTGCATCTGTATACACATTTTCACCTGAAGAAACTTCTTGTGTACACACTCAGCTTTCATGAAAGTGAAATGACTGGTAACAGCCGTGGCTTGAATTCTGTCGATACTCAGATGCTGGTAGAGCTATGTATATCAGCTCCTGTCGCCATGGAGCCCTGCACTACCAGAGCCTGTCCTCAATATATTGATTTCCCCAGCACATGTCTGTAACCTGCTGCCACTGACGGAGGGACTGAGTCTAGGTAGAAAGATTTGGGTCTTCTTTAACCTACATACATGCATGTACATGGTCATCTTATCAACTGCCACAGTCTCTGTGTTGGTAAGTATTACAAATATTGAGTGCCGGATTTATGCCTAAGCTAAACAACCTACATACAGCTTATCTCACAATCTGCATGTTAGGACATCGTAAAATTTCTGGATTTCTGGTTTTCTTTGCTTTTAATATTCTATTCGGCTTTTCATGTGTGCTGTAAAGTGGCAATTTTATATTTGTAGTTTTACGTTATGGCTTTGTATGTACTTCATTTAAGTCACATTTTAAGCCTAAATTTTCAGTTTTAACAATGGTCCTCAATCCAAGCTGGTACAACTTAGGGCCTCTTCAAGTCTAAAGCCATCTGTGATTGTATCTCACTACAATCAAGATGTAGCATCCTCGTCTCAATTATACCTTGGATGGCGTTACAGTCTGCTACAAGGCTTTATACCTTGCTGTTACAAAACCTTACACCTTGATGTTACAGTCTGCTACAAGGCTTGAGCTTTTGAGATCTGGAGCATTAGGCAATGTAGGGTAGATTCCATACATACGACTTTTAATCATTTCATGCATCACAGCAAGGATCTAGGCATGTTTGCATAAAATCTGAATTAGTTCATGTATTTATTTATTTATTTATTTGATTGGTGTTTTACGTTGTACTCAAGAGTATTTCACTTATACGACGACGGCCAGCATTATGGTGGGAGGGAACATGACAGAGCCCGTAGGAAACCCACGACTATCCGCAGGTTGTTGACACTTACGGCCGGACAGGAAGCCAGCATGACCTAGACTTGAACTCACAGCGACCGCATTGGTGAGAGGCTCCTGGGTCATTACGCTGCGCTAGCACGCTAACCAACTGAGCCACAGAGGATCCAAGTACATGTATGTACATTTCACTGATAATGTGTGGTGAAATGATACTGAATTGCCCAGGCCCTTATGTTACAGATATTAAAGTATATACTGTGAGCAATACATGTATCTCTCATCCTGTATAATGCACTGTTACAAGTTACAAGCATCATGATATATGCTGTCCTGTGGTTACATCAATTAAGGCATCCCATAAATATTACAACAGTGACAGGCTGCTACTGTGCTTATCATTTTGCCAGGTGATCATCATTCTTTTACCTCTTCACACAACAATAAGCGTGTTGTATTACGTTTGCTAACTGAAAGGTTAAACTTAAATTCAAAAGAAGTACAATATAAAATAGTTTCAAGATGAACATCATAAGAAGGTTGAAAAATTACAGATTAATATAGATTAATCTTGGCTTTTCTATAATGAGCAATACAATTTATGGGATTCTACAAAAGGGCATAGGATACATTTTACAGTTTTATAGAGAGTAATAATTTTACATGTCATTGCAAGAGAGCGTCATGTCAATAAAGAGTGATAATTGCCAAAGACTACCTTTATTTGATAACTAATTCACTTTAAAGCCACTCAGTTAAACACCTTACACTTTATCAGCAACAACTTGGAAATTTATTCACTTGATATGATTATTTCATCTTAATGACTATTTTACTGAATGATGAAGATCAGGTTTATCAGTGGGAAGAATGTGCTCAGCTCCTTGCCAGATCAACCAAACCAGAAAGATTTATATTCAAGTAAAAATACAACTCACTGGTCAGGGAATATCTTACACGGCTCACACAGCTGTGGCTGCTTAATTTACACCTTAGGGCCCAACTGTAATTCTTGTCCATGGAAATTCTCTCGAGACTTTTTAAAAAAACATTCCTTAATACTAAGTCTGTTAACATATGCACAGTTTAGAGTTGTGTAGGTCTACATGAGTAGATGAATTTATACAAGTGAAGTGCATGTACACTTTATACATATACAGTTCATATACTAGCTGTGACAACAGCATTCTATCTACATAATCAAACAACAACATGTTTACTGACTGATAAAGTTTTACTATTATCTCACACCCCTAAATGCTTTACTGACTACATGTACAATGCTAATACACCTTCTTTTGATATACCAGTCTTATTTCTGCATATTTTTAACGCAAAGCAAAAATTGTTCTCTGTAAGCCTAAGTGCTACTGGTTGGCTAGCTCTTCTTAGCTGCTTCTGTATCATATGCTGATTGATTGATTGGTATTTTTGGAGTATCCTGAGGGAAGAAAACAACATTTTGCCTAGCAACATGGAAACATGCGGCTGGCAAGCATACACGTAGTTGTGCTGGACAGGCAACACTGCAGAACTTCACAAAGCTCACCATTTCCATCAGTATATGATACTATACTCAAAATGGCATACAAGCTTGTCTCACCTCTCCTTTAACGCTCGTTCGTTTTTAACTGGGTATTTCTATAATGAAACTATTTAATGATCACTATGAATGAATGAATGATTATGGTTTAACGGCAAATTGGCTTTATCTCAGCCATATCATGGCGAGAACATGTCTGTACAAGGAGACAATGAATGGCAGTTAAAAGAACCAAATCTCGATAAAACTGGAAAACCACAAGATGTTTCAGAACAGATAATCCAGAAATGTGTATACAAAATGTACAATATATATATGGGAAGAATCATATTTTGTAATATAGGCCAATGGCCTTTAAATATTTAATGACAGCTTTGCCACCAATGCTGTCAAATAAATTGAATATAGTGTTGACCATGTAGAACTTTTCCCGAACATGGGCAAAGTCCACACAGTCAACCAGGATATATCTGATGCCATATTGAACATCATACACAACAAACTTGAAATCTAATGATCAGACTGATGTATGCTGTAAAGCAAATTCTGTGCAAATAAACTTTTGATAGGAACTGTTATCCCATCTTGTTGTTCACAGACAATTCCTCATGAATTCCTATGGTTTCTACATTTTATTGATCATTATTTAAGCCTTTCCTATCTGTTTTACATCTTTCACCCTTCACAGATTTACAGTCAACGTTTTGAAATTTGCTATTCAGCATGTAAGTGGATTTCAGTGTGTAGTATATTAAAACAAAAAATCTAAACCACCCTAAATGCTCTACAAATTCCACCACAAGCATAATGAATGTTTTGGCATATTACAGGCATGTTACCTGATCTAGACAGGTTATTATATAATTTCTGTTCATACATGCCCCTACCTGAACAATGCATTTTAAATTAGTCTTTAAAATCAAATAAATTTTGTTTTTAAACTGCATCAAGAGTTCTATTTTACCAGTTGAATTTGTTGATGATTTAGGGTAAACTTATCAGTAAATCACCTTCTATGCATGATCAATACAGTTCACAGTCGCCCTTTTCAGTGGTGGTTTTAGAAGTTTGGACATTTACAGAGGAAATATCCACATTTCAGCCTGAATTTGATGACACATAGACATTCATGATCTTAGAAACAATTTTTCTGCACCTGTCAAGACCACGTCCCCCGCCCCTCTCAAAATATGGTCAGTAAAATGAGCAGAATGGCAACATATAGCTTCAGTTGTCAACCATTGAAATTGTAAATATATAACTATGCTCCTTCTCTATATTTTATACTTTACCAGTATACGCACGCACATGTAACTAATATGCTTTGACAAATAGGCTCCTACATAACTGTTACAGTGTAATTCCCAGAGAAGCTGAAGAGAAACTGTAGATATAAGCTCAAACTAATCATTTACATTAACCACAGCACTCAGTCTATCATTTTTGCACGTACGCATGTAGAACTGCCTATTTTGAAGTATGATACAGTCTACTGTGATTTGGGATACATAGAAATAACCAGTTAAAAATAAAAGAAAAATGGGAATGTTCTTAAATCAGCTGAAAATGTGCAGCGCCTGTGCAAAACATCTAAAAATATTATCTTCTCAAAACAAAATGGATATGAGTGAAAAAATTATACATCAAATGCGTCACGGGAAAAGATCCAGACAATTTTATACCTACAGACCTAATGTTTCACATACAGAATACAAATGTATACTTAATAGCAGTGGTGACGCCAAGCATCTGACACCTTCCACCAAAGGGGGAAAATGTTTCACTGAAGGAATGTCTCCATTCAGTGAAGACAAGGGAGCCTATGTCATGAGGGAACATTAGCCTGTTGAAGTTGCTTCACCGCTTGCCAATTACACTCATGCTTTTCCCATCAGTGTAAGAAAAGACTGTTTTTTTCCCGTGAAAACACATACATGTTCCCTGTTTTTGGCTCCAGATGGTATATCTCAGAGAAACAGATTAAATTCTTGGTTGCCCCTTTCTCCTCTTTCCTCGCTACTTGAAGGCTATAAACTTTACAAACAACAAAATGAATGATGAATTTGGCACAGAGCCAAGTACACAAAACATGATCAATGAGGGTAACCATGAAATAACAGCTTTGTAGAGACATCCAGCATCTCCTGCACAGCAAACTGCTGACACATGGATAATCGCTGTTATCTGATTTACTTCTGCTGACTGGACAATATAATCTAATGAAACACAACTTCAACTAAGATATGCGTAATTCTTCAAGGAGACACTGATTTTGTTTACACGTTCAAAAATAAAACGCACCAGTGTTTGTGTGGAACAGTTGAACTTAACCCTGAAATGTGTGTGGGTATATGTGTTTGGCGGGAGGGGGGGTGGGGACGGTGCTTTTCACAAGGTAAATCTCAGCAAAATATACACGCATTCTTTTCTCCTACATTAGGCACTTAGCCATGTATGCTTAATTGTATTCCCTAAAGTTGTTTTAATGAAAAAAAAGCACTTTTACAAGCATATAAAAGCTTTAAAATTATAATCTGATATCAACATTCAAGTTCTCAGATATGTAAATCAAAAAAAATAAAATAAATATAAAATCCACAATGAACTCTTTAATTAGCCCTATAAGATGGTTGAATCAATCAGAACCAGGCAAAATGTTCCAATTTAAGAAACCTGAACAGTATGTAACAGTACGTGACATTCCATAAAATCAGGGTAACGCAGCAGCTACGGGTTGTAATTCAATACCACAGAATATATAAAATTAACACAATTTGCAACACAGGAAAAAAGCCAAAGGAAAGTCTGGAAGGAGATGTAGACTGCAGTATTAGGATTAAGAATCTCTCCACAACAGGGTACAATTCTTCCCAAAAATTGGAGCAAGACAATTTAAGTTATATATTACCAAAGATGTTGGTCAGCTTGTTATGGTGCTTGGAAGCAAGAAGAAATATAATGAGTTTGAGTTTTGCTAGTAATTTTTTTTTAATTACATAATCCCAGAAACATGTTGTGGAGCCAGATGGACAGTCGATACTGACAGTTTCTGACTTCATTTGGTGTGTATGTCTTCGGTATGACAAAAAGTGAGTAAAGGATATCAAGCTTGTACGTGTAGCTTGTTTAGACAATGCTGCATTTCACCTTAGCTTTATTCATTTGACACAATTTGCTTGAGACGATGCTGCATTTCACCTTAGCTTTATTCATTTGACACAATTCTCTTGATTCTAATTGATTCCTCTACCTTATACATCTGAGTGGAGTTTTTTGTAAAGTTTTATTAATTTGTTATCCGATATCGTTGGCATCAAAAGTATCATTTTAAGGCCTTTTATGTTTTTCTGAAACTGCATTTTTACATCCTAAACATAGGCTACCAAGACTATTTGCATAATGCACTTATAAATGGCCTGGATGAGCCTGGCAGGTCAGAGCAGAGGACAATTTGACATGTAAAGCACTATACCCATACAATCACTGGCTGCAACAGAACCCGGTAAAACTACTGTTAAGGTACCCAGCATCTTAGTGAGCAGAATTGGCCCAGTACCAGAAGAAATATGGCACTCAGCTGGGAATCCCTGGCAGATATAAACAACAGCAGCATACTGCCCTAGCTGCCACAACACACAGCTGTCTCAGAACACTACTACGAATTACTACTGTGTGATGTAGCAGCAGGTTCAGGGCGCCATAGTAAGCCAAGGTTATTCACCAGTACAGAAGCAACTCTAGATTCTGGTACATTATACTACTGGCTGGAGAACTGTCTATAACTCCTATACACATTTCTCCTGGCACCTGTGCTACCGAGCAGTTACACATCTAAAAGGTAAGCTCTATCCCTAGAACGCTAAATCTCCTCTTACAGATATATGATGACCAGGTGTGTACTGATAAGGTGTATCGTGACTGCTTGTGTGGCGACCGGAAGCATAGTAACCAGGTAGGCCTGTTTGGTGATCGGGTGTATGGTAGACAGGTGGACATGTATGGTGATCAGGTGTATAGTAGACGGTTGGACATGTATGGTGATCAGGTGTATGGCAGCCTGGTGAATGTGATTGATGATCAGGTGTAAGGTGACCAGGTGAACCTGTACAATGATCAGGTGTATGGTGACCAGGTAAACCTATATGATGATAGGTGTATGGTGACCAGGTGAACCTGTACGATTATCAGGTGTATGGTGACCAGGTGAACCTATATGATGATCAGGTGTATGGTGACCAGGTGAACCTGTACGATGATCAGGTGTATGTTGACCAGGTTCGTACGATAATCAGGTGTATGGTGACCAGGTGAACCTGTACAATGATCAGGTGTATGGTGACAAAGTGAACCTGTATGGTGATCAGGTGTATGCTGACCAGGTGAACCTGTATGGTGATCAGGTGTATGGTGATCAGGTGAACCTGTATGGTGATCAGGTGTATGGTGATCAGGTGTATGGTGATCAGGTGTATGTTGACCAGGTGGCCCTATATGATGATTAGATGTATGGTGACTAGGCGAACCTGTACGATGATCAGGTTTATGTTGACCAGGTGCACCTGTATGATGATCAGGTGCATAGTGACCAGGTGCACCTATATGATGATCAGGTGAATGATGACCAGGTGGCCCTGTATGGTGATCAGGTGAATGGTGACCAGGTGGCCCTGTATGGTGATCAGGTGAATGGTGACCAGGTGGACCTGTGCTATGATCAGGTGAATGGTGGCCATGGTCTGTGTTTATATTTTGAATGGTTCGTTTTGATCATGAACTTAATCCATGTGAATTTATTATTGGTAGTATACACCCTCACTTTATTGTTATTTCAGATACCACTGTGGCAACACTACACTTTCTTTGAATCCACAACTGGCTGAGACTGGAGAAAAGATAATTTGCAGGTAAATTACACTTTTTGTTTATCATATAGCTGCCACTCAGTTTTTACCTGCCTACAAGTCTGCCTGTCGGTCTGTACGGTCGATATGTAACTCTCGACCCTTTGTTTAACATGAACCATGTGTGTGTCACTGGCCCTGAGTAGACCATGACAATGACCTTGTGTGGGATGACAATGACCTCGTGTGGGATGACAATGGCCTCCTGTGGGATGACAATGACCTCATGTGGGATGACAATGAACGGGTTTGTTATGACAAAAACCTCGTGTAGGATGACAAAGACCTCGTGTGGGATGACAATGACCTCGTGTGGGATGACTGTGTGTGTCACTGGCCCTGAGCAGACCATGACAATGACCTTGTGTCGGATGACAATGACCTCGTGTGGGATGACAAAGACCTCGTGTGGGATGACAATGACCTCGTGTGGGATGACTGTGTGTGTCACTGGCCCTGAGTAGACCATGACAATGACCTTGTGTGGGATGACAATGACCTCGTGTGGGATGACAAAGACCTCGTGTGGGATGACAACGACCTCGTGTGGGATGACTGTGTGTGTCACTGGCCCTGAGTAGACCATGACAATGACCTTGTGTGGGATGACAATGACCTCGTGTGGGATGACAAAGACCTCGTGTGGGATGACAATGACCTCGTGTGGGATGACAAAGACCTCATGTGGGATGACAAAGACCTCGTGTGGGATGACAATGACCTCATGTGGGATGACTGTGTGTGTCACTGGCCCTGAGTAGACCATGACAATGACCTTGTGTGGGATGACAATGACCTCGTGTGGGATGACAAAGACCTCATGTGGGATGACAATGACCTCGTGTGGGATGACAAAGACCTCGTGTGGGATGACAAAGACCTCGTGTGGGATGACAATGACCTCGTGTGGGATGACTGTGTGTGTCACTGGCCCTGAGTAGACCATGACAATGACCTTGTGTGGGATGACAATGACCTCGTGTGGGATGACAATGATCTTTTGTGGGATGTCAATTTATGACCTTAGATTCATTAGATAACATCAGAACTTATAAAGAACCCAAACAATTTCCATTTCACAAATCAGAAGCACCATGCAACTAAACATGTAAAATGTTTACTAGTTTAATCTCCATTACAAAAAAAAAATCTCCACATATTTTTTCTTACCCTTAACACTCTTTAAAACTGCATTCTGAAGGATCTTGCATGAGAAAACCTGTTTCTGTGAGCCTTATTTCATATGGCCTATTCAATCAGCAAAGCCATGTTTTGGCTTTCAAGACCTCCTATGTTGCTAACAGCCTCATTTATCAACGTACTAATATTGCAGGGTGACTGCAGGAATGTAGTCAATCACTTTGAAGATAAATTGCCAGGAAGTAAGAAAATTGCGTTGCCAGCTAGTTTATGTGCACATGAACTCAAATTAGACGTCTAAAGTTAGACCAAGAAGCGCTCACAAACTTCGAGTTGGCCGAGCACTGGTACAACTCAGTATGTGTACTACGTACCTGTAACTAGCTCATTGATGTAAACAAAACACTGCCATACGCAAAGCCATTTCAGGTAGCCCAAATGCTTGAAATTCTCTTGGAATGCTGGAAGATTGTGTGGAATTTAGTTTCCGACTTTCTGTCGGTCACACATGTGGCAGGTGAGCTTGATAAGTATAGTGAGGATATTTGAGACCTGTGTGAACCTTGGCAGCGGAACTGGAAAGGGAAAACATGGCGGCTAGTGAGCAGCTGTAAGCAATGATGAGTTTCAGCTAGCACTACATCCCAGAAAAACAACAGTAAAGATACTGCACACCAGGTTAGACTGGCTAGATTACCACAGCATGATAAACACCACCATATGATGTCGGTACATGCCAGTTTCATAAGATAAAACCATTGCTGTCAGCAATGCTAAAAGGCCTTCACATGGCAAGAAGTGATCCATGTAAACAGGCTTCACAGTTATAACTGTACCATATATTGATACTTATTCACATGCATGTATATAAGTATGTTACTGAGAGTTCTAGTTGTCAAGCAGATGACCCAGCATGCAATAATAGATGCATGAAAAATATATGTACCAATACATCACACCACATTTAAACTGTTTTTATTAACTAACAGTAAAAGGTAAGCCGCAAGTGTACACTTAGCACCACAATGGCTTAAATGGAAATAATTTTGTTTAAATTTTTTTCTGACCAAAAAATCTTTATCTTCTAATTTTTCATGGTACCATTTTTTTTTCTAAAGCAAACATTATACACATAGTGATACATGCAAGTGAAATGAAAAATACATGTACTCGGACAAAGGCAAAATGTAAACAAAAGTAAATATTTCCTGTATTGCAAAATATAGCTTAACTGACTCCTTGAATCAGATAGTGTGGGAAAAACTCTTAGTCATGATTTGTATGAAGAAATATACCTGAACAAACCATTCACACAAAGGCTCAAAAAAAAAGCACATACATGTACCTGAAAAAAAAAATGTCACAGCTCAGTAATACAAGTACATATATACAAGACAAAAGTTTTGCCATTTTTTATTGTGCAGGTTATAAATTGTTTGTACATTATGTATCACCATCAGATAATTTTCACAAAACTCACAACTGTACATTAAATTGCATTATGAAATGGATTTTGCACTTGTTACCATACAGGTCTGTAAGACACAGCCATTCCCACAGTTACTGGACATGTAATTAGATCTTGGATATATTATTTGATTTTTGCCTGAGGAATTTTTCACTTGTACAATGGCAGTCAGTTTTCAGTGTGGAAAAAAACCAGAGTAAACCGCCAACATTTAACTTACGGAAAAACTTTCCCACGTGTGACATTCGAACTTGCTTGCTGTATTAAAACAATAATGGAAAGATATCATTTATTACAACACGGCGGTAAATTTTATGTCGGACATTAGCATACTGTATCGGCCAAAATCGCTATCATCTCTCCATAATTTGTTGTGTTGTGTTTGACCTGTAGTAAAACAGTTCCCACAGGTGCTGTGCCTGGGTGGGGCTCCTGTAGGGTTTTTTTGCACTGAGTTTGACATGTATTACATGTACTATTCTACGTTTGACCTGCATTACATGTACTATTCTACGTTTGACCTGCATTACATGTACTATTCTACGTTTGACCTGCATTACATGTACTATTCTACGTTTGACCTGTATTACATGTACTATTCTGTGCTATTCTTGAACTTTTTTTTCTATAACAGCAAAATTTTGAATATCATTTATGCACAATAAAAGGTGTCAGGCAAATAAATTACACTGCTAATTAAATTCTGTTATGTAATAAATTTGCTATGCAACAGATATTAAAAGTGTCACTCAATTGTGACAAAAAGAAGAGAATTACACCTGAGCTTCCATCTTCCTGTCATTATATACCTGGTTGCAGCTATGTCAAAACCAGAAATAAAGTTAATAGGACTGTATTGATTCAATTAACTGTGAATGGACAAAATGGCCAAGACAAGGGGTGATCCAAATGGTTGATGATGGATGGGTCTAGCCTGAAGCAATGATGGCTGTGTAATATGTTTAGCTTGTTACCCTCAGGTTCTTGCTGCTCATTTCCCTCCGCGCGGTACATTCACTCCTTCTCAGGGGGTACAGAACAGGGGTGAGAAGACCACACCACTTGTGAACACACCTTCCTGATCCCTACCAGCCCGGAGCAACGACTCCATCAGACCCTGACACTAGCATGACAGAACTAACAACTTAATCACCATTCGTCTCCATAACCACCCTGGCATGGACGAGTTTATCAGCCCACAGCGGCACAAACATCTATCTATCAATTTCTGCTGGATAATTAGGAATCTAATATGGGACTTTTAACACAACTAAATCTGAGTCTGAGAGTCTTATCAGTTAAAGTAAATATAAAATGGTTGGATCAGAGATGAAAGTAGAGAACAGTTTAAAATCTGAAAACAACCAAATTATTACCAAAATTTAGCAAACTTTCAATAATTTCCTGGGAAATTGGACTTTTAATTCATAGAAATAAAATCCTGAATTCCAAAGAAATGAGAGTAGTGTTAAAAATCTGGAAATTGCCAAATTATCTTCAACCTTTTAACCTTTTGTAACTTCCAAAGAAATTAGACTTGTTTTCTAGGAAATATATATATATATATATATACATATATATATATATATATATATATATTAAAACATCTAGGTTATTATAACAATCTGAAATCAATTGTCAAAATTCTTGAGTCTTCATTTCTTTCCTCATACAGAACCTATGTTAAAAAACAATATAACCTTGTCAATATGAAGCTGCAAATTAGTCCTTAGCCCCCTAGGGCAAAGTCACTTATACCCATCTGATCAATTCGATCAACTATTTATAAAACTGATTGATTGGGAGACATATGACAACTTCATCAGTTCCCACAGAACCAGTGGTAGACCATTCACCGGCGGGCAGTTTGATCACGAAAATAGCTCCGTGCAGACTGGGCAAAGATTATAGTGACACATACACCCACTACATACACAACTACTTAAATGTCTGAATGAGACAGGACACAGCACATGTACTGATTAAGGAACATGAACTTATCGACATAGGTAGTCCGCACAGCAGAGTTAAAGTCTAGATGTACATTATATGTACCCTGCAGGAGAGCATTCACTTAAGCTCAGCGGCAATACCGACTGTTGTAGTTGTTGTACATGTATATCAAAGAATCCAGAGGGCTAAAACTCCAACAGGAAACTATGTATATAAGCATACGCTATTTTGCAAATGGGTTTCAAGAAAAATAATCCTGTCCATATATAATACCAATCACACATTAAAAAATAATCTTGTGTGCAGATGGAAACATTATACTTTGGGCGAAGCCCTGAAGTTGTCCAACCCAAGAAATATGGTCTTGTCAACAAAATCAAATTAAACAGGTGTACAAATTGCATTGAAAATTGCTCTTTCATATACATGAAAGGTGTAAAGGTGGACAATTTAGGTAAAGTCTCACTTCAAACGTTTTGATAGGATTTTATTCATATTATTATTATTATTATTATTATTATTATGTATTTTACTTACGACTAATCAAGGTTTTGCACAACTAAAAAAACTGAATGCTCACTTTTGTTAATATATACACTATCATTTACTTTAAGAATGCTTTTTCAACTCTGTATGTTGCCTCAATTAAGTACATATCCTGCCCAGATCAGAAAAATAAGTAGGTCAAGCACACATTCATCAAATCTCGACAATTAAACATGCTTATTACAACTTCAATGACAGATCTATTACCTAGACAATAAAATTATAGACTACAATGGACTCTTAATCAATGTAAATTTGAAAGGCCTTAATTAACACCCCAAACTGAATTTCATTAGCCCTTCGCAAAAATACAAAGCGTAATAAAGCTTCTGTTACATGTAAACTTGTCATCCAGGAATTCTACACATGCTATATCAGACACAATTCCAATCTTCATTATTTTAATTACTAAAATATTCCCACCAACTATATCATTTCATACATGTTTAAATGCAATGGAGTTAATTGTTATGAGTTCCTATATGAACATGTATGTATAAAAAATGAAGATGTTTGAATTCCCACTTGCAATCATCAAATCAGTCATTCGTTAAATCAATGGGTAATTTACTCTATGACTGCGTGATATTTTTTTCACCATTTGTTGCTCAAACACAAAGCAACTCACAAACAAGTAAGTCTTTAATTATAATCCAAAAACCATTTGGAGCAGTTTTGCAATGGCAAATGAATAACTTTATTAAATCGAAATTGAAATTTCTTGTCCAATCCAGACAGAATCAATTCTCTGTCAACTGTGCCACATATCAATGCATGGGTTTCAAGTATGGACACAGATGAACAGGCAGCTTGCCCTCGTCTCCATGGTAACGCAGCTCTGCATAGGGTTCTGACAGCTATAGCGTACTTTTTTGCTTGAGAAGTACAAACGTTTACCCAAACGCTTTAAATACAGCTTTTTAAAACCGTGAACATGGTTTTAAATGTTGGAATCAATTGATTGACAAGTGCCATGGTAACGACAGACTGCCCTAAGTCTTCCAGCTTACATGTATGGGTTAACTATAAATACCATTACATGTTTGTACCCTGAGGGGCATCAAATGTTTCAGAAAAATTTTACGTAGGTACTCGTGTAAAGGTAGACTTTCACAACAACATTACCTTTGCCACTGACTTACCTGCCTCCAGTTCTATGAAATAAAGCATTAGTATTCACAATTAAAGTTTAATTATGCAAAATACTGATAAGAAATAATGCAAAAATAAATCCCTGGAGATACATGTACATATCATTGACAGATTACATCTAATCACTTTAAAAGCACGCAACACCTTCTATACAAAACTTTCTCACTGACTACCTGTCTCAAGTTCAATGAAATGAAGCAATAATATGTAACCACTTGTTGTCTTTCACAATTAAAGTTTTAATACCATATACCTAAATCGCATTAAAATCATTCAAATAATGTTCTTCAAGGTTCAATGCTGTACTATACCATCATCATTCCCTGGAGATAGTCAAACTAGGTCAGATGGGAATGAGGCTGCGTGAATTTTCCCACACTAGTCAACCCAGTCTGCAGATGCTTTATCCTCCTCAAATCATACACGGAGCTGTGTAGGCTTTTAATTGGGTGAGGATTGAAATAAAGTCAGAACCAGAATTAGCTATGTACTAAGTATCGAGAGCGCAGGCGGTCTGTGTTTATTGTGTCAGACATCAGCCAGTGAGCATGTAAATGCATGTACACAGGAAACTAACTGCATGGTGCAGCCGGATCTGACTAAGCTGTACCCATACAGGATACAAACACTACCAGTTACTACAGTATTGTTCAAGTCACTATGGTGTCCATCCCTGAAACAACATAATATATCTGTGTAAGTATCTTTATATCCCTTTTGAAATACTAATCATTTTTATGAGTTTTTCTCATCTTGCAAAAGAGAAGACACTTCCAAACTACAAATAAATTTTCTTTTCATTTAACTGTAAATATCACTGAATTTACACGTCATTTTGGAATGAAAAACTTCAAGTGTCAACAGATGGGCAGCCATGGAGAAGTAGTGAAAATGTTTTCTGAAGAAAATTAGTAAAGATTTAATCAACCATAAATTAAATCAGATTGACAAAACACAAGTTTATGGTGTCATTGTTGGAATATAAAATAATAAATCACAGGGTGTGTGTTGACCATTCAGTAGAAAAGGTTTGGTCACAAGGGCACTTGCTTTTACCCTGATAAATTTTTAAAAGAACTTACAGAATCTTCATTTGTCTACATACAAATTTTAAAATGGGTAAAATTATAAAAAAAATAGTGAAATAAATTTCTGGCGGAAAAGTCTTTGTCTTGCCATGAAATCCTGGGAGAGTTTCACTTGCAGTTAGACACTACAGGGCAAACAAGTACACATATATTATAAGCTGTGTTGAGGAGACATATGAATTGCAAATTGTCACTGCAATCAAGTTATTAAATGCTAAACAGCTAGTTAACTGAATAATATAGATATTCAGGCTTTAAATGCCCTACATTAAATCTAGCTGTCATGTCCGAAGATCTGACTGCTGCTGACTTGTCTTGACAGCCACTTCTAGGTTTGCCAGGAAACTAAGGAAAGTCATCTCTATTCAGCTGTTCATCGGTTCTAATTTCGAACCGATTTCATACATCTCTCACAGAGGTATTGCTATAGGGGCTGATGGACCACGGTCAACTTTTCACTGGAATCGAGTCAACCGAAATGATTGGCCACAGGTCAGAAATTATTCTGACTAACCTCCTGGCCTTGACCTTTCACCTCAGAGGTGCCACAATGAGGTCAACACGTCTGCCCAAAGCCCAACCCCAAGAGCTACGCTGATCTTAAGAAAGGTTTCTAAAAATAGCAGGATTAATAATAAATGACTAAATAAAAGCCTATTCTTATTAGCCTATTCTTAAGTCCATTAAAATGACATGTTTCAGGCTATAGAATCCACCAATCATAATCTAGCCGCCATTTTGAACACATTTAGGTCCACAAGAGCTTATGATCCAAAAATGGACTTAAAAACTGTGAAAAATAGTTCAAAGATCATATACACTGACAAGAATATATTTCTGATCAGGTTTGGGATTAAATCCAGATCATAACTTTCACTGAATTCCATTCAATAGTTAAGGAGATATAATGATTATCAGAAAAATATGAAGTCTTAACTTAGAGAGTATGTCAAAGGACAGCCATGCTATTAAACATCATTTAATCTGCAAATGGGGTAATTAACTGGCAGTTAATCCATGTACAGGTTTTATTGAATACGATACATTGGGCACAGTCAATATTTTTGGTATTACAATGTTATAAACTGCTAATATATGACCGCCGACCTAAGAAACTAGGCTAAACATGTCTCCAATGAGTTTTAATGAACAGCTCAAACTACAGTGAACATGCTGTAATGGATGTGTTTGTCAGTCTGTTATGGCCTTAGTTATGATACTGTTAACTGTTTCTTATCTACCCTAATTCCTGAAACTTTTCCCATATGAAAGAGCAACTTTCTGTGCAATTTAAGCACATTTTTAATTTCATTTTGGAGACAAAACTAGATTGTCTGTAGTTGGTTAGATTGGCCAGCTTCAGGACCTCACAAAAAGTATAATTTGATCAGTGAACACAGAATAATGCCTTCATAACCTGCTTGAATCCACATCTTGTAAACATGCAAAAAGGTTGAAGAATTACAGCAGCTACATTTACTGAAATGCTGCACTAGGAGCAGTTGTTGGAAGTACCTCATCCATGTTTGTTACATGGCTGTTGGAACTCCTGTAGCAGGGGGAAGTATGTGTGTAACTAACTATACAGTGATCTGAGTTATTGAGGAAATAGCAATTACAGAGATCCATTCTGCAGGGGCTGCTCTTAAACAGGGCGTATATCCACAACATCTTATGCAGTGTTCAATCTACTAGCTCCTCAACGGGTTTAAACATCAAGCACAAATGAAAACCTCATGGTCTGGGCATGTAATGATCATAAATCTAGTCCTTTCTACAAAACAGCAAGTTTGGTCGCCACGGCACACACGGCCAGAGTTGATCACAAACACAACAATGGCAAACCACTGGCAAAAAGGTGTGGCACTAATTATTTGCACTCACAAATACATATATGCATTCAACTTTTATTTACTTATATGTAAGTGCAAGCACCCAAGTCATCAAGCAGCAGCCTGCTTAAGGCTTATACCATGGATAACACACCCCAAATTCAAGATAGAACCATTCCAAATATGTAAACCCGGTAAATTTTTGCCCACAAGTTTCATTAAATATTTATCCTTTAAGCCTAGAAACCTGGCTAGCTTTTCTCTTGACAGCTCTATGCAATTGTACGCTTGGGTGGTCACAGCTTCATACTGTCACAAACACTGAAGGCATCTCATACAATTATAATTTTATATTCTTTCTACATTCAGAATATTCCAAGGAAGCAAGGCCAATGCTTTGTATTTGCATGCCGGTGAAATGAGTATAACTTTTACATCAATTTATTTATGTTTCTCATGTGCAATTAATGACTGAGAAACTTTCCCACATTTGGCCCAGAGATTATCACACGACCTTAGCAAGTAACCGGCAAACTTTCCCATGCACAGCATCTGTAAGTTCAAAATGACAAAGCGCCCAGAATAAAACTTCATTTAACATCATTTGAATGGCCACTGGATAGATGTAGACTGCTTCATTCTGCACCAAAACCCTGAGAACAATGATGGCCGGATCATTCTCAAGCATTCCCTTTCTCAGACTTAGGCTGAACCATCACCTTGTGTGTCCTTATAGCGACTGAAAGACAAGCACCTTAATAACTTAGCCATGACCTGCCCCTGTTACACCAAACGTAGTCATCTTTTCACCCATATAAAGTTAATATTAAAATCTTCCCATCATTCTTGACACTAACCAGAGTAATTTTGCTGAATGACTTCATCAAAGTGATTCATACAGTTTTGTCACAGTTACACAATAACCATGCATTCATATAGAAACCCAAGACATGCACTGTTACCTAACCAGGACACGCCCTTCAAACATCGACACAAAACCAATCAGACAAGAGCGTTATATACCCTGCAGGGTGTGTTCTGGACAACTGAATCCATCAGTGGGGATGATGCCTGGAGGAGTAATTAGGTAAAGTAGCCAGGACATGAATGATGACATCACCAGATCTACTAGCTGGCCAGCTCATCAACATAGTCAGTTCCTTAAAATATATCCTAGAAATATTAACTGAGCATGTGATCAAGTTTCCAAATTATGTTAAAATTTAAGAATCCATTACCAAATTTCAACTACTTTTTGTCAAGTTTCCACACTTATTATAATTATGTTTAAATTTAGTGTAGAATCTCTTACCAAATTTCAATTACCTGCTTTAAAGAAATATTAATGTTAACCCTTTAATCAGTCTGTTGTTTTTGGTTGTTATCTTATGCTTTGTTACCTGTTGTTCATTCGACTGGAACATGGAATTATCTGTGGCAACTCATGGAGCGATATAAACCATTTCCACGCTTCATTCCAGATAGTGAAATATGACATAAGTAAACATCAGCAAACATCCAATTTTCAAGACAAGCGTCAAGAGCCTGCTTTGATGTCACTATTAAACAGTTTGAAGATCAGAAACCCCACAGAGGAAAGCTCTTGCTTACCTAGAAAGGTGGACAAGGTTCACCTGTTCCAAGTCCTATTCTTGTCATCTGTTCACCTATTCTACTTTATTGGCACTATTTGAATTTCCATTGCCACAATTCCAACTATATACACACTATTCCAATTTCCATCATCACTATATTGCCATGCATCCCTTTTAATGTGTATTGTGACCTGTTGTAATTTGTTCTTATAACTAAAAGACATCTCAAAGTCATTAAAGGAGAGCACCACTATATTGTGGGGGTATTTCAGTGCAACACTACTACTTTTTGACGACGAACTGAACTGAACTAGAACTCCAAGGACAGAAGTTCATTTGCAGGAACATCTGGCATATCACAACTCGTTAATAATCACATTTTCATCTCTGAAAATGGTACGTCACAATTCAGAGTATCAGCTGCAGATGCTATCTGTTTGTCCTTGATGTTGAGTATCAAAGCGTTGATGTATGAAAAGGTTAATAAACTAAACAAGAAAGAAGGGTTCTCTAAGTACTCTGAGAAATTGCCAAATAGGCCACTAGGTTCAGGAACACTAAGAAGAAACCAGGCATACAACGCAAAAGCACTCTCTGGCAAGCATTCATCAGTTCCTCCTTCTGGCACCAAACTAGCATGTTTGTTTACTATTACGCAGCTTAGAATTCCGCACAGAAACATAATCTTTGGTACGTGAGTGGGGAACATTCTTGTTTATCAGCTGTAATGATGAACTTCTGGCTTGCGTGTGTAACAAACCTTACATGTATGTATTAACTCATGTTAATATTTCCACAACCATGCTACTTGATACAGAAATGTGCTGGACAATTTGCTCATTTCATCCATTATCAATGAAGATGTGAAAAGGCAGAATTCATTCATTTGCAGCATGTCACGTACATGAAGACAGTGTTTTTCTCTGCTCTTTCCCACCATGTACCCAGAAGTTGTTAACAGTAATTCTTACTGAGCCACTTGAGGCATTTATTTCCAACAACAAGATACAACGTAATTACACCAGAAGGAAACATGAAGGCAGTTTTATCACCTACGCAAAGAGTAGAACAAACAGCTACTGATCATTTGTAACATCCGTATCTTCACTGTTGGGCCACCCAAGCTGTAAGTTAAACCCCAAATGGCAGTGTGTTCTGATAACTAACACAACAGAGATGAAAACAGGAAGTAAATCATTCCACCGACCCAGAAAACATTTCCTCATGTCCAAAATCCAACACGCTGGTGGCATATTAAATTAACACTAATTGTGTGTGCAGATAAATGAAATGGTTGAAGGGCTTGTGCAACAATTTCAAGAATTTTCCACTACGTAAGTTACAACATTACAACAGTATAAAAATTCTGAAACTACCTGATTAATAGCACCCTACAATGACACTGATCCACCTAAGCCAATGTCATGACAGTAAAGCGAATATTTCCTAAATCTCTATTTTTCCTAAATATTTATTTAGTGGAAGACAAAAAAAAAAAGAAAAAAAAAGAATGAAGTAAGCATCAGCTGGAAAAGCATGGAAAACTATATACAAAACCACCTGGTCCTGAGCATTATGAACTCTACAAATCCAGATTTGTGTCAGGGGCCTAATGGTCCAGCATGTATCTATCACAAATATGAACACATGTGTGCTCAAATATAAACAAAAATCAAAAAAGGAAAGATCTGAGATCTTAATTTATTGCAATACTATTTTCCATAAACATATTCCTCAACCTTTTTTTTGCATATGAAGACCAAATTTCAGTGTGATTTATGCAATGTGAATGGGTTGGCCAATTTCAAAGCTTCACAAAAAGTAAAATTTTTTTGCTCCACACAGAATATTCTGGGATTGCAAACCAGTGAAAAGGTTGTAGAACTGCAGAGACTATTTCGGAAATACATATACATAAATTTTAAGAGATAAGACATTTGTGAGTCGTCACTTACGTGTGATAACGACTGAGGGCAGACATGAGATGATAAACAGATGTGGTCCTGACAGATTACCATATTACAGGTGAGATCACGGTATACAACCAGGTAATCTACCTTTTAAATTGCTCGTCATGTTCTAGTCACTGTCATGTGATAAGCATTATGTACATGCTCAGGCACTTGTACACTTGAATTTTTCTCAAAGATTTACATGTACATACCGGGATTCTTAGGGCTGGGTATTCATGCCTTGCATTTAATGTCAAAGAGAAAGAACTACAAGCTTTACCAATATTAGCATGAGAATTTTACTACTGTTTTACTCTGTGTACACCATCTTCTGTCCAACAGTATATACTAGTATTTATAATCTCATCTTCTTCTCATAGAAGTTCTTTTTTTTCATAAAAATGCAACCTCATTTAATGTTCACTTTATGAAATAAAATAGCCATATTTAGAATAAAAACTATTTTACTTGTGTCGCTCAGTTCAGTAATTCAGAGAAAATATGAATACATTTGCATACACAGGATAAATTTCTCGGAGTGACTAACTGCAAAATATGGCCGAGACTGAAATCTGACACTTTGTAACCTTCACCTCTTAACTTCCTAGTACATATATAATTACATGCTTCGAGGAATTCAATTTTGTCATAAACATATACATATATAATTTCTGTCCCAGAATTATCTTTGTGCTGTTCTACGAACCTAGAGCCTTATATGTGTAGGCTTATGTATATAACCTGCAGGGGTGAACACTCCTAATATGGACACAACTGAGCAAATGCCTTTCTTAGTAATTCAATTAGCACTTTTTAATTTCCCTGTTCAGTCAGTCTCAAAAATAGGGCAGCAATTCAAACATACAGGAAGGAAATCACACCAGCATCTGATATATCTGTAAACTTAATATTAACTCTATTGATGCAGAGCATCATTTTTAATAAGCTTTTGTGCACAAATATTTTTATTTTAACTCTGATGCTGCAAAAGTTCAAATTCTGTTGTTGTTGTTGCAAAGGTTCACATTACCTCTCCATATGTGAACCCAATCATTGTAACTCTCTTATATAGAACAGCAAATTTTTGAAATTAAACCTCTGTTTTTGCACAAGTTCACATTTTACCTCACAGCTGTCACAAAAGCTCACTCCAACTTTCAGTTGTTGCAAAACTTTTCTATTTTAAAGGGCGTCTTTAATCCAAACTACATCATTCTAAACCAACAAGAAATCAATGCTATTAACTTGCTATGCTATGCAACAGACATTATCAACAATGCCATGTTTACCAAACATATCACACTTTATTAGCAGAGAACACAATATCTGATAACACAAAGTAGAAATAGTAATAACTCAAACTGTCTTTGGAATTGTTCTCCTTCAATATTGCCCTTTCAGTGTTTTCCTTTCCATTCTTTCCAAAGAGAGAAGCCCAATGTCTTTCAGCTTGTTTATTGTTGAAGTGAAGCGCCATGTGGCTCTGGCTTGTTTGCTTCTTCCTTGTGTGCATATAGACAGTTTCTATTATCAGAGATTAAGCCCTGGTCTTTCTGGGAAACAAGTGTACACATAAACAGCAGGCCTGGGAAAGACACAGAACTATATTATCATATCAGCTATAGCATTGGAGGAAAAAAGGCTTTGCACATTCTGTAACGCGACAACAACGACGACAGTGGCTTGGTCTCCTCACAAGTTCTGGATTGCCCACAGCTAGGTCATGCTTCCACAAGCTTTGATCAATACCAGAACATTGTTCACATAAACACGGCTTTATGACGACAATCTGCGCAAAGGCCTTCAAATAGGGAAGCCTTAACTGTCAGATCTACATCCATGCCCTCTTCAGATACACGTTCGTGACAGGACTATATACATCGTGTCTGGCTGGTTTGAGAAAAAGAATCAGTGAACCTACCACACAGCCATTGCTCATGGGATAAATGCCAGCTAATGTCACTCTAGCCTTAATCCTGAAGTGACCAAGCTCATTCACCTGTGTAATGTTGTATACAGGTAGGAAATGACTTTTAATTTTATTTTTGACAAACTATTAGTTCACAGTTCTTGTAAACGATCTGCAAACTGGCTTCCGTTTTATTAGGTACAGGTAGAAATGATTCTATAGCATCATTGCTGAGCTATGCAAAATAGCACTAAAAAATGCTGTAGTATATGTTATATATACATGACGAAAGCTAGTTCTTTCCAAACTGTGAAATTGTTTATGATTTTACTAGGTATTCATCATACCTGCAAGCCTCACATAATCTGTGTCATTTCTAATTTTGGACACTATCTCCTATAACAAGGAGCTATTCAGTTTGTATACACGATCATAAAATTGACTCAATTCTCTGTCTACATTTATTTAAATACAACTTTCTATATCAAAGAAAATTTAACAAAAGAAGAGACAAACTATAATGTTTCCTTTTATAAATGCATACGACTATTTTTTTTTTTTTTGTCAGTCATTTCATTTTCCAGACAGCTAATATAACATTCTTTTACCAATTTGTCTTCACTAGACAATGGTACTTTTATCAATGTTAATGAGGACTGAGTGAGTCATATGACATCGGAGTTGCATAATACCTGGGACGTTTATTGTCCAAGGGGCATTATATTACTAATCATCTACAGTTTCCTCTGCCTCTGGCACACACCTTATGTGCCGTCAAGTATGCATTACACTGCATGATTAAATTCCACTTTATACACAGAATACCAAAAGCACTGTATTTCTCCCAGATTAGCCTTTTTTTCAAGTGACACATTTTGCTTGCTCCTGATTCATTCATCCATGTTATGGAGCTATTCTTTGTGAAGTTTGATTATTTGCCTATCGGAAAAACTTGAACGTTTGCATCAAAAGTTTAACTTTAAGACTTTCAAGTTCTTCTGAAATGTGCATATTTACAGGCCGAATTTTCGATGAAAATTATATATATATATATATATATATATATATATATATATAATTTTCATCGAAAATATATATATATATGTTTTTCCCAGTAAAAGGGTGTTTTCAAAAACTTGTAAGATCACACTGAAAATATACAATAACTTATAATTAAAGACTGATCGTATAGACTATGAAGACAGGGTATTCAACTTGTCATCTTATTTTAAACTAAAGACACAAATGTAGTCATGCAGCATGTCCCTTCACAACACAGACTGGATCCATTCATACCAGCTCCACCCATAATATACTGGCTGCCAGTGTATCAGTGAAAAAGTTTTTAGCGCAATAACCATCAAAAACAAAACAAAAAAACAAAAACAACATGCTGACATTAACAACATTTGACCATGAAGATTGGTTGAAAGAGTACCCCTGTGAATCATTTATTCACAAACTGTACCGTAATAATAGTTTTAATGGTAAACTTTGAAATAAGTTTTCAGGGTAAAATTTTAATAGATAGGATGTATTATTTTAAGTTAGTTGGCTTTGCAGTTTTCCCTCATAGAAGAGAACCACTTTACGTACTGAGTTAAACACACAAATCACATAAACAAACATATTTTTTACTTGACAACAGCAGGTGAATAAGGAGAGCAAGCCATTATCCATTATAACCCACCAGTTAATGGCTGTCGTAGCCATAAGCCATGTAAACCAATGACAGGGACATCTGGGACAAGTCATGCACCACAGCACTCCATTCTGCTATGTGTAACAACAAACAGCATGCATGTAGCTTAGGTTAAACTGTACCCGCTTACACAGCACTATGGGTTCAAAGGACAGCAACTGGTAGCATGTACATATACACTGTATATGTATTCAAACTACATGTGGAATAAATAATGCACTGAACACCAATTCTCAGATCTTTTTGAAACACTCCAGAACCAATTAGTGACAAAACCATCAGGCCAGTGCAGGAAGCTGGTACTAAAAAGATACAGGACACTTTTTTAAATAAAGATAACAGGAAGACATGAAATAAAATTTACATCAAAATGGATGCAAGGAAATTGTTGACACTATTCCATGTTTGACCTATATTTTTCTGTGAAATTCAAAAAGTTTAGACATGTTTCTTTTAACCACCATTCCAAAGAAACCTTTTACTTCTTGTCTCTTATATTTAACAAGTCCATATCACCAATGTGCATCTCTGTCTAACCATTTTCTCTAGGGTCACTGTAACCCTAAACAGCTGCAAGCCAACAATCCCCACTGGCCCATATATCTGTAATCAGGAATGGGCATCAGGTCATTCAAGCTGTTTAAGGGGCATTTAATGCCCCAGGGGAGCCTTCATCTATTGTCAATGGCACACGCCAAACTACTCGGTCCAGTAAACACAATGTCCATTAATCATTAACTGACCATAGCAATCAGGAAGTTCAAACCTAAATCCTGACATTCCATTGGTTAGACAGCCTTGAATATACAACAGGTACCGAAGAAATCCCATGCCATTACTACAAATGAAAAGGAAGTATTTAAAGTCAACAGAAAGTGAGCTGCCCTTTTTTAGGATCCCAGTAGGTAATAACAGCACACAATATCACTATACACACTGTTGTCACTTGAAGAGTAATTGTCACTATTTAAATCTTAACTCAGTCTTTGTCAAGAACCAGCCAAGCACAGACTTTCCACCTTCTGCAACCCTTTAGCAGATAACTGTGAACAGAAAGCTATCAACACCAACCCTTATCAAAAACAAACTACAGGATTCTTTGAAGTAAAACCCACAGAAGAAAAAGGCTCTCACTATTTTAATTTCAATTCTTCAATAGAAATTAAATTGAAGCTTCTCTTTGCTTTTTTTTTGTTCATCTGAAAATCACATTCCTCTTGGGTCAAATGCTGGCTACATCAACCACTGGATTTGAATGTGTTCAAAGTCCGGCCTGTCCCAAGTGCTTCTGTTGCCTTTATAAGCCTCTGATGTATCTCTCATCGAGAACCTTCTTACCCATCCTCTCATCCTCCACAAACGCATTCCTTTTGCTGTCTCAACCGACAATCTGAGGGTAAATATTTTCTGTCCCTCACCATGGTTTAGGTCTGTTTATTATAGGAAGTAATAAATTGTCCCAGTGAAGTCTCACATCCTTCATATGCATGGGAAACTGACAAAAATCACGGGCATTTTGACCTGGGGCCACTTTCACAATAGTTTGTAACTAACGTTTTTGATAAAAGACGTCTAAATTATAGTGCCATACGGAGATATCATTTACGAGAAAAGCTAAGAAAAACTCATTCATTAAAAATACTGCTCACATTATGATCAGCTCTGACAGCTTCTGGATATCACATACTGCTCACATTATGATCAGCTCTGACAGCTTCTGGATATCACATACTGCTCACATTGTGATCAGCTCTGACAGCTTCTGGATATCACATACTGCTCACATTGTGATCAGCCGTGACAGCTTCTGGATACCACATACTGCTCACATTGTGATCAGCTCTGACAGCTTCTGGATATCACATACTGCTCACATTGTGATCAGCCGTGACAGCTTCTGGATACCACATACTGCTCACATTGTGATCAGCCGTGACAGCTTCTGGATACCACATACTGCTCACATTGTGATCAGCCATGACAGCTTCTGGATACCACATACTGCTCACATTGTGATCAGCTCTGACAGCTTCTGGATATCACATACTGCTCACATTGTGATCAGCCGTGACAGCTTCTGGATATCACATACTGCTCACATTGTGATCAGCCGTGACAGCTTCTGGATATCACATACTGCTCACATTGTGATCAGCCGTGACAGCTTCTGGATATCACATACTGCTCACATTGTGATCAGCTCTGACAGCTTCTGGATATCACATACTGCTCACATTGTGATCAGCCGTGACAGCTTCTGGATATCACATACTGCTCACATTGTGATCAGCCGTGACAGCTTCTGGATACCACATAAACGTGAAGAAATCAAAATACAATTAATACTCTCACACATGTACTGATACAAATCTAACAAAGACTCCTGTTCCTTTACAAAAGAGACAACGGATATTAAATGAACTCATTAAGAAATCCTTTACAATGTAGACAGACATTCTGGAGCTGTGGTCCAACTCAAATGATCCATCTGTTTTAATAACTTAGGCCTTCGTCTGGCAATACATTTGCATCTAACATTATACATAATGTATTGATTTTCCCAGTTATTTTTTTTTTCAATGGGGTAGTAAGTAAAGGGAGGGGGGGCTGAAATTTTTTTCTGAAAATTTTATGTTTAGTACACTCTTGACAGGTGTGTCAGAGGCAGACGAAAAGGGCCTCAAATAAACCTTCATGTACCCTAAAATAACAGGCCCAAATGTGATCTCCTGTAAATGTAAGTGTGAAAAGCTACCCTGGTAAAATCTGTAACAAATGTTTAGATAAGGTAAGCAGATTATAGCAGACGGTCTTGCAGATGATCAACTGATACGACATACATTTACCTTTTATATCCAGTACAGTATAAGTCTCAAACATTTTAGGCCTGTCTCTGTTGTGTAAATGAATAGATGTAGACCATACCGGGAGGAAAAGTTTTGTACAGCTGGATAGGACAATTTTATCTTATTAATGTGCTCTGCACAATCAAAAGAAATGGAGTTGAGAAAACACTATTTCCACTATTCTCGCTACAAGAAGGATAACCCTAGCATTCATCACACAAGTGAAAAATTCTTGCAAATGGAGTAATTAAAATACATCTTTGCACACAATGTCAATTATAAAGTTAACATTTTTATACACGAAAATACTGAGGAACCAGCCATTCATAAACCCAACTGAAACACCTGTCTGTAACAGAAGTTTTCTGTGTGCTGTGTAGTTCATTGTAAAAGGAACGAGTAAAGCAGTGAAAAAGTCTTGCTGAAAACAACAGCATTAATGAAAGGTTAAAATAAAAAAGTGAAAATCCCTTTAGATTCATAGAAAAGGTATAAATGAAGCTGCAGGAGAAAGGTCAGATTAATGTTTCTTTGAAGTGCACATTATACAGAGAAGCGTGGCCGGGCAGTGAGCCTCAAAGGGCTGGCTTGTACCCCTGGGGTGCTATACCGTGACTGTGACCCAGCAGAAACTGCCGCCACTCTGCTTGCTAGGGCAACTGACAATAGGCCTGGGCCATTTATAAATAGAACAGGGGCAGATGGCTTGAACAGGTAATTGCAAAAATGAGAGCATTATAAAAGATGGCTTTTGTGGAAAATGGTGCAGATGGTAGAGCTCATCCTAACCTTCATCAATAACAAAAAAATTCCCTCAAAGAAATCAAATGCAGCGTGTATCAGATCTCTTATTTTTAATAACACACTTCACTCTGATGCAGCCAACATTTTTAGGAAAAAAAATTGTATTCTGATACATAAATACGCAGGTTCTAATATTTGCTCAGAATGTTTTGGTTATGGTTAAGCTTTCATTTTTACATCAGTGTCACTATACAGGGGTTACTGAATGCAAATATAGCAGATAAAACTCTGCATCTATGAAACCCTTTCTTTCCACACCTGAACATTCCAGAAATGCAACTGTTAAATATACTTTCCATCTGGCACAACTGAAAACAGATACCCAAAGAAGTAAGCAATAATACCTGAAAAACACCTGCTTTACACATACATGTGCACAAGGTATATGTTACTACAAGTGTGTAGGACATACAATGAAAATGTTAACGTTTGTGGCCCAATTCACAATCGCTGTTAACCCAGCCTCCACCAACGGTAACCAAACAAGGGTTGTGATCGAGAAACCCCGCATAGTTCACTGATTAGAATTGTCAGAAAGTATATCTGCGAACCACCCAGTCTGATGAACAAAACACTGTCACCAACTCTCAAGACATACACATGTACAATCATAACAAAGTGCAAACACATTCATCAACATATACAGTCTGATGAACAAAACACTGTCACCAACTCTCAAGATATACACATGTACAATCATAACAAAGTGCAAACACATTCATCAACATATACAGTCTGATGAACAAAACACTGTCACCAACTCTCAAGACATACACATGTACAATCATAACAAAGTGCAAACACATTCATCAACATATACAGTCTGATGAACAAAACATTGTCACCAACTCTCAAGACATACACATATACAATCACAACAAAGTGCAAACACATTCATCAACATATACAGAAAATGAATATAGGACTAAATTTTTTTTCATCTGTAATATGTTTCAAATAGACTGGTAGTTGTGCGTACGTTTATTACTGCTACAAGGACAGTACAAAAGTGTCCTAAAACCATTTACTGCCAAACAGGAAGAGCTTTCCCCATGCATATAAAACATTTTATTAAGCCTTTTGTGACCTATCACTATAACCTTAAAGGATTAGTGTCCAGATTGGGTAGTTATTCATAATTAGCTACCCCTCTAAATATTAAATCTGATATACATATGAGATGTAGACCTACTGTGTAGTACAGGACAAAGGTACAACTTAGCAGACCATATTGTTAGTGCAGTTGGAAATGCCTGAATAAAGATCAAATTCAAAGTCTGAAAACTCGAATCTGAAATTTGACCAGAAAATGTCACTGTCATAAATTGGAACTTGGAACTTCCATTGTGGGTTCAAATTGACGCGGCAGTGTATTTGCTTCTGTGTAGCTAGAATCCATCTCGAAAATGACATCGCTTTGATTCGAATTCCCAGGTCATATAGGCCA
The DNA here is from genome assembly GCF_032854445.1 of Liolophura sinensis. Taxonomy (NCBI): domain Eukaryota; kingdom Metazoa; phylum Mollusca; class Polyplacophora; order Chitonida; family Chitonidae; genus Liolophura; species Liolophura sinensis. The sequence goes on from NC_088295.1 coordinate 53,996,185, forward strand.
GTTAGACTTGGGTTGGTCATCTAAGACGTCACCCTCTGAGCTTTACCGGGCAACTGACTGGAGATTGGCTAGGGCAGTAAATCTACTGTTTTTTCGTGGATTTAGAGTCATAATTATGTTTCTCAGAGGCCCTCCTGGTAACATACTGTTAAATAGGTTATAATCTTTATACTTAGGGCAAGAAGTGAAATTTGAATACTAATCCTTTAATTGTCAATGAGATTACACATCTATCTCTTCTGACCATTAGATATCTATTCCTCTATCCACATGCCATTACATTATTCCCACACCATCATTCAGCTCCCCCCACCCTCCCCTATTTCCAAAAGTCAACCTCAATTTCTACAGACTGGTAACTTGTTCTACCTAAATACGTAGTTGTCTACAATTCCCAAACACTCTGATGTGCCAATGCTTTTTCCAGCTGCACCAAGATGCATAACAATGTAAGGTCGATGTTGAGGCCAGATGTCTGCGTGTTCAGGCAGAACCACCTGTGCTTGTTTGAATTATTTACATAGGTAACTGCTCAAAGCCTTGTAGAATGCCAGATGTGAATAATTCACTAGATCACTGACATGAGTCGATATTCTCCAGGGCTTTCCAATGAATGATTCAGGCATTATACCAACAGTCCATGTACCTTATTTCTTTATATTATTATGGGAAATATGGGGCTAAGAGAGTCCTGAGATAGTTCCAGCTAGCGAAGAGTAGGGTGCAAAGGGACTGATGAGCTCTGGACTTCTTGTATCTTAAAAGACTGACCCGTAATCAACAGCTGATAAAAAGACAGAGAACAGATTGTGCCATGCGCCTCCAAACCCCCTCCTGGTCTCACCTGACAAAATACTAATCAGAAACCATAGGTGTTCCTGTTACCCCCAACACCATTCTAAACTGTTACAACAATGCTTCTGTTATTTGAGCTCAACTTTTCTTACAGTCTGAGGTAAAGATCTCTAAGAATCGAAGTAGGCATCACTAAAAGACCACTTAAAACTATACATAACTATACATTCATTTATTTTTTTTAGATTTTCGGGAAAAGAGTTAATGGCACTCAAACATTTGAATTCTAAGGTGGGTTTTATGAACCATACTATCAGAGGTTAGAAACTCTGACGTCACAAGAAATTTTTCCAACTCTAATAACGACCATAAAAGAATATCTCTTTTTATCCATGAGAGAAAGCTTACAGAAATAATGTTCCCAAAAATTCCTTTGTTCTGGTGAACATCAGGAAAAAAAAAAAGAGTTCCTAGATACCGTCAACATGGCTCATGAAGCCCACCATAGTATTCAAAAATTTGCATGCCTTTCAACACTTAAAAAATCTGAAAAAATAAATGAAAGTATTTTTACGTATAGTTTTCAGTTGTCTGGATGATGAACCTCACTTGATATTTTAGCTTTCTTTTACTTTAAGGAACTTAAATTTATATGCAGTTAATCCAAACTTTTTACTAGATTAAGAATCCTCTGAACTTATTTGTTCACTATTAACCCATTTCAAGGTTTTTAAGCAACTAGCTTACTGCAGATTCTCATAGCATATGCATTTCTTAACATGTTACACAGTTTGAAGACTACTCTTACAATCTTACAGATCGACAATTAAAGTGAAATTAAAACAGTAGAATTATTTCATATTTTGATTGTGTTATAAAGGTTATTCAGTCATCTCATCATACTTTTATTACAGCCAAATTCAAATCAGTCCTATTCATTGGTCTATGGAGCAATAAAGAATTAGCAGTCCATTCACCAGGACTCGAAACTCCCTGCAATTCTTATTAATCATAGGTTTTACCTATTCATACATGTAAGAAAAGAAATAAAGAAAAGCTACATTAAATATTCACTAGCACTGAGTATACTGTAATATGGATTAGAATGAATAATCCAGAGTGGAATTAATTATCAACATGAAATTCATAAAGTTATTAGCATATTGTCGGCTTGGGGTAATTAAAATGGGTCGGGTCAACGTCGTGAATCTCTTATCAGTACCATCAATACATGCGTTAATGTAGGCCAGTGTCTTATCACTGACAGGCATACAACTTAATCAAGCAGTCATAAGGACAGGTACTGTGTTTATAGGTGTGTGTGTGTCTGGCACTGAGATTATGCCAGCTTGGAACAACACGGGGGCCTATAATGTTGTCTGTGTTAAGGTGTGAAAACTTGGAGGTAGTGGGGGGCTGCTGATCCAGACACCTTAGCCATGGAGTCAGTAATTGGTGGCGTGTGCCCAGCATGCGCCAAGTCAGTCCTAACTCATGGCTGTGTACAGCCCGCCAAAACTCTGGATCACTTCTCTGTCCACACAACCCTCCTAGAATATCTACAACAAGGGCTTAGCCTCCAGGCTTCTTTATGCAGATAGATAAACAGTCGCGTGCCCGCTAAATACACCCTTTGTCAGGTGGGCACAAGACTCTCTTGGGCTTCTTATTATGTTCTTTATTTATTCAACTCGAGCATACAGGGCTAAGGGGTCACAGTGATTTCAAAGGGGTACAATAAAAAAAGCCCGCCTCAAACAAGACAGAAGCATCCTCGGCACACGCCAAGCTTTTGTTCGTCCTGAACAATCCAACCAGCCTTTTCAATCTATTTCCTTACCAGATAAATCTCACACAATACATTTGGGGAGCCACTGACAATGAAGTGTTCTGCCGCCAAAAACCAACGGGTGATACTGAATCTGGGCGTGTGTGAGAGGCCAGCAGATGATAGACTGTAGCGGGCTTTTCAGCAGCCACAAATATCCAGGCCACCTTTCTGTATAGATCAATAGACACTGTCTGTTCACACCCAGATCCGCTATTGTCCATGCCCCAATTCCGCTTAGGCAACGCTGATGCAAACTGTTGTCTCCCAAAGACCAGATTGTGCAGTCTAGCAGGTGAAAAACTGTCCTGTTATTTTTACCTGGCTAAAGTCTGTCTCTGTGATTATCTGTAGGCGCTCTTTGATCTCCCCTGGGTACAAAAGAGAGAGAGGTACAAATAACAACAGTGGGTCCCCCTGGGGGCAGACTGGGCCCATCAGCTAACAGCTGGGTCCTCCCCGCGCACCCCATTGAGGGGTAATCAGGGGAGCAGCTGCCAGGGCTACAGGGCACCCAGAAATAACCTCAATGCTTGGCTCGTGCCCACTACAATGTAAACACTTAGACACAGCAGGATAATTAGCTCCCAATCTGCTTAAGAGCCTCCCGTCCACGTGCCAGGGGGTATATATAGAGGTGGTCAAAGCCAGGCTAGGCCAGTCCACATCTGCTCACTGTGCAGTTCACTACTGACAGAACTACTCTCAGGGTGTTACACACCACATGTACTATTAGCACACCTGGATATTACCTGGCAATCTGTTTTCATCGTTAACCGTAGCATTTCTGTTCTGGATCTAACAGGTAGACAAACCATGGCTCACTACAACACTGTCACAGGAGTGATCATCATGCTGATAACCTTGTCCCTTTGCTGTACCTCAATTCATGGTAAGTCCAAGAGTTGAACACCCAAACAAAAAGTTAATAAGTTGTGTGTAGGTTTACCATAAAAACTACTAAACTGGTGGCATTTAACAGGGTCTTAAAATTTAACTTATCTTTTTATTCCCTCAAATTAATCCTATAAAAAACATAATAAAAAAAATTGTAACTTATAACGAGATGTTTTCAAATTTAATCCATGTTTTCATTAACATAAAGTAATCAGAAAATGAACTTAAATAAAACTGACCAAAAAATTCTTATATAAACTTGAATTTTTTTTATTGCAGGAAAAAATTACAAATACAGCAGCAGTTGCTATGACAGTTCTGTGAAGACTCTGACAATGAAGTGTGGGCAGAACGAGATGTTGAGAATCGCCCGCGCCTTTTATGGCTACAGTCCCGCTGGCAGGTGCAGCTTCAGTCCTGGAGACTGCACCTTTGATGAACATCATAATTACGCCTGTGTGGGTCGCCAGAACTGTGCCATCAATATGCCCGGGGGTCTGGGCAGACCTGTCCCCAAATGTAAACATCCAAATCCACAGAGCAACTATTTCCAAGTGGAATACGAATGTGTACCAGGTAAGGTCTCAAAATTCGTCAGTTGGAACCCTTGTTAAAATGCATATGCACAAAAGTTTATATTGAAGCTGACATAGTTGTTCTAGAGGGCACACAGTCAAATCAGTATCTTTAGGACCTCATTGAAATAATGCAGTTTCTCCAAAAAGCCAGACATTTATTGGTCAAAAAAAAGACAACTGAAATGTCACTTTAAGTCCTTGGCTCACATCTTGTTTTTATTTCCTTTAGTGCAGTACTGAGTACAGATTTTGTAGCTGTGAACAGAAATCTAGTTTGGCAAGCACCTATAGTTAATATAGTGTCAGATCAAGTTAAGTACTGTAACGCAAGCCTAACACATATAGTCCATAAACTACAGGGGCCAATACTACTACACCTGGCCAACATTAATATTCTAATTCACCTACCCCCCACCCCCTTCCCCCTTCAGCATGCAGTAGAGCTGGCTCAGCACGGGAATGCTAGTTAATTACACTACCACACCGACTCATATGGAAATTATGCTAAAATAATCACTTCACTCCCGATGATTACATGATTCAAATGACAAAGGCGCGACTAAAATAAAACTGGCACACGAACGACGATTCCAATTTCCATATGTAATTAATCTGTCAAACTGCAGCCAAGCTGTACTCCAATGGGAATAAAATTCAAACAGTCCTGTGTAAGTAGGCCTACATGTATATAAATGGTCAGTATATCATGCATACCAATAGTGTACGTATGTAAACCACGACAAGCGTGGCGTTTAGTCATCCGTAGTATTATGTTGTCAAATTATGTTAAAACAGCCCGGATAAAATGTTCACTCAGAACTGACTATGTACGCCTGAATATACATGTACATCATTGAGTTACATTTGTTTTATTTTTACTTGTACAGTGGAGCAAACCATCAACATCTGTCAAGTTTCTGAAGCGACAGCCCAAAGTGGTTACATCTCCTCTCCTAGCTATCCCCTCAACTACAACAAGCCCCACCAGTGTCAGATCAGCATTGACCTCCGCACCAAACAGAAGGTCAGGCTAGTCATAGTTGACATGAACCTCCACGAGAACGACTCCGGCAAAGGCTGTACCGACTATCTGTACATCCGCAACGAACTCCGCAGTGTCACCGTGTGTGGTCAAAGAGGCTCTGAAGAATTATTTGACTCTTCCGGAAAAATTGACATCCAATTTGCAGCAGAGGCAGGGGGAGACAACAAGGGCTTCTGGCTGTACTATGAAGGTATGATCTTTTTTCTGTATTATTCCGTGCAGACAACTTCTTCAAAACTTCATTATTCGTATTTCTCATAAAACGTTTCACAGAAAAGCAATGTGATTTTTAAGAAATGTTACGGAAATTTGATATATGACTGTTCAATGAGGCCTTACCCTACATCACTCTGTATCCAGTATTGCTACTTCCCTCAAATCATGCAGAAACTGCGCTGACATTTGCTCACCAAAGAGTAAATTATGATTAACAGATGCCTATATAATAGATATGTGTATGACTATAAGAAAACCCTGATTTTTAATACAATACCCTCAACCATGAATCATTTTTCTGATTTCAGCTTATCCTCAAATTGATGAAACAACCACAACAACAACAACAGTAAAAACAACAACTCTGAAAAACCTGATAGAGAAACTCACAGAGAAAACCTCCGTGGAAAACCCTATCAAAGAGACGGAGGTGAAAATTGAGCATGAGGAGAGCCAAGGGTCAAGCACACTGACCCAAAGGCAGCAAACGGAGACCAGTCAAACCACTGACGAAGTGCCCTTTGGTGAGACATTTGAAACGTCTATATATTGCTTTCAGTAATGACTACCAATTTAAATTAAAAAGACTAATTTTTCGTAGTATCACATATTCAATATCAACTTCCACTTAACCACCCAGAGAAACCGATTCTGTTTAAAAAACAAACAAGATCACTTTTTTTTTATATATGGGTACATGTAAATCGTATATTTTGCAAGAATCATTATTCTACGAAAATACAACATATGGAAAAGTTCACTGAGTTCTTGTCTTCATCATGTGTAACATGAGAGTGTAACAGTGTTGTGTCTTTTCTCTTTTCCAGCAGCCATTGTTGGTGGAGTCATCGGATCTCTCTGCTTCATCCTCACAGTTCTCTTGATTCTCCTAGTACTACAGAGGTAAGTCCAAATATCTTATCTCAAATAATATTTTATGCTACTCATAATATTTTATGTTACTCACTTAAAATATTATTAAAAATTTGACTTAAAGTTTAGGCAATGTCACTTTACACAAGCAACAATGCCAACATAAATTTACGTACCATAACCAACTCTCATGATTATATGTACAGAATTAAATTTCATCGTTACTTTTTACAAAACTGATCGATCGACTTACCATTCATTCATTGTTTAATGAATACATATTTTTCCATTAACTTCTAAATGTAAAACTGGCTGTGAAAATATTCTTTTGCTATATGCTATTTTCTTTTTTCCTCACCAGACTAAAGGAGAAGCGCGATTTAGAAAAGAAGAAGCACTTGCCGTTTTTGGATGTACGGAACCAAGCATTCCAGTCTAACAGCGAACTCTGTCCACAAGACAGTAACTATTGTTGATTGCTTTGAGTGTAGCTGTCACTCATCAATTGCTCAAATAGTGCTCTAACAATTCGCCATGTTTCAAGCTCACCAGAAGACTTCCAAGAGGAGCCGTTCTTCACGCGGGTGTGTCTTACTGTGCCATACAAAGATTAGTCAGATGCGCCTCCTCAGCGAGCAGAGGTAGCTGTACCGGTGTTGCCAGCATGAATACACAAACCTTCTTCTCTGTGAGATGTCCAGACATTGAGATAAACTTGGAAATGCTTCCTCACAACAACTACTGCTGACATTCAACATCAAGGACAGATAACTTCAGTGCAACAGTGCAACCAGTTATCTCCCATCCAAGAGAGATCTAATCTTCTTAAAGACAATTTTCCCTGGTGTAAATTCTAGTCAGAATCACTAACTCATGTGTACATAGTAATTTATATGCCCCTAACCCCTGACCCCTTTCCCAAGCAGATGGTACATGTACATGTAAAAAAAACTGGACATAGTGTACACATACCAGGCTGTGGTTCCTGTTGACTGAACTGTGATATGATTTATACAGACATGTATAAAATCTGTCCCTATGCATTCCAGTTTAGATTAATATATTACTACATAGTGTGTGTGTATATATAGTGTGTGAGTGACAGGGTTCAGAGGAACTCTAATATAGGTTTGAATGTGATTGGTCAAATACTTGCTTATTTAGCATAATATATGTATTTGCAAGTGCACAATTGTACATACACTGTGAATAATACTACATCCAGTGACAAAGCAAATCAAACTTCTAAAGTCTTATCTCACACTTTATCTCTAATTACACAGACTTTGATCACACCTATCAATCTAAAACATGCTTGCCTATTCACATGTCTATTACTTTTGCAAAACACTGAAAAGTGTATGTATATTTATATAAAACCATTATTTATTTGATGTAAATAGAGAAGTGTCATAATATATAAAATGCAAGTACCCATATTAAAACTGGACAAAGTTTTTCAATGAACATTCTGATCTTGCTGTGTTTCTTTTTTGTTTTTTTTTCCTTATTGCTTGGTTAGTCAACACAGGTTTCCAGATGAATGATCACATTAGGTACTGGTAACTAAATCATCAACCAGCACTACTTACTCATGACTATTTTAAATGACCTAAACTCTGGCAGGTGAGTTATGGTCATTTACTTCTTTCACACCATTTGAGATGACGGCAACAGAAGAGAGTGATTAAATACCAATCAAATAAATAAATAAATAAATCAAAGCATGACCACGCCAAACAAAATGCACTATGTACACTGCAGACAAACCGATTATTCGGGTGAGGCCTATTTGGAAGTCACCTCACACATCTGGTGAACAGTTGTCTGCTGTGAACCCTCATTATGTAACGAAAAGGTGTACAAATGTATTTCAGCTAAAAACAAATTTCAGTGAGAAATATCTGTCATCAGCTTCCTGTGTCCATGTGATTTAGTATGTCAGTCAATACTCATGTTTTGTTTCGTTACAATCGGATCTGTCCTCCGATTGCAGAAGAGTTACCTTTCTTAAGTTATGAAATCGGGAATCCCCCAATTAACACAGAAAAGACAGTTCGGAAAACTACCACGATTAACTTTGACTGCTTTTTGGTAGCAATGTGTACGAGTCTGACATATCGGGAGTCAGACAGACTTTGTAGGTGACGTACTAAATTCATTATGATGAAAACTGAGGAAAACATGAACTGTTGGTGGCAGGAGCATGGACTGACTGCTTAGTGAAGGACTGTCCATATAATCTCCTGATCACCGGCGATGCTCTCGCGTGGAGCCCAGTCAGTAGGACCAACAATTAACGCAATGAATCCTGGGATACAGTTTCCGAGACCCAGGGCAAAACTTTAGGTCATTTACTGTAACTGGTTGGATGATAAACACTGATTGTTTGCATGATGAACACGTCTGGGGCTGAGAGATGATCTCAAATTAGCAATGATGGATTGGCTGAATGATAAACACTGGCTGGTTGGATGATAAACACTGACTGGTTGGATGATAAACACTGACTGGTTGGATGATAAACACTGACTGGTTGGATGATGAACACAGGTCTACGGCTGAGTGATCACAACATAATGCAGCCAAATCATCAACCAGAACAACTTAAATGAACAACTTAAATGATAAACACAGGTCTGCAGGTGAGTGACGATTACAACCTTAACTGTATCATCAAGCACTAATCAGTAATGAATGAATGGTTCATCTCAACTGATTGGTAGGCTGAACTGAGATAAAAAGAATTATCCAAAAATATTTCACTGACGAATGAAACAAGAAAGATGTTCATTGCTGTAAGAATAGTAGCAGGTCTGTTTGTGGAATTACTTGGTTTACAACATCAGGCGTAAACAAATAGTGAGAGTAAGGAAACTGATTCCAGTTCAAGACAGGAGTTGAAGCCTGTACCTCATGCATCCTGGTGATTGAAGGGCGCCACACCTTAACCACCACTTGGCCACTTCCTGTTCCCCATGTTACACACGACAAGAAATGTGACTTACCTGGGGTTCATCACCAGCCTCCTGAAGAAATATGTCCAGGTGAGGTAATCCATGGCATCCTGTTTGGAAGAGATAGTCCCGGCGACGATTTCAGCATTCAAATGATCAGCCAATACCTCCAGTAAACTATACCAAAAAAAAACAACAAGAGACATTCAACAATTCAGTACTCCCACACACACAAAAAAAAAACATTATGTTTCAATAAGGTCAGTTAAGGGGACAGTTAATGGGGCACTCCTGTTCAGACAACCTTGTTCCAAGCTCTGTAAAAAAACCATCATTAAGCTACAGTGCTTCTAAACTTACTCTTATGATATGTGAATACAACTACAGCGTGACATGTTATAGCAAAGAGCAAACATGCACACCGGTTGAACCTCCTTCTGTTAGGTACGTTATGTTCCCCATTATATGAAGCACTGCTCAGTTTGTTGATCATTTTATGTTTTGCATCACGATCAACACATTTAAGGAATTTTACTTGTGACAAATGGGGCATTGAATTGCCAAGAACAATATATACTGCTGCAGTTATTGTCATAACAGTTAAAATTTGTCAGACTTTGGATGTATCATAATCTAGTGCATATAGAGCCTATGTGAGATGCAAGTTCTCTGGAGCTCTGCGTATGGGCGCTCGAGCATATACCAGAAGTTAGAATCCTGGTGATACACGGCGCATGAGCATTGAGCGAATGGAGCGTTTTTTAACCCCAGCTTCCGGTATATGTGTGAGCGCCCTCACTCTGAACTCCCGAGAATTCGTATTTCTCATAGGCTCTATACAAAATTATCAATGTATCTGATGAAGCAAAGTTACTTTCATTTTATGTACTTCTCCATTAAGGGGAGACAACTTTTATTTGCATACAACCTTCTTGTCAATATGACCGATGTCTTATAACACTGTTCTTTTATCCTCACGTTAGCTTACTTTGACTCGACTGGAAAAGGTTCATACAAGAACTTTTTGTAGAAATGTTTCTTGATATCATGAACTAGAATGACAGCTTTGCCTTGATCGTCAAACTGAGGTCTGCCAGCTCTTCCCATCATCTGGAGCACATCTGCAACACAGACATAACAGTGCTGGGAATTTTGTTTTTACCTATTTTCCAACACCTATTTATACACTCTTCTCACATTTAATACAATTTTTAGAAGTCTTCCCATTATCTGTAGTACGTCTCGCATACACATAGACAATCGGTTTGGGAATTTTGCTCTTAGACATTTTCAGGTATTGTTTGATACACTTGTTACTTCTCATAACACTTTAGACAACTGCAAAATACCAGCTATTTCTGTTACCTGTGATAGGAAAATCCACGTAGCGCCTTGTTTTGCCATCAAAATACTCCGTTCCCTTAACAACCACAAGGTGTGCGGGAAAGTTGACTCCCCAGGCCAAGGTACTCGTCGCTATCAACACCTGAATAATGAAACCAAATTACTCACGTTTAGAAAATGGGTAATGTTTTCGATTTAGATTCCTTGTCACTTTCTTTAGTTTTGGGTTAAGATATCCATATGGTGTTATTTATGGTTACATCAGTGCTTCAAAATTACTGGCTCATCTTAAACATACAAAAAGGTAAGCTTCAGTCTAAATAATAGAAAAGACTATATCTGAAAACAATTTCAATTATTTTTAGATTTTATTTTCACTGAATTCAGTGGTCGAAGGTTTGATTTTAAGGTTGGTTGTATGGACCATATCAATGGTGTTGGGCATGACCTCACACCAGCTTTTTTTTACATTTTTACAGATTCACCTTTACATTTATCAACACATAATACATGTTTCAAGTTCATTTTTTCCAGATCCTTAACATGAAGGCATAAAATCATTTAACTTCATTTAATTCAGTGGGAAAAGAAAAACAAATTTATTTTCAGTTACAGTTTTAATGGTCATTTTATAATAATTATATTAATATAAATGACCCAAAATTTCATGCACAACTTAGCAGCACATTATGCCAGATTCTAAGTCATGTAGACCTTACACAGCTTTGAAGCCTGTTTGAAAGGTAAAATAATATCCTACTACATTTTAACACACTTAATTTTCATTTACACTTAAACACTTTAATTTATCATTTACATTTTCTTTTCTTTGAAGCTGTAGAACCTGTGGCTGACCTGTATTTTCTGGTTGACAAACAGCTCTTCCACAGTCTTCCTGTCTCTCTCCACCAGGCCAGCGTGGTGAATGCCTATCCCAAAGGCCAGCGTTAACTTCAGATTGGCCTCCTTGATCCCACTGATTATGTTCTCCATCTGCAATTTAATCAACATTCTACATGTATAACCAAGCTACGGTTACCATTATGGAAACTTACCAAAAATATGCAAATGTTATAAACAGAGGGTTATTGTGCAGAAACTGGTCATCAACCAATGTCATTTTATTTGAGTATGGGACCTGGAGTCACACAATCAGTTTTTACTCTGATGAGAAGATGTTAGAAAAAGTTCATTTATCATTACATTCTACATTCTGCATGTTAATGTTTCTACCATACCTCCATGTCAGGCATTGCCAGCCATTGCTTGGGATTATCCTCAGATACAAGGAATGCGATAAGATCTAGCGCTGTCAATCTTGTCTGTCGCCTTGACGACACGAAGACCAATACAGGCTTGTCAGGAGAGTGAGTTTTAATGGCTGGGAACAACACAAAAACACAAGCACTTATACTTTCTGAATCACTCACCACATACATAGTACATGTATATACTGAATGAGACAGAAGACATAAATGAAACATTTCATTCTTAAAATCATTAAAAATTAAAATAGACATAGCAAATAAACATGTAATTTTGCACCGTAACATCCAAAGTATAGTGGAATTAGATTGCAACAATTCACGTGCTGTCAACATATATTCACTGATTCTAAGTAAAATTTATTTGTGTGACTACTACAAAATAAGAATTACATTTCAGAGATTCAGTCAGTTGTATTCTCATATTTACTATGTGTTGAGCTTATTTATTCATTTGATTTTTGTTTTACGCCGTACTCAAGAATATTTCACTTATACGGCGGCAGCAAGCATTACGATGGTAGGAATACCGAGCAGAGCTTGGGGAAACCCACAACCATCCACAGGTTCCATGTGTTAAGTGAAATAATCTCCAAAGAAAGATTTGTTTATGCAGACCTATAAATTAGAGAATCATTTCCTCCCCTTGGGAAACATTCTTTCAATGCACTTTGACACAGACCCACCTTTGAATGTTGGTTTATTCATGGTAGCCATTCTGGGGCAGTAGTGTTTGCCTGGAAAGCCTTCTATATGTACCTCCAAAGGAACAGGTCGAACTGATGGTCGGAAATTAAACAATCCCATCTGTAAAATAGACAGTCCGCAAATAAGCAACTAACTGAAAAGTTTTAAGTGAATTGTTGTTGTGTAGTCATCCAATATATAAAGTCTAAAACACAATCACAGAAGATGCTGTACAGTTCGGAAGGCTCTTCTTTAGCAGGAGTATTCCATGAATCCTTGTGTTCTTTTGTATATCTTAATGATCAAACCCTTTAATAGTGTCTGTAGTATGTGAATGTATTTTCCATAACTTTTTATCCAAAATTGTATTCTATGTGTAAAAGAACTCTGAGGAGCTACGTGTAAATCTCTAACGACAAAGGTGAAAGCTAACAACTCGAAGAAGGAGGGATTACTTTGCTGTGAAAACAATATGTAAACTATAAGCCATGTCCACAAATGTTCTCAACAAAATGAAGTCAATGTCAGGAAGTTTCCATACCCCAGCATTCAATGATGACAAGTTTGATGCACATTGTATGTCTACCTGTTTTATCCCCAGCCAGTCAGCCAGGTCCCGCGCGTTAGCTAGCGCTGTGGAGAGTCCCACCACTCGGACTGGCTTCTCTGTGTGTGAGGAGATGAAGTTTGTCCGTGAAACAATCACCTCCAAAACAGGACCTCTCTCATCACCTAGGCAACCCAAGCAAGGTCAAAGGTTAACGACAAGGTACAGAAGACAACAGAGACAATTTTCATAAAATATAAGGCTGCTGTAAGTTTGCTGTAAAGACACTCTGGAGCATTCTCCAATTCTTTTTAATAAAGGTTTAATTGTACATATTTCAATTACGTCTCACAGTGCTGTGGTATAAAAAATATCACAGCATTTCAGTGAATTGCTTGTGGACAATCTTGGTTTTACAACCTGTGTTGCAGCATAGATACATTTAGTTCAACAACATAAAATCTGACAATAATAATACAGAGAAGATCAGAAAAATACATAGGCTACATCCACCAAATTGATGTCTCGATAACACGTCATCTTGCACTCACTGATGTGTAGACTGCAGTTTGTACGGCATGTTAAATAATAAACACTTTTCCCACTGGACTCACCTAGCAGATGTATCTCATCTATGACTAGAAGTGCAACAGATTTGACATAGCTACGGGTCTGCCAGCTGCGACTCACGCCGTCCCATTTCTCTGGAGTGGTGACGATCAAGTCCGCAGCACCTATAGCCCTCAAGTCAGGAGTTACATCCCCTGTCAGCTCCACCACCCTGTCGACACAAACAGAACAGGAACTTCACTATCATCACAAAGACATGCACTGGTATTCCAAAGGACTATATCATGAGTCGTCCAGTCATGCTGGCTTCCTCTCTGGCCATTCGTGGGAAGGTCTGCCAACAAACAGCAGATGGTCGTGGGTTCCCCTGGTCTGCCTGGTTTCCACACACCATAATGCTGGCCACCGTGGCAGAAGTGAAATATTCTTGAGTAAGGTGTAAAACACCAATCGAATAAATAAATAAATATATAAATAAATATATCAAAACAGATGGAAATTTTACTTCTTACTTCAGTTAAACTCAATATTCAGTTGGATGTAAGTTCTTACCCAAAACACCAAACAGTGTGGCCATACGAGCAGGGGAGAGAACCCATACCATACAATCAGATGTACATATCCATTACTGTGCTAAAACTGAAAAAACTCTCAGCTTCCTCACATGTCATGACCAAAACATCACCAACTGGTGTTAACATGTAAAGACCACAGCCCTGTTCTATGTAGCAATAGGTGAGTTTCAAGTTCGAAGTGCCAAAAATGTTGCACAACTACTAATGATCACATTTACTAAACACTAAAACATTGGCATTTGAAAAATGTTTCGCAAAAATAACAAAAGATAGAGAAAATTGAGTACCCTAATTCCTCAACCTTTTCACATATGAAAGAGCAACTTTCAGTGCAATATAAGCACATTTATAATTCGATTTTGGAGACAAAACTACATTGGTTGGATTGGCCACTTTCATGTCTTCACAAAAAGTATAATTTTATCAGTTTACAAAGAATAATGTCTTCAGAATATGCTTGGATAAACACAACTACAACATGAATTAAAACTTTTAAAATACCACTAACAATACTAATAACAATACCAACACCAAAGAGCATTAACAGGGATTGTCAGTCCAGCATGTACTGTTTGACATTTTCCTTAAATAACAACAAATTGCATGAGTCTGAATTCACATGATACAGTAGGAATGTTTTTACATTTAAGTAGGAATGTTTTTACATTTAACAATAAAAGAGTTTGAACCTGAAACTCCCATACTTTAGGCATGTTTTAACCACGTGGAAACGGCATCCATGCTGATATTGACACGGTAAGAGAGGACGTAAGGTGGGTGGTGCTAAAATGCTCTAGAGAATTTGACCTTACCTTCTACCAAGTTTTTGCTCCAGTCGCACCTTCCAGTCCTCCATCCTCTCTCTGACCAGGGCCTTCAGTGGGGCGATGTACACACACTAAAACACAGGTAACATTATCTGGATTATAAAGAAGGACTGACTGACAGGATGGCATTCTTGTAACATACAATGATCAAAGCAAAATACAAATTACAGTATAAAAGTCTGAGGATCCTAGGGGTAAAACAGTGACAAAGTACATGCATATGTACTAATGCATGTTGGTCATCTGGGGTGCAAGACTAATGAAAGAAAAAACCACTACAATAGTTGAAAAACCAAAAATTCAATTTTATTTTTACTGACTAAAGGGAATGCACCTTGGATAAGCCTATGGCAGTTGCATTGTGAATCTCCAGAAGTCAATCTCCAGAAAGTTTGTTTTTCCATACTTCCTACCGCACAGTTCGCATGCCAAGTTCGTTTTTATAACACTGAGATAAATAACCCTCAAGACGAAAAGACTTGAGCATACCTTAGCTTTGGGGTATTCCCGGAACACCCTGAAGATGGCTAGTTCAGCAGCCACAGTTTTGCCTGACCCTGTGGGAGCCCCCAGCAGTACATTACAGTTGTTGTGGTAAATAGTGTGGAAGATTTGAGTCTGTACAGGGTTGAAGTGGGTAAACTTGTACAAGCTCTCCAGCTGAGGGTCCATCAGAGCTGTCACAGGTAATGGCTGCAGGTCCAATAGCTCTGCACACAACACAAACATACACAATATTAACCCAACAGGAATTTCAAATATTACAATATTAAGATAACAAATTCAAAAGCAATAAGATTTTGTACCCTCAATTCATTTTCAATAGGTTTCTGGGCCTAATTGTAGGTACCTAAGTGCCTCGAGTTTCCAATGGATGGACAAGTGGATGGATGGACAGTCAAAAGCCACAATAAAACTGAACACTACTGCTGGGTGTGCGAAAAAAAAAAACATGTGACCAGCAGGAAATGTCAAGGTGCAAGTCTGTTTCACATCCCTATTTCAAGCACTATAGCAAAATGAAATTGTATTTTTTTTTTAAATTTCTTTTGTATAACAAAACAAAAAAATATATAAGCACCAATGTTCACCTTAATTTGGTTCGGATAATCTAGGCCTGACAAATCAGCTTGAAGTATTTACTGTTGTAACTTGCATGTAATCTGAAGTTGTGAGTGTCTTCTTTACTTGTGATGTCAAATCCAAATTGTAATGGGCAGAAAAGTGACACACCTGCATGTAATATACATGTTTATACATTCTCAAAAGCTTGCAATCTCATACATACCTGTGTGAGGTGGGTGTCTCTCTGGTAGGATCAGGTGCTGGAATGACATTGCACACATGGAGTCTGCTCCTAGCCATCTGTCTGACATGGCCTTCACATAGTACTGACTGGGCAGAGGCTCAAAGATTGGAATGGTGAACACTAGCTGCTGAGCCTCTTCTGCTTGAACCTGAACACAAATTAATGCACTAGCAGCCTCACTTTGGAAGCCTTTTCCTTTTGCACCATTATTTGGCTTCAAAGGTTTAGTCATACAAAATTATTTTTTCTTTTTGCTCATTCTTTTTTCTGAATTTTCTTCCAACAATAGTTGGTTC
This sequence comes from Liolophura sinensis, assembly GCF_032854445.1. NCBI lineage: Eukaryota > Metazoa > Mollusca > Polyplacophora > Chitonida > Chitonidae > Liolophura > Liolophura sinensis. The sequence goes on from NC_088295.1 coordinate 54,012,794, forward strand.
AGTTGTAATTATCGTAACAATAAGGTGTGCACATAGTTATATATTATCTGCTGTATGGAGTGAAAATAAATTAACTGTAAAATTATTCCATTTGTTGATTTTTCTTGAGAATTTTCCAAGAAAAATGCTCAGATGAAAACCAGAAAACTACAGGTACACATACTTCACAAACTTCATAATTTTGTATTCTTTAGCACTTCTAAGCTCAACTTCTAAACTTTAAAGGAATTTTTTTTTGCGAGGAATTCCTCTATAAAGGGAAATCTATATATGCAGACTTGCTCTGGAATACTGTATAGCCCCTAATTATCATCCCAGATGTGGCACCGCTAAATAAAAAGAGACAATTAGAGTTATCACAATTATCCCCAAAAGGGTGGTCTTATTTAAGTATCCAATCTGTGTGCCCAGCTGACCTGTTTCCTCTGCATCATGAAGCACTCAGAGTGGTAGATGTGGTTGTTTTCTGGGTCCTCCACCCAGATCCAAAATGGCTCGCCCGTTTTCCCATGGACCTTGTCGTCCCAGCGGAACTCCGGAGTTAGGCTCAGTCTGACTCTCAGAACTGTCCTGGTGATAGGCTGAATCACGGCATCCATGCTCAAACTTGGCAGCTGGCTCACACATTTCTTCACAACGCTGCCCATCTTAATGTGGCTGATCATGTAACCTGGGGTATACACAATCAACATAGGGAAATTAACAAGTTAAAAACTGTGCCAAACCCACAATGCAACTGCCATACTCTCTTGCTAGAACATGAATAAACATGTGTACTGATTCTCAGCAAAATGAGAGACATTATCCAATGACAGCACCTTGGCAATGTGTAAGCTATCTACAAAAGCAATATGGAAACCTGTTTTGAAGATACATTGATTTGTTTATTTCATTGGTGTTTTAGGTTGTACTCAAGAATATTTCACTTATACAATGGTGACCAGCATTGTGTTGGGAGAAAACCGGGCAGAGCTCGGGGTAAACCCACGACCATCTGCAGGTTGCTGTCAGACCTTCCCACATATAGCCAGAGAGGAAGCCGGCATGAGCTGGACTTGAACTCACAGCGGCCACATTGGTGAGAGACTCCTGGGTCACTGGCATGCTGGCCTCCTTGGTAACGGAGGCCCACTTTTGAAGATACATCTTCGAATAGAACACAGGGATGCGGAAAAGCAGACTGACCGAGATGTTGACTTTGCTCATATGCTTGAAAATTTAGTTACCTGTGACCATTTTAAGTGAACATTAGATATTGGATATTACATTTTTAGACTGGATACATTATCGTCAAGCATTCATTTATTTTATGTATTATACTGTTGCTGAACATCAAGCTCGAGGATTTTTCACTTGTACATAGAGCCTATCAGAGACATTCCGCGCTCAGTTTAATGGGTAGAGGAAACCAGAGTGGCCCAGCATGCGGTTCTGCAGACCTAGAACTAGAGACCTACAGGTAAATCTAAACTTATCACTTGAGAAAGTATTACTTACCGATTTCTTTTGCATCCATATCTCTCATTTTCTCCACAGTGAGCTTCTTTGCCTCAATCTTGTTGAGGATTTCAGGGGAGAGCACTGAGAACTGTCTGAGCGGTGTCTCGTACACCCATATCCTCTTGTCCAGTGTCTTACTCAGGGTCAACAGAAGACTAGCCATGATTGGCCAGCCGTTCTTCAGTGACATCTCAAACAGAGCACGCATGATTCTGGCGGAGTTCTGAAAGCACATTATCCAATTGTCACTGAACAAATCAATACAAATACAACTTTACCATTTCAGAACATGAATGAAAAGAGCCTCGCTTTATCAACATTTCCGAATCCACTAAGCTGAGATATCCATTGGACTGTTGACCCAAATTTGCAATTGTTGTGTATATGAATCACATATGAAAATAGCAACACACTTCATTCTAGATCAAGAAATCCACACCCATTTCACATGTGGTTTGTCATGAAAGTTTTGGCGTGACTAGTTTTATCTGAGTGACCTACACCATGTCTGAGGGAACAAAGGGGCATTAAAGTCAGATCAAGTAGCTGTTCCTTTTATTGACTTGTCTATAACTTGATCAGACATACAGTAGCACTTGCTCCCAACCTATGTTTGACCCATCTTTAACTGAAAAGTTATAATTTAGTACCAATTAACACCATCACATCTATACACTAAATGACTAAAGTTAAGTGACCATCCTTCCCTTTTCAAGATCAACACCACATGGACTGAAACTAGATGATGACTTACATGTAGATCTAGTTAGCTTCAGGTCGCTTTAAGGCACATCTACTGGATTTAACCTACATGTGAGATTTAAGAGAGAGGCTACATTGTATCAAGTTTGCTTGAGGTTCAAAGGTGAATGTGAAGTTAATTATCCACGTTACCTGAGCAACATAGGCCATGTCCGAGGTGAGGGAGAAGCTATCGATGAATACCCGGGACACATAGGACTGCAGTAGAATGTTCACCTTCCCGTACGTGTTCTCCGTCCCTCCCTCCACATTCATCACACAGTTCTCCTCAACCAACTTGTCCAGCTCTCCCATCTCCTCATCCCTAACCTGTGGGGTGCGAGAGACAGGATTAGTTCAGTACCTGATACATGTATATTGCCATACAGCAAATGATACAAGAGACAATGTATGTCTATTACTTGGCAGATTGAAGAAGTTATGTTATTTCAATCTTCATGCAGACACCTAATATGCAATAAAAAACTCAAAACACTCAAACCCAAGAAAAATTACCAACAAAGTAAAACATGTTGGGGAAAAAAAGGACAAAACTCTACCAATATTTTGTGAGAAATCTAATGTAACAGTGTACATTTGTCAGCTTGAGTTTTAGACAACACAAACTGTTTTAATATATGAAGTATTATCCATTTTTTTTCGAATTTGACAAACTATCAAATCTGTATAAAATAAATTTCAACCTGAATATTCTGTTTAGAGTTGAGTTTTAAAATATTAATTGATTTATTTCACTAGAACATAAGCCACAACCTGTACAAATTCTGCACCAGAAAAAGAAGGAAATATTGTCTGACTAATTTCAAGCCTAAATAACCAGTAGATGAACCTTAATCTGGTCAAACTCGGTTGATCTGGAGACCGTGGTAAAGACGTCAGCTTCAGTCATCAGCGGCTTCATCCTCTCATTGATCACCTATAACACAAAATCAAACACTTTCATGTCATCTCAGTCATATGACAACGCGTAATTATGTGTGGGTGGGTGCATACTGTGTCTTCTTTGTGGCTGGGCAAGTCCATGCTGCCACAGTGCTGCCCTCACTGAAGTATCATGCCGAAGACAGGACACTCCACCCCATCACATTATACTAAAATCACACCAACCAGTTCTGTTCCCTTGGTCTAACCTCTCAATGCTGAGCGCCAAGCGAGGCAGCAGCAAGAACCATTTTTAAAGTCTAGAGTATGACCTGACCTGGGTTTGATTCTGACTTCGAGGCGGACGCACTAACCTTTTGGCCACCGAAGAGGTCTGGAGTGGATGAGATAGTCTGTAAGACTTGGCACGTGGAGGACTACAATCTTAATAGTTGGCAAGGATGGTTATCATGTCTCATTAGCTAGCATCAAATACTGAATATTCAGTTTTAGCCTATTTATTAAGATGAAACTGTCCACTAGTCATAATAGCAGAATCATTTCAAAATCTTTGTGTATCAATTCAATGGAGACAATTCTGGATGTGTTAGTGCCATGAAGGTAAATGCAACGCCAGTGACTGACAGACTTTGTTCATGTTACATGTCTTGAATTTATGTGCTTGCCTTGACTAATAGGAGAGATGTTGTTGTTGTTACACAGTGGTGAGACAGACAGCTATGTGAAGGCCATACTGAGGGATTTCACATGGACCATCCTGGGACCAGTTTAATTAGGTGATTTAATGTTCCTCAAAATTTCACATGACCAATTTAAACTGTTCTTTTATGAGCAAAATATATCTTGTTCCAATGTTTGTAGAAGGTACAAAAATAGAAATACAAATTAAACTTAAAATCGTCTAATTTGTGGGAAATGTGGATTGTTTCAGACATTTTTCTCCTCTTGAAAAATGTTTACATGCCTCTGAAGCTTTGAAAAACACAAAAAATCATAAAAATATTAAAATCAGACAAAATAAAAAGGTGGATTTTTAGTTTTTATTGCATTGTTGGATATTTTAGTGTTGCTTGCACGTGAAATACAAAATAAAATCTTGACCACAGACTAACCTCCACCGTGTCATACTTGATGTAGTAATGGCTAGCAATCCTGCCCAGGTCTGTGGAGTTGAGGTACTGAGTGCTCTCATTAAACCTCACCATCATAGCCTTGTCCAGCTTACGTCCAGCGTTTACGATCAGGTCTTTACGATGCTTCTCCAAGGTCGTGTCTTCCTGTCAACAGTCAAGCAGAATAGATGTATGTACATATAGTATGGTCACCATATTTAATAACATAACCTGAACATTTTTTTTATCTGTTTTTGAGCTTAAGTCAAGACAATCAAATATAGCACTATCTCAATGTTACAAAGTGGTCAAAACATCTTTCTCTATCTCCAGACATTATCAAACATTCCTTGTAAATGATTATACATTATCAATCTCACTGTATCAGTTAATATTTTCCCCATCTCCCATCTTATACTTTCCTTACCTTCATTTATTTACACACATTTTCTCTATCACCCTTAGCTGCATACATTATTCCTTTTCCCAAGTATGTGTTTACATTTTTCCGTATTTACCTGTATGTGTTTACATTTTTCCGTATTTCCCAGTATGTGTTTACATTTTTCCGTATTTTCCAGTATGTGTTTACATTTTTCCGTATTTCCCAGTATGTGTTTACATTTTTCCGTACTTCACAGTATGTGTTTACATTTTCCATATCTCCCAGTGTGTGTTTAAATTTTCTCCGTCTCCCAGAATGTGCTTAAGGTTTCCTTATCTCAGAACAGATCCTAAAACCTCTCCACTTTATTACCACACCATCCTCTATGGTCTACCACTGGAGCATGGTGATAAATGCACTACCTGTAGCATCTGGTGAGAGATGCCATAGACCAGAGGATTACGCCTCATTCTGGTGTAGAGATACGTGTAACTTAGCCACTTCACCCCTTCTTCCACATTGGTAACTGTGCCCAGTGCCACCTGAAACATGAAAAGGCCTTCAAGACAAACACTAAGAGATGAACTGTAGTTTCTCCAGATAGGAGAATTACTTGTTTACTGATTATTTCACCAATCATGAAAGAGTTAACATACCGAGTGTAACAAGCACATGGCCTTTTGCGCAGTGATATCGACCAAATGTCATCAGCATATGCAACCAAAGCATTAACCTTTAGTTACGACCGTCCAAGTTAAATGTGGACTGCTGTTCACCAATTAACATTATGACTGTGATCCACAATGCTGCCTTGAATACAAGTTGTCCCCCTTTGCCCTATGTCATTATGAACAAGCAGAATAAAGCCTTCAATCCCTTTTACAGAAGTTTGTTATTCCACGGGTCAAATATTAAAAATACAATTTTTTGAATAAAAAAAAAAAACCACAGTTAAAACATCAGAATGTACCTCTGCATTAAGGTTATCTGTCATGCTTCCCACAAACTGACTTTCAATGGGATTTTGCCGCGTCATCAGAGAAAGATAGTGTGAAAGCTTGTCGTGAGTAGTGATGATGGTCCCGTGACCAAAGGTGTCATATTGAGGGCGTCCTGCACGACCAAATATCTGTAACACATCCAGGATGCCCAGGTCAACGAACGATCCGCGTTTGGCATCATAGAGTTGTGTACCCTGGAACGAGGAAAGACAATACATGTATATGTGACTATTACAGATTGGGAGTTGTGATCTGCAAATTCAAAAACAAGAATATGACCAGTCACATACAAACAAAAAAAACACAATAAAACTTATCATAAAAATCAGGCATTAAACATGAATTCAACAAGCAGAAAAATTTTGGAACCAGAACATTCTGAAGTACACATACGTCATATATTTCACTAGTGACCAAAACATACATATCCATAACAGGATATGGACAAAAGCCCAAGCCAACAAAAACCCTACAGACAAAACCCCCAGCAAATATAAGCCCCTCGATCAGTATTATGTGTATGTGGAAAATAACAGCAGTTGTTTTCTTGTCAGAGAAAACTTGAAACATTCTCCCCAAAGTGACATTTCAGATTTCAATACATGTTTGCAACCAATAGAACCTCTTCTTACTCGTTCAATCTCCATGTATTCTAACCTTTTCTGATGACATCGGAAAAGGAAAAATCTCTCAGTGGTATACAGAATGCAGTTATCCCGGAAATACAATTTTCATGCAACTGTCTAATGAAAATGATTCATTCCAAATACTTGTAGCAGTGATGGTTTTAACCTCAGTAACCAAAGAAACAAATCTTTCTCAGGGCAGATGTTCAAAAACATGCAGCCAATATTCAATTTTCTGGATTTCGGGGAATAATACATAAATTTTAATTTACGCAATTAAAATAGAATGCTTCGGATTTAACGTTGAGATCAAAGATTCGTTTTATTTATCACATACATCCATGTAGGGCATATGAAATAGAAAAAAAAATACACAGTAATGTGAAGTATAATTCTAGGTTGGGATGGGATGGTGAAGTGTATTTTGCTGTTGTGAACTAAGAATGTATCTAAATGCATGCAGGCATAGCTATTTCACTGCCAATGTCGACATTGCCTGCACTGAACATCTGTTTATTATGATTTACTTTTCTTTACTTTTTGCTGCAGGGTATAGCCTCCTATTTCGGTATGGAACTTAAAGTATAGCTTAATGAACTTACCTGGAACCCAAATAATGCTGTGACACATGTATTAACCCCTGCATTTGCCCCTGTGTACCAGTAATCCATACAACACCTTTTGAAAATATTGCGGTGGCCATGTTTACCTTCGCCAGCCCTGCTGGTCATGTGACTAGACTTATAAAGTATTTTAGCCATCTTCGGACATTTTGCTGTGTTGTAATGTTCTTGTTTATGTTCAATAATATAATGTAATTTTGGTTAACATTGTCTCCGCATATTTCATTGTATTTCATGCAGATAAAGCTCGGTATTACTTGCATAACTTTGCGTAGGGACACTATTTTTGGAAGTTGCGCGGTCCTTTGAATAGCGGGAATATTCAAACAAGTCATCAAGTGCTTCCTACCAAAGTAGGTTTATTACATGTGTACAACAGCACTGAAATACCTTTTTGACTGTGTGTATCATGTTAACTAACCATAGTTACTGTTTTAATCTTGTATTAATTATTGATTTATTTATTTGATTGGTGTTTTACGCCGTACTCAAGAATATTTCACTTATCAGTCAGCAATCAACATTATGGTGGGTGGAAACTGGGCAGAGCCCGGGGGAAACCCACGACCATCTGTAAGTTGCTGACAGTATTAATTAATGAAGTGTCATTTGACGCTCAAAGCATTCAATATCACTACGCTGTTCTGTGGCTAGGGATTGATGTACTATTGAGTGGAAATGTGAAGCTAAACAAAAGGTGAAACGCCATGTTATCAGGATACTTTGGTCCTAGCAAAGAAAGCCCCTTTGCACTGCAGGAAGATCCACCCGCTGTCTTCTCATATTCCTAGAATTTGTCATTGTTTACATAAGTAGTTCTTGTGTTGCCAAGTTCATCACGACTGCACCAAATGTCGATTGGTTGGCCGCTGTCATGTGACTTGACTTGCACGCTTAAAAACACTGGCTGAGATGTATATTTGTCAGCTAGACTCACAATGGCTTCCCATTAACATCTTCGGATAACAACAATAAAGGTGCTTACATTGTATATGTTATATTGGATTTTACCTGGGATATATGCAATACTGTATATACAGAACAACATTTACATGTAGTATGCAATTGTATGTATACACCTTAAACAAGGATACCTGAATTTCTCTGTGCTATTTTCCCATGGCTCAATTGTGGGTTAATTAAGCCATTCATCTCCCAGTACCACTGCACCTATATGACATTGTGTGAAGATTTAAAGTTTTCTTCAATATATATTTGAACTTCAACTGATCTTGTTGTTGATTTCATTCATCGACGGCCATTGGATCACCATGGGAATTTGATTGACTGATCAATCGATTCATTTATCGTAAACCCTCGCTTGGGTGGGAAATTCTCAAGGTGCTTTGCAGCAACTTTTACAGGAGCCTATAATAATATATTATTATTTTGTATTCTTTTTAGGAGTATTCAAAAGTAATATTTTTCTTGTGAACTGTAATATGATTTGGTTTAAATTTCTAAATAATCAAAATTCTTAAACACATCTGTTCTAGTGACCACATAAAATTACATAGGATGCCTGTAAACCAACTCAAAATGCATACCTCAGATAATGTTAGATATTTTTTGTCGGTTAATTAAGATGACAGGGTTTTTGTCCACTGGGGTTTTTGTCTGTGGGGCTTCTATCCTCGGAGGCTTTTGTTCTGGATTCCTCCTCAAGTATGAGATTTGATAGAGAAAGGGAATTATATATGACCTTGATTGTTAAAAACTGTTCCAGTTACATTGTATATTGTTTACAAGGACAGGTTTGGCAGCTGGTACAGGTGTATCAATAACTCCAAAATGGCTGGAAGCATCTGCACTTGATTACGCAGATCGATTTCTACCATGTCTTTGCTGAACTCAAGCTACTGTGTATGTATAAATTTCACTGAATGAAGAATATTCAAGATACCTTTTTCATAAGGGCAGGGACAACGGCCAGGAAGACAATCACTGCCTTCTTACATTACAGTTAAATTGTACCTGTGAGCTGACTGAATTACCTTGATGATAACAGCATGAGCGGGCAGGTTGACCCCCCAGGCCAATGTCGCTGTGCACACCAACACCTTGACCACTCCCTCAGCAAAGTACTTTTCCACCAAGTTACGGTCTTGTCTCAACATTCCAGCATGATGAATGGCAAACCCGTCAGGGAACAACTCCTTCAGCTGTTTGTTTCGTGACCTTGACACCTTTGAATATACACATATGTAAATCAGAATGCGTGAAATCTTATGGACTAAAATGATAGGAAAAATAAAACTGTTTTCACTTTGTAGACCATGAATTACTTTTTGGATGCTGATATACCCATCTCTTTCTGTATTATTAACAGAGACGATCTGTACTGATCTTAATTATTTATTTATTTGATTGGTGTTTTATGCCATACTCATATGCTATGTTGTAGGCTGTGGTGGCATGCTTACCACCTCAGCCATGAAGGCCCCCAGGCCCGCTTATGCAAACTACCATGGCAACCAGCAACATAGGTACTCTGTTGCCATGGCCGTCACATGCTCGTAATGTTAAGTTGTCCTCGTACAAGTGGGCCCTGATCTGTACTAAGCTGCCCTTTATTTGGCTAGTGAATTTAAAAGTCACTTCCACATGACACAAAAGAATTTAAACACCATGAGCTTGAAATACAATAACCTCAGGTAGCAAACTTGACATATTTTGACAACACAAATTATTACGCTGTCTTCTCATTAATTTTATTTTGGAAAGGTACAATTCTGGTACAAAATAATAACATTTTGTCCAAATTAAATAAAATTAAAGCAGGGGAGAAAATCTTACTGCTTTCATTGCATCGCCTGTCTTTGGAGTGGTTGGTGGTGCAAATTGCAGTATCTCGCCATTGTTTTTGGCCGTTTCTCGCAAGACCATCGCTGTGCGTACAGTTTCATTTCGAGCATGCACAAACACCATCACCTGGAAAAAGGTTAAGAAAAGGTATTTAGCTTATTTACCCCTTTCCTCTTTTGAAATCAGAAAAGTGTATGTCTTTACAAAAGCAGCCATTTTGAGCTCAGAATGATAAACACGCTTCTAGCTTCTCACCTCGCTGCAAAATTTGTATATCATGTACAAAATATCCTTACGAGATGGACCTGGATGATGTGATAATTTCAGAGAAAATATGGATAATATTTCAGGAGCACTCATGCTATCGCAGTATGAGGGAGGGAGAGAGAACTCAACATCAGGTACAGTGTGTAAGTCACTTCCTATCTGATTCATTACAAATTAAGGCATTCTCATTGGCTTATGTTTTTGAAATACACGGCCAGCTCATGGCATGGGTTTGTTGTGTTCCAATAGCCTTGAACGTCTCATTCAAACTTCAGCAAGACTTTGAAGTTAACATTTTTTAATGTATGCACTGACATCCATTGAAATATCCTAAATTAATTATTTGCTGTCATTCCCATGAATTTAATTTTCCCACCTCGCAGCCCCTCAGCAAACAGCCCATCAGATGCTGATGCCTTAATGTACTGAAATTTGCACGGTTCACATTGCACCTATCAATTCTTTAAACAGTCTGAGAAATAAATCACTGCATTTTTCATTTGCTTAAATACATTAACTACACGGGATAAAAATTGCTCATAAACAAGTCACACACACAATAGATATCTTATTATCTCCACCGTCTGGCACACAATATAGCGAGTGAGGATTTTCATGGTATTTTCTGGTGATAACAACGTAATCTACAAATACATGGTGTAGACTTCATAGTTTCGTCCAGTAACATCAATGTCTTATCTGACAAAGTTAATATATGAAGAGTTCAAGGTAACAAGGTATGTAAAAACTTTAACTGACAGAACCAAGGCAATGAAAACAGAATGTGTCCAAATATATTTTTACTTTTCTTACCTGATAGCCTTTACGGATTTGGTAAAGGACTTTATCATAGCAGACGTTATTCATGTCCTGCATCTGCTGGATTTTATTGGTTGCCTTTACGCCTTTTATTCACAATGAAAAACAGATATAAAGTCAACAGAAATGCAAGGCAGATATTCATATTCTCCAAATAACAATATTCATTATTTTCAAACTTTACTCCGAAAATATTCCATTCATGAATTATATTCAAAGTTTCGTCTGAAAAAAAACAAATAGGTTTGGATCAAAACAAAGGTATAGTAGTCTGTAGTACATTTTTTTTTATATTACAAAAATTGTAATAACAAACATGATATTACACTGTGAAGGAAATCCTGCTAGTCTAACACAGAAGAAATCACAATCATACCTATAAATGTTTGTCCCAGAGGCACAGGCCTGAACCTTCCATCGAAGAAGAAGAGGCCAAGGTAAGGATTAACATGGAGAAATTCTGCCACATCTTTGTAGTTAGGGAGTGTGGCTGACAGGCCCACGATGCGGATCATACTTTGTGTGGACTCCACCTAAAGGTAAGGTCAGGTAGCCATTAGCATAATTGACTGGTTGGTTGGCTGGCTGATTCACTATTGTTCAACGCCCTACTCAAGAATGGCGTACATTAGAGAAAACAAAGATAAAAGTCCACAGGTATTTCAAGGAACACAAAGCATATTAACTAATTCAAAGTGTTCCTGATAGGTTGCCCCAGTTGTTTAGCGCGCTAGTGCAGCGTAATGACCCTGAAGCCTCTCACCAATGCGGTCGCTGTGAGTTCAAATCCAGCTCACGCTGGCTTCCTCTCCGGTCGTAAGTGGGAGAGTTTGCGAGCAACATGGTCGTGGGTTTCCCCCAGGCTCTGCCTGGTTTCCTACCACTATAATGCTGGCCAACGTCATATAAGTGAAATATTCTTGAGTGTGGCGTAAAACACCAATCAAATAAATAAATAAATGATGGGTTGCTGGTAGACATGTTTTAGTAGGCCTACCTATGCCAATGATATTGCAGCAAAGCAGGACACTCACCATGCCGATTGACTCCAGCTACAAGCAGTTATTTCCCTTCTTTGCTATCTCTGATAAAAGGTTAACTTCTCATCTTTGCATTTATACTTCAAATCATGGTTTCCCTGGTTACATAATCATACCTGTCTGAGGGTACAGGCCACCAGGCGCTCTATCACAGCCCCTCTGTCATCAATACACATACACATGATACATAATCATACCTGTCTGAGGGTACGGGCCACCAGGCGCTCTATCACAGCCCTCTGTCATCAATACACATACACATGATACATCATCATACCTGTCTGAGGGTACAGGCCACCAGGCGCTCTATCACAGCCCCTCTGTCATCAATACACATATACATGATACATCATCATACCTGTCTGAGGGTACGGGCCACCAGGCTCTCTATCACAGCACCCTCTGTCATCAATACACATATACATGATACATAATCATACCTGTCTGAGGGTACAGGCCACCAGGCGCTCTATCACAGCCCTCTGTCATCAATACACATATACATGATACATCATCATACCTGTCTGAGGGTACAGGCCACCAGGCTCTCTATCACAGCCCCTCTGTCATCATGTAGCAGGTGAGCCTCATCAACACACGTATACATGATACACAATCATACCTGTCTGAGGGTACAGGCCACCAGGCGCTCTATCACAGCCCCTCTGTCATCAATACACATATACATGATACATCATCATACCTGTCTGAGGGTACGGGCCACCAGGCTCTCTATCACAGCCCCTCTGTCATCAATACACATATACATGATACATAATCATACCTGTCTGAGGGTACGGGCCACCAGGCGCTCTATCACAGCCCCTCTGTCATCAATACACATATACACGATACATAATCATACCTGTCTGAGGGTACAGGCCACCAGGCTCTCTATCACAGCACCCTCTGTCATCAATACACATATACATGATACACAATCATACCTGTCTGAGGGTACGGGCCACCAGGCTCTCTATCACAGCCCCTCTGTCATCATGTAGCAGGTGAGTCTCATCAACACACATATACATGATACATAATCATACCTGTCTGAGGGTACGGGCCACCAGGCTCTCTATCACAGCCCCTCTGTCATCATGTAGCAGGTGAGCCTCATCAACATACGTATACATGATACATAATCATACCTGTCTGAGGGTACGGGCCACCAGGCTCTCTATCACAGCCCCTCTGTCATCATGTAGCAGGTGAGCCTCATCAACACACGTATACATGATACACAATCATACCTGTCTGAGGGTACGGGCCACCAGGCTTTCTATCACAGCCCCTCTGTCATCATGTAGCAGGTGAACTTCATCGATAATCAGCAGCTTAACCAGCTGGGACAGAGCCACATCACCTGTGCTTTTCCTTGTCACCACGTCCCACTTCTCAGGTGTGGTCACTAACATCTACAAAGCAAAAAAATGTAAACCCCTCAGGAATGTGTTGAATCACTGTTAATCACAGGGTAACAGCTGCTATTAACACATGTGCAAAATTGTGGAAAAGAATTGAGTCTGTAAGGTTTCAGTGATGAACTTACATTAATTTACAAAGGAAAACAGTTTTGATATTTTAGATGTGAAACGAAAATAACTTTATAAAATAACAAAAAAAAAAAAAGATAATATCTCTAGGGATTTATTGCCAAAAGACTTAACATTAGGCACTATTTGCCCTAATTCACTGAAATACCCAGAGCCCTGGGGTTTGTACCAGTCAAACTGGCACGGATAATGTTCTGGAAGCATCTGTGTTTCCGCTGGATGTGTATTTTAATTAATTTCCAAACTGACCTGTGTTTTGAGGATCTCTGCCTTCGAAAGCTGCATGTCTCCAGTCAGTTCCTTGACTGAGATACCCAAAGGTTCCAGCCTCCTGCCAAAGTTCCGTACCATTTCTGCCGCGAGAGCCTTCATAGGGGCAACATAGATTATCTGCAAACAGAGAATCATGCAAACACAGGTGTGGTATGACCCTGGGACATGGACATTTGAGGAAACTCACAAAGGCGTGGTAACTGGAAGCACTACACTATGCATTTCACAAAATATGGCCTGTAACATTCTCTCGTTGATGTTGTTTGTATCCACATGATCAGAGTACTGATAGCTTTAAAATCCTAAACATTTCCAGGAATTGCTTGAGCAAATCCCTAACCTGAATCTTATTTTTCTTGGTTATATTCACTATAAAGATCATCTTTCCTTATTGGACTCACCTTGAACTCATCTTTCTTGATGACTCCTTGTGATATGTGCTGTTTAAGCTCATGCAGAATGGTTAACATGGCAATGTTGGTCTTGCCGGCACCAGTGGGAGCACATATCAGCAGATTTTGATTGGTTGTATACGCAGCATCAAATACCACAGACTGAATGCGGTTCAAAGACTTCATTCCCTTGAAGGCCAACTGACCGATCTGAAGATGTACAAACAATAGACCAACTCATTATTTGAAAACTCCTGCACTGTTTTCATGATGATAGAAGATTTGAATGAACTCAAAGTGAAACAATCTGAAGAAGAATGTTATATCTGGAAAAAAGTTTGAATACAGAAATATCTGTGAATTCTGTTTGAAACTTTCACACAATGAAGCCAGAAAATGGGTCACAGACATTTATAAAGCATCCCAATGGAGTCATGAGAGCCATAATGTCCATGTTATGTAATACTGGATATCACTTTCTAATATTATAGAACATGGACAATTATGGGTACTGCCACTTTCTCCAAAAGGGTGTTTATAAAAATATCAGGCACTTATATTCAGGCTTGAATAACTTAGCAATGAACTTTCCTACTTACCTCATCCATGATGGTTATAGGGACCAGGTATCTGCCAATGTCTGCCGGTGCTGTGTCACTAGGAGGAATGTTGACTTCTTCATACTCCTTCTCTGTATAACGTTCAAAGCCCACAGGTAATGTCATCTACAAAGGAGCACACACAAGGGAGATAAATCAGATCAGATTACAAGAAGGGGAGATAAGTCTGATCAGTCGCACACTTAATGCCTGTATTTGTCTGGGAACATTATGCTTAAATTACCTTAATTTTTTTTAAAACGCCATGCTAGTTTCGCAAAACATATGCAAGTATATGTACATGTGTACTACCTTTACTTACCAAATATCTACCTATTCAAATATATCCATCTATTATGAATATATGGTCACCACCAAATGAAGTTCTGAAAAGAATTGCTACAGGCCACAAGTACCTTTGTACCCGATATAAATGCTGATGTCTGTTTCACTTCCTCCAGCTGATCAAACACATAGGGGTACTTCTCTGCTTCACGGACACGGCCCCTGTTGGAGAAGAGAGGGGCCATCGCAGCCGCTTGTAATGACGCTTCTCTGTAACAACAATAACAAAATGTGGCGGTAAAAAGTATTTTGTCCATTATTTGCAATCAGGCTTGAAGCTATGCGAAAAAAAAAGTATAAAAGAGCATAAAATAATATAAAATCATTTCAAACAGATAAATATACAACTTTTGGAAGCTCTCCATGGTTGATTTCGGCATGGCAAAGTGGAATAAAAGCACATACATGCCTTCATAAAAAACTTATTTGTGAGCAAAAAAAAATGTATCAAATCTTTGACATCAATGATATGCTACACTATTTCATGCTACAATCATACAACAGCCTACATAAATGCTGCATGTCTACTCAAATTCATGACTAAAAGTAAACGAATCAGTCAGAACACAGGGAAAAAAAACACACTGAGACACCTAACCTTTGGGCTCTCAGTTCTCGAGGGTCAAATCCGATAGACTTGAGGAATGTGGCTTCCTGCTCAGAACTCTTGCCCTCCAGTTTGGCCATCCTCTTCTCTTCTTTACGATACTGCTTCTTCAGCTGTTTTTCATTCTCAGACTGCAGGTGACATTCAACGAGAGCAGCAACATTTTGTAAAATATACATGCGCCATTTTTTAGCATTAATATCCTACACAAGGAAAGAATTACGGTACAATGCAAGTATTCATGATAATATGCAGTGAGTGAGTGCTAGAAGTTTAACGTCATACTTAACAATTTTTCAGTCGTAGTATGACAAAGGAATCCTTAGAATGCATGTAATGTGATTCCTTGCTGCAGGGTGGATTTCCACCGCTCGTTTATCTAGTGCTGCTTCACTGAGACGCCTTACTGAAGGCAAGTAAGCCGTCCCGCCCGAGCCATTATACTGATACGGGGCAACCAGTAGTTGGACTATTCTCTTCATGCTAAACGCCAAGCGAGGAAGCTGCAACTTCTTCTTTTAAAGTCTTAGGTGTGACTCGACCCAGGATTGACCCTGGATCTATCGCTCCCGAAGCGGATGCTCTACCAACTGTGCTAGCGGTGCCGGTTAAATATATACAATTAATGCCCTAAATATTCACAGTTTTTCTTCACATATTCACACAAGTATGGACGAATGAATCAAATATTAACAAGAATTCTGCAAGTACTGCTTCGCAATATATATCACCTACCTGTTTGAGGTATTGGAATAAAATAAAAAAAGAGCAAAAACAGCCAGATTTTTATATAATTCATATGAAATGATCCACACAATTTGCATTCAATACCATAAACTATTTTGAAAAAAAAAAAAGATTTGTGACGGATATATGATGAGGTAAACCTATAGTCCCCTACGATAATACATAATGCTGTGTGTTCACAGTTGTGCATAGTTTACAAACATACAGGGCAGCTTGATCCACTGTCCACCGTAACACATACCTGTATGGTGACTTGACAGCCATATGCTGGTCTAGCCTGACTCTCTTCAGCCTTCCCTGAAAAAAATATGACAGATTTATCATAATCTCCAATGAATTACATTCACTTCATCTTCAATTTTATCTATTCTATTTCTGTACAGCAAATCAGGAGAGCAATGTCTCAAAGTTTAGTGATCTACTCTGGTTTTCTACACAAGTAAAACCGACCACAGTCATAATATTATCATTTAAAGCAAAACAATTTATCAACATCTTCACCATTTTGAAGATCAGGAGCAATGTACACGTACATGTAATTACGCTCAGCAATTGCAGGTTTTAGCTCCAACATTGACATTGAATGAGTTTTCTCAGGCGCATGGCACGGGGTCCAAGGGTAACTTTATTCAAGTCCACTTTCTTACAGTCGACCCAAGTGAAATTTACTTTGATACAACGCATAAAAACACTCATCAATTTAAAAATTGAAAATGAAAGTCTTACATCCCATAAGTGAATTTTGCTACGGTGCAACATATAAATGCAACTCATCAATTTAAAAATTGAAAATGAAAGTCTTACTTCCTGCTTTTGTCATCATGTGACTGGCAGCCATGTCAAAGGTTACAGCAATCACCTGACTCCTGTGTTCCAGAAGACTCTGTATCAGTTCAAACCGATCAAACCCCAGCAACTCAAACAGCTGAAAATGACAAGAAAATTTAGAGATGAAAACAGATTAATATGTTTGAAATGTATGGAGATGCAGGCACAGTATGCTAATTTAATCTGCTAAAGTGTATTAGCTATTTATTCATTTTAAACACTTCATTTACGCCAAGTCATTGATAATCATTCATCATTAATTTGAGCTGAATCTCCTGGGGCTCCACATTATGATATATCGCCAGCAGCACTGTGCACTGTTACATTATCAACTCACATCATTCTGTAAAGCCTCGTCTGTTTTGTTTGACGTAAGGGTGTCAAAGATGGTGGCACACAGGCTAGTCAAACTCATCCCCAATACCGTCTCCTCATTTGGGAAGAATTTGGAGACCTCCCTCTGGAGCCACATGGAATCTAACTGATTGGTCAGTTTGGATGCCTGTGGGTCACCAGTATATCTGAGGTCAATTTCTCTTCTGCCCTGTTCATCATCTTCCTCAGAGTCTGAGGTTGATAGCTCTGCATCTGTTTCTTCCACCTGACTCACAAACTTGACATTTTTCCCAAACTCTTGAACAGCAGGTGCTCCGTCACCAGCCCCACGACTCAAGCTCATCAACTCATCTACTTCCCTGTCCGTTAACCAGTCCACCAGACGGTTGATCCCTGCACAAGCCCTGGTGGCTGCTGATGCAGGAAACTGTCCAAATGTACGCCGCAACAGGGCAGTTTCTTTCTGTCCCACCATTTTAACATCATGAAAGACTTCAAATAGATAAGCCTTTGTGTCGTCCACAATCTCCTGACTTGAATCTTTTCCAGCTGCAATGGATACAAGAAATACATGTTCAATATCACAGGTTAACTACTCTTTCACTTCACTCCTAAATGTGATATACACTCAGTAAAGAAAACAAAGCGATTCCTGTTTGGTATACAGGAGATTATGTTATGGCTGGCTATTATTTGCCTATATGTCTACCTGACTGTCTCTTTGTTTGTCTCAAGACTTTATGGAAATTTTTAAACCATTCTTCTCCACTGACAAATAGGACAAAAGTGATGAGTACTGTGCCCTTGGTCATCAGGAAATTTGTACATTTAGCTGTAGCAGTGGTTAGCCCTCTCAAGAATACCTTCTAATCCCTATATATGTGAAGACTAAGAATCTAGTGTGTTAAGGATATGAAAATAATATAGTTAACCATACAAATTAACCACACTAAAATTAATTTACCAAGTGTTTGCTCATAAACCTATATAGAGACAAAAAGATTTTCTCATGACTAAAAGATATATTTTTTGAAAAACCTTACCAATTTCTCTGGCATCTTCGTGCAAGTTTTTCAGGGTAACTTTGACATCCAAATCATCATTGTCTGTATTTTTATGAATCTTCTCTAGTATCTTGTCCCATGTAATAGCATTCTGTGGCTGTACCTTTGACTGATAGTCACGCCTGTGCGCAAGTTCATCGCTGATATTGTCATCATGACTTTGTTCGGAACTTACATCAGAAAATGCACGTAAAAACTGAGTCAATCTTGGTAGATTTGACATTTCGGGATATAACTACCACCTTCAAAGGTTTAAGATCTGAAACAAATAAAGAACAACAAGGAATGAAATATTACTTATAGGGTATCAGGCTTTCAACAAAACAATTATCAGGATATTTTTACCAGTGAATTACAGACCACTCTGAATCTGACAGGCTATAGGAAAATGACTATGGTCAAGTTCAGTTTAGTTCAGTTTATTTTCTACAACAGGTTACAGTAGCAATGGAAATGTTCTCAACACCTCCATTCATTCAAGTACCACACCCATTTGTCTAAGGCAACTTCAATGGGCTGGCTATCAAACCACTAATTTATTCCCCTGTTTCCTTCCCAAATACCTATTTTAAAGCACATGTACAACACCAGTTAGTTTCATGGGGAGGCAATCCAGTCATCCCCGTCTAAATCCAACAGATATATTGCACAACATATGAACATAGCTGCAAACTTAACTCCTAAAGTTCAAAGTGTAATTTCCTAAAGATTTCGAAACAGTGAAGCAAACTCCATGAACACTGGAAATGAATGAAACTGTTCTAATGAGTACGACCATCACCTACAACACCCACAAGGGCACCAAAGGAATACACGAAAACTGGACCTGTATCAAATGTTTAAGATTCAGCACAGGAGAGGCATGACAGTTTCTTTAAATAAAAAAGTAAATATCAACACGATAGTTGATCAACAGGAAATTCACTACTGATGTCATGTACCCACCGTTGTATACTTCAAGTAATTAAAGCATAATGTCAAAATTTTCGTTGACAACTGTCACTGTCAGCATTTCACAACCACTGTACACGTGCACTACCAGGTGGTGGAGAATAACTTCCTATAAACTCCTCACACTGTCAAAATATGTTCGATTCTTAATGATGATTGGTTCAGACGAAAGTTGGATTTATGATGGCGGCATTATAAAGGTAACACAACTTCAAAACGCCGAAATGACTTAATTTTATTTATCTCTCACGTAGACTGTGAAGATTAAGTCAGCAGATGTAGCAGCCCAATATAAAACGCGATTTCCCATAATTTAAGAAAGGTGGATAAATATTACAGTATGTCTACATGACCAATTTACATTTTAGTAAGAGTGAACATAACAAAACTATGAAGAAATTTATTTATTACAGATATCACATGGCGATTTTGTCAACCCTCGATTGAATCTACTATGCTAGTATGAATGAAAACGATGAAGATTATCGCAATAAACTACTGGCAGAACATTGGTTCATTATAATCGATTGGAATCAGTGAACACTACTTGTCTGTTGAGAGGGACGTCAGTTGTAGTACTGTTTATTTTGAGTTTGTAATTTAAATTCAAAACACAGACTTGTTGCTGCTATTTCGTGCATCTTCCTCATACTTCAGATTACCCTGGGCTCAGCCTGACTTCCTCCCATCATAATGTAAAATATTTTTTCTCTTAAAAATGTAGTTGATATGTTCATGGTAAAAGTACATGAATAAATGAATGCCTGGGGTTTTATGTCATACCATGGAGGCATATATAGAAGGAGGAACAACTCAGGCTCTTTAAAGTGTTCAGTGTACGATACCGACACAGCAAGACTCGGGCTTTGTTTTAACAGGGGATTAGCCCGTATGCCTTGTGACAGGTTGTCGCAGATGCGCTCTCAAGACTATAGCAGCTTTTGATACCTGCGGGTAAAACATACTCAGAATGCACCCAGTCGTGTGTCGCTTGCTCACAACAGAGCCCACCTGTCCAGCCAGCGAATATTGAATACAGAACAACAGAATGGATGTCAAATCACTTTCATTGGGAATATCATGTTTAAAAGTAAATAATATTATAAACAAAAACGTGCTGTTGGTAGTTGAATAGTAATGACTGCACTCGCATGGTTTGTATGCCTTATAAAGACATGAATTTCTGATTTGTTGCATTTTAACATAATTGCCAAGCAAATGAAGATACTACATGTATACATATGTACAAGCCTATCGTCAATGCAAGAGATACTTGGCTTATTTTTGTCCAAACAATAAAAAAGTGTTTTTTAACTTTATTTACAAACAGTTTTAATATGTACACTTTTTCACAGATTTAATGACTCCTGTTATCAATTCATCAGTTCCTGTCCGGTAACAGACCCAAATAAGTTTCCGCACGTCTTTTTTTCACAGTGCTTCAGTGCAGTGAATTGAAATGTGATGCATTGTTTCACCATGACATAAAAATCGCATTCGAATTTCGGTCTGTTTCGTCTTCATTTGCGACAGAAACATGTCAGTTTTTATCCCATTTTTTCTGTATCAATGATGATAATTTGAAGTATGTATTTTGGCATTGGGTCATTTCACTTGGAAACTCTTTATAAAATCTGGATAAAATATAGGCCTATCTCCCCCCTACTCATACAAAGAAAACTCAACTTCATGTCGTTAATTTGAATTTCTGTTCATTAAATTTCACCATAAAGTTCCTTTTTTAATAATCATAAAACAACATGATGCAGATATATATATATTAATATATATATATATATATTGTAACTGTGGAGTTTTAAACAAGGACGACATTTCAGTCCTTGGGTGTTGGATTTGCCCATGTTCCATTTCAATGCACCAAAGCTTATTAACCCTTGCCACAATGGTACATACGATGTTGCCCTTGCAATCCATAAGCAGTGTTTCACGAGTTACATAGACAAAGTAATAAAGGTTCGGCAGAGACGTGTTTTCACAGCACGTGAATTAATGGTAGCTATCTGATATGCAAAGGTGGCTTATAAAAGTTAAACCTCCACAGACCAGGTTTCCGTGGCAACTTTGTGAAGTGAGCACAATAAATGTCCTGGCTTTCACGAAGGGATTCCCATTTTTGGTATTCATGTTTAAACTGTGTGTCGATGAAGTGCTTCCTGTTTAAACTATGCCTAAACCAAACAGATTTCTGGTTTCTAAACAAACTGAAAATAGCAGATCACTAGAACCGAATTTGTCTTATAAATACAAACGTGTTCAGTACCCTGAAAAGGATTGTTTGTCACACTTACTTTCTTGGTATTTTTTATTGTCAGAAATGGGAGATCAGCGTAAAAGAATTATCTGGAGATCATCAGGTGCTGTACATGTATGTGAAAAACTCAATATCAGCCAGAAAGATATCAGAGGATAAGGATAACATCTACATGTATGTAACCCTAATAAAAAGATTTCTTTTACTGAATTTTAACCTTATGGTTTTATTTTTTTTGCAGGTTGAAAGAGAAATTCTAATATAGCCACACCATTAATCGACTCAATTATGGAGGTGGCATCTTGTATCAAGGCGGTTGTCATGGCAGCTAGCCAGTACCAAAACAACACCAGTGAGGCGAACATTGTCAACATGCAAAGGCAGCTAGATGTAAGTTATTGTCATGTCAAAACTTTTGAAACTTTTAGTCATAGCAGAAGAGAAAATAAGATGTAAGCATCCTTAGGGCATTGAAATCTGGACCTGAAAGTATTAAGTTTTCTATTATTTCTTAACCGAATTAAAATGCCTTCAGATCTGATATCTTAAATTTTTGCATTAAAACGTGAACCATTAAATGAACCAGTTTGATGTTGAACACACGATTTTATTTTATTTACACACTACATACAGCCTGATTCTTCAGCCTCTTTGCGTATGAAAGAGCAGCTTCCCGTGCAATTTATGCACGTTTCAAAGTTAATGTTTTAGACAATCATGAGTTTTGTTTAGCTTAATGGAATTTTTCACCAACTGACCTCCCTACTGTACTATTGGCAAAAAATTGATTGAGATTTTATGTGATGAACAGTTAACCATGTAATTTATGATTAATTATAATTTTATGATTAAGTTTTCACCAACTTATCACCATTTCTGCTGTAATGCCATGCCTGCTGTAATAGTTCAACCTTTTCTCATGTGTTTACAAGGTGTTTATTCAACCATATTCTGAAGGTAGTATTGGGTGTAGACTGATCAAGTAATACCTTTTCTTATGGCCTGAAACTAGCTAATCCAATCATTGTAGTTTTGTCTCCAAAATCAAATTAAAAATTTTCATAAACTGCACTGAAAGTTGCTCTTTCATATGCAAAATGGTTGAGGAAATAGGGTAATACAATTTGTAATCAACGGGTTGGTGAGTGGGTGAAAAATCCCATGAAATTACAGGTGATTTGCTGTATGCTCTACAATATTCCACAAAACTAATAATAGTGTTAGTAGGATATATCTGTGTTTGTTGTAGGCTTGTAGCATGTAGGATGTGACAGGTCCTTGCTGGCCTAGTGGTTCAAACTACGTTTACTAGCCTTTGACTATGAAGTGTTTACATGCCCAGATATAGCGGCTGCTGGTTCACATTTTATCTTATGCATGTATGTGTGTTGATAGATTTGTAAGGTACCTAGCTATGTGCTGCTGCTGCGGCTTTTTTTTTCTATATGGGTCTGAATCTTTCCAATGTACCACAGGGCTTTCCTTGTGAAAATGGATTGTGAATCATGTTGACTAACAGTTGAAAAGATCTTGTTTTCACAGTGGACAAAATTTGACTATTCAGTTGCCAGATAAATAGATAAACTCATGAACTAAGTTTAAATGATTTTTGTAAAATTTTATTGTTTAAAAATGTCTCCAAAGATTTAACACGGCATAACCAGTAACACTATGAAAACATAGAACACACTCACGGGACTATGGTCTCATCGAGGACACATTTCTGTTTTACAAAAAAAAAAGGATTTGCTTTTTTAAAACTACCTACAGTAAGAAATTCTTCAGTGTTGAGCATGTAACATTGATATCTACCTGTACATATCCAAATGACCCCAGTGACACTCATTCATATATTTCCTACATTTACAAACAGGGCTGCTTGTGAGTAGCAGCTATAAAACCTCTTACATAAAACATGACATGCATGTATTATACGCCAAAGCCCTTAACCTACACTTAGACTGAACCTCAGAGATATATTTTATGCCTTCAGTCAGGGCACTGACAGTGTTTATGTCAGTGGCCAGTTTAAGGTGTTTGGTATCCTGATGGTGTGTCAGATGTTGTCCCCCTGAGCCATGTCGTCTCCAGAACATTTGGATTTGATGCTGGAATCTCTGGAGAGGGTTCAGTAGTTTTTACTACATAATTTTCTTGTTCATTTGTATAATGGTTTTCATGCATATATGTACATGTGCCCAGTCTGTCATTGTTGTTAGGCTGTCACACACCAGACACCGGGGGCCACTTTCACAAACTTTGTTAGTCATATTTTTCATAACATTTTTCGTAGAAGACATCTGGGTAATAGTGCCATAAGACAGGTCTTCGGCAAAAGTTCAGAAATATTGATTTTCGAAGTTTTGTGAAAGTTGCCTCTGATCTGTTTCTTGACTTTCTTATTTTCTTCTGGCACAATGCCATACATGACATGTGTCTATCTTTGTTTACAGTTAGATACCTCAGTGAGTGAAAGTCTGAGGTGAGGGTGGTGGTAACTAGCTGCTTTTTTGACAATAGTGCAGTATTCATTGAAGAGCTTTGCCTAATGGGGAACTCATAAAACTCCTTCCCTCCTGCAGCAAAACGGTCGAAAGCTATGGACTCTTTTGTTCTTTTCTTTATTACGTCACAATTATTAATGTATGTGTGCTTGTAAAAGACATATAAAGTACTCGCGGACTGCAATGCCACTGAAGAGAACTGTTTTCTACTCCGATTTGGACCTTTTACATAGCTTCCTCGAATCTCCCAATGTCATACGGATTGTTTTTTTATTATATGTACCGGTAATAATAATGTATGATAGTACAATTCCCAAACCAGTTTTAACAGTATACTATAAGGGTGGTGTTGTGTTGTAGGTGCTGATTACTGTAACTGGCAGACCTAATCAGCTCAAGTGTTTTGATCCACGACAGATGTTACCTACAGAATGTCTCACCTGTGTAGCTGATATCCTCAATGATGTGGACACCAAACCAGTCCTGATTCACAAATGTCTTATTCTCCTCAATAATTTAGGTAAGCTTGTTGTAACAAAAGGTCTCCCTGAATTTTGTAACGTCTTGTCAAATCCTGTCTCAGGCCCGATGACATTTTGTTTCATATGTTTCCTTAAATATGTAGTGAAATTTGTTAATCAAATGAAATCAGCTGATCAAAAGATATCTTTGTTACCATGGAAGCAGGAGTCTTTTTATGTACATGTGTTCAGGTAACCTGCCCTATTGTATTTACATGACATCATGCATAAAGACCTCCTTCGTTGTTGTTGGGACTTGATCCCATACATGTAGCATATAGTAAAGGCATCAGCAAATATTTAAAATGATGCGGACCACTTGCCTTTCACCAGTATGACGTGTCACACATGGAAAAGTTCACCAGTATTAAAACTCTAGTTTCCTGCCAGTGAGTCTGCCCGTTTGAGAGCCAGATGAATGGTCTTTTACCTGTATAGTTGTGATGACAGTGATGTTTGGTGTTTGCAGCACATGACAGTGAGATAAGAAGGATGTTACATACCATATTTCACTTCACCCCAATACTAGCCTCCCTCGTCAAGATGTCCCGAGGGTCCGCAAATGATCCATTGGTTTGTGATGTGAGTCATATGTCAAAAATTACTTTGAACACTATTTAAGCATCACAGAAGGTTGGGAAAAATTATAAATATTGCTGGCTTTTACAAATTTACCCCTTTAGAGATTTCATGTTCTTCACCCCTTTTAATTGCTGACTTCTTGGCATGGATCTTTACTGACCTGAATAAGAGAATAGACTACATGTATGTCGCATTAAGTACATATTTGTTTCCTTGTCACGTGTATTTATAGTGGGATAGTTGATTTTGTCCGCTATGATGATTGTTTTATGACATGTACATCATGTATACATATCATCATGTATGACATTGTTCTTCAGTGTTTGAGTCTACTCCAGAAAATAACCTATGGACAGAGGATACCTTTACATGAATCCAATGTGGAGGACCTTATCAATTTCCTAATCAAACAGATGTGAGTGACAAACATTCCTCAGCCTTTACAACAACTGTACATGTAATACCTTAATATATTGTCAGTGTATTCAAGGGGTAAAGTATTTTTCTGAGCTCAAGTTTTTGTTGTAATAGTGTAAATGTCTAAAAACTGGATCAGCACACAAATGCAAAAGCGCTTTCAATCGAGTCCAGGAATTCTTTACCCATTTATCTGTGGATAGCTTTAGTTTGACATCAGGAGGTTTAGCAGATGTCTGCTGAAGGACAGCAGTTCCCTGAGGCTGATTTTCTCCTCCATAAACCTCACAACTTTTTGATACTAAATGAAATGTGCTTGAGTAAAAATCCATATCAAATAATAAGTAATTTTAGACATTTTGATGGAATATCATTAGGTTTGTGTTTAAGTCGGGTATATGTGCATGTACAAAATCAGAGGTACTATATGTAACTTATACAGTAACCTATGACAGAATGAGTGAAATTATCTCATGTATGGTTTGATGCTGGGTGGGCCATTTGCTACATGTATGTGAAGCCATAATAGTTGTCAGCTGTCATGCTCTTGATTAATGAGGTTGCATGTTTGCTCTTACTGTTTTGGCTGCAGCTGTAGTGAGGAGGTGAGCCAATTGCCCAGATGAAGGACGGTGGTTTGTGTGTACTTTGCACACACCCATATGAAGGGCGGTGGTTTGTGTGTACTTTCCACCCACCCATATGAAGGACGGGGGTTTGTGTGTACTTTGCACGCACCCATATGAAGGGTGGTGGTTTGTGTGTACTTTCCACCCACCCATATGAAGGGCGGTGGTTTGTGTGTACTTTGCACACACCCATATGAAGGGCGGTGGTTTGTGTGTACTTTTCACCCACCCATATACCTGACCGTCATTATATACCTTGTACTGTATAAGTGAACAATTCTTGAGAAAAGTGTTAAAGAATCCAATTTAATGAATTTATCTTACCAGTTGCTCATGCATACAGTGAATTTTCATGTATGCGTGTGATGTTATTAGACAGGGCCCAGAGACTGGTCTCACACATGCTGCCCTGGGGCTATTGGCTAACCTGTGCAGAAACAACAGCTCTGTCCAGTCCTACATCAAAAACCAGGTACATACATGTATACATGTATATAGCTTTTCTTGTGTAACATTTACATATACCATTCCCCAGTGTCACATATGGACCGCACATTAGATTTTATTGTCATCTTTTCTAGCTCCAAATGCTATCCTCAACTGTGTGACTCTCAGCCTCCCAGATAAGATATCAGACTTTTTGTATTTCACTGTTATTTAGTAACATGATTGGAATTCGAAAGTTTAATTTTTACTTTATGTATATTGTAAACTGTACAAAGTGGATCAAATGCACTAATGGGAACTTATTGAGTTTTGACATTTATTTCACATGTTGTCATTTTCTTGAGTGCAAGAAAGCTGATTGTCATAGTAATCATCAGGCCTTTAAGTATTTAAACGGACAAACTGTCCCAAATGTGATGCACAGATTTTCACCCTCTGAGCAACCCATATTAGTGAAAAGCAAGAAATTTCCAATGAAAGTTTTGTTCTTTAAAGGCAATAGTTCCAAGAGCAGTGGAGGCAGGAAAAGCTAGGCAATTCATTCACAATAGTCTTGTGTATTCAAGGGTTGAAAGATTTCTCTCAGGTCAGGATTCCATGACCATTTTATTTATTTGTGAATCCTTTTTGGATGTGATTTATCTGTAGAAACTTAGATCTGAGATATGTTTCATTCTTCCCATCTAAGTTTTCAGAAATACAAATCTGCACTCTTCCATTTACTAACCTGGAACTCGTTCTTCCTGCGTGTACTGTCCTCAACATGTCAAATCTGCACTCTTCCATTTACTAACCTTGAACTCGGTCTTTCTGTGTGTACTGTCCTCAATATGTCAAAGCTGTACGCTATAAAATCATTCCTCTAATCCTTCAGTAATTCTTACTTCATATCACCTAGTTATTCATGAACAATGAAGACCATAACATCACCATTAACTCAGATGTGTCTGTTACATCGGTGGCAAGCCAAATTTTGCTAACGGCCCTTTTCACTTTGAGTCAGCCGCACTCGGCATCTTCCAAAAAAAGATTTGATTGAAACCAATGAGATATACATCATCTAAAGGGGGATTGACAAATTGTTTGGGACTCTCAACTTCAATTTGTATGTTAATAATGTGCAGAAAATATCTATAATCATTTATATTGTGACACAAAAATGGTCTTAATTTTGGGAAGAGCAGCTGAGTCCACCCTAGCAACCGAGTCACGTGATTTGAAAATGGCGGCTTGCGAAGTTCTGATACTGTTACATTTGTCTTATTTGCCATGTTATGGCCTTTATTATTCCCACAAAATGAGGTGATGTGAATTCACGGGACACCTCTTTTTGTGGAGTACAGTGTTGGCACTTTGGGGGCAGCGCAGATGACAGGACCGAGTTCCAGGTTAGTGAATGTAACCGTTGAGAACGGTTAATGTGGGATCTAAGCTAGAAACACAGCTAACCGATCTCAGAGCTAGGTATAACTATGCCAGAGTGATGTCAAGAACCATGCTTATCTCTCTAGGTGAATGAAATAATTGTATGCTTTTCTGAAGCCATTGAGGATGGTTCATGGTCGTGTGGTCACGCTGGTTCTATCCCTTCCCCAGACAGGTAGTTTTCGGTATTTTCCCATACTTGACTCGTAAGGACATTTGGGCAGTCTTGCAAGAAGATTGATGAAGATCATTTGCCTCCCAATCATTATATTGACTTTGCACATGGGTGATGGTTTACTCCACTCAAGAAATCACCATCGTATTAAAATGAAGTATTCTTAAGTACAATATTAAACACCAATCAGTATATCTATCTGATATTATTGTTGTATTTTTCAGGAGCAAATCCGAGCGTTCTATCGTTGCTTGATATCATACCTTTCTCACGAGAACCCATCGTTGATTATCTTCTCTTTATCTGTGCTCACAAGTCTTTGTCTCCACGATGAACTGGGAGAAAAGGTAGGCTCAAGTACTGGAGTCTCTCCAGTACACAAATGGCAATTGATGATCATAATGTCAAGGCCCATTTGGATTCAGCAGTTCCTTAGTTACAGTTAACTAATTAGAAAAATTATTAGCCACATTCAAATGAACGAACAACAATGTACTGGTAAAATAATTTTCTTCTCTTGCTTTCTAGTTGTACCATGGTAAAAACATCAACAAGACATTCCAGCTGATATTTAACATCCTGATCAATGGAGATGCCAGGACTTCCCAGCCTTATGCTGTCGACCTCTTCAGTGACCTTGTGAAAAACAGCAAAATTCAGGAGTCCTTGCTCGTGTAAGTGACTATTCCTTTAGTGAAAGTAGTGCGAAAATGTTTGGAAAAATGTAAACCCTAATTGATGAATGAGCCTTTTGTTTTGTGAATGAATTTATCTTACTCAGGTCTGTCTAGGTCTGCCAGCAACCTGCAGATGGCCATGGGTTTCCCTCAGGCTCTACGTGGTTTCCTCCCACCATGATGCTGGCCGCCGTCATATAAATGAAATATTCTTGAGTACGCCGTAAAATACCATCAAAATTGAAATAAATAAATAAATTATCCATGTGAAGGATCAGTGTAAATTGCTTTTGTTCCTTTCTCAAGGTTTGATCATCTTTCTGTGTGCCTAGTAGAAGTTATGAACTTGATACCTGCCAGCAGTTCTGACTCGGTTGTCAAGGTAATGGTTTCTCATTTTCTACCTGCAATTCTTCTCGTCAAGATTTGTTGTCAAGCGTTAGATTTTATGTGCTTAGAATCTTTTTGTTTGTCATGCAGACCTTAATATTTTTAATGTTCAATGGGTGAATTACATAGAAAGAAATTATACCTACGGGTATGGTTTGAAAGTTCAGCGACTCTTTGAAGAGCAACTGTAAACTTATTCACTAGTTGTGTGCAGTGCTTCTGCAGACAAGCCATACATTTTGTTGTACATGTATATGCAGAATTGTCAATCATCATTCACTGTCTGCAACTGTCTCTCTTATTTGTCCTCATCTTCAGAGTTATGGCCCCTGCTCACTTGGCAAGCAAATGGCTTCTGTCAGTGAGGTCGCAGGCTCAAATCCTACCCCTGCTCTTTCGTACACATCTACAAGTCAGGAGTGTTGTGTTGAAGCAGGGTAGGTGCACTGGGTTCCTCCTGAACTCTGCCTGGTTTAATCCAGACACAATCCTAACAGTCTTCATCTACATGAAATATGCTTTTCACATTACAGCTGTTGGAGTTGCTGGTATCATTCTGCTCAGTGGCTGACCTGCGACAGGTCATTTGTAGAAGCCTGATTTGTAGCCCCAGTCTTCAGGAGCCTGCTCAGTTTTCCCTCCTGGCCCAGCAGCCTGCCTCTCACAGCAGCCACCCATTCTTCTCCCTGCTCCATGTGGCTAGGCAGACTGTAGACACCCATGACCTGGCTCCCCTTATGACCCTCGAGTTCCTCAAGGAAATGTATGAGGTTGGTCAGAACAGTACACAACAACATTTATAGACTACAATTTTTATGGGGCACTTGTGGATTCCCTTCTGTTACCGTTTGTTTGGTCTTAAGCAGGCCTTAATTTGCCAAAATTTAGTGGTTTACACGTACCTATAAAACTGACCGTCACAATGTTATTGAAAACAATTTTTATGGGTCACTTTCATAAAACTTTCAAGTATTAATAACTCTCCTCACAAATCATGTTATCTAATGGCACTGTGAAATATCCAAGAAATTGGACTTGTGAATAGGTCCTCCGGTGCTGAAAGTATCCCATAAGATGCCTGGTACTGAAAGTAAGTATTATCTGTTGTTCAATGTACTACAAACTCATACTAAATTCAGATTTGTACTAGATACATATACATTTCAATGCATTTTTGTTTTGCCAATTGCAGGAGCTGGTATTTTCTGGCCTGACATCAGAAGTGAACACACACGTGGATCTGCTGCTGCCTGTGATCACAGCCACTTTGACAGCTCCACTCACCACACAGGGGGTCTCCCTCCGGAAACACTGCCAGAAAATTGTCAAGGCAGCTCAAATACTTCTCGATATCCTTAGGATGCTAGTTCTGTTATTTACATACACATTTATTATATAAATCAGAGGACTCTTGAGTACAGTAATCGGTCAATGACAGTTTCCACCCCTTTGATGAAAACCACATCTTTTGCACCAATATGGTGTACATATCTGTATGCTGCAAGTTTTCTTCACTTATGAAAAGACAACCGTCGTTTAAGTGAAAAATTCCTGAGTATGACTTAATGGCTTGAACTAGTCTTCTCCCAAAACATTAAAAACAAATACTGGGCTAAAATCTTGCTGAACCTTTGAACAAATGGGCTGACTTATTAATGTACAAAGTAACAGAATGCGATCTGTATCTGAATCTGACTTCCTAATAAGATCCAACTCCTGAAAAAATACAATATTAAATCTTTCATCACTGAGTATTATTAAACCTTGACTCAGTCCACTCTTGAGTGAAGACGATGCTCTGAGGGAACATGTGGCAACGTCAGTGGATACAACCATTCTGGTGAAACACCTACAATACCAATACAACAACAACAAGATAGCCATCAACCTGACTAGACTGCTCACAGACCCAGATGACTGGAGGTAAGCTTGTTTTCTGTCTTCCTACAGCTCTTTTTTTTTTTTTTTTATAAGTGACAAAATTTTAAGCATTAAACACCAACCAGTCAACCAGTCGATTATTTTTTCACCTGTTTCTTGTATAAAGAGGCCAAGCTAAATGCAATATGATAATTTCAACCAAATTTTTTCATTTTGAAGACTGATATTACATTGCGTGTGTTGGCCGGTTTACCTGCAAGTTTTCAGCAAGTGATGTAGGCTTCTGTCAGTTTTGCATATAGCTTGTTGTTACCTGTTCAGTAAGCATGAGCCGTTTTCCTCTTAAAACTATCAAAGCATTTATCAGACAATGTCTGAATGGGGTTTGTGAGTTTGAAAAGTTGTGTCATTTAATTTGTGCGCATGTGTTGTGCTCTGGCTTCAGTGGTGCTGGTGTGGACGTGGTACTGTATATTTTGGAGTTGATGTCTAAACTCGCAGACTGTGTGGTGGACATGAAGACTGGCTTACAACAAGCTCTGCAGGTCAGGCATATACCCATACTCACACACCTCAGAGCTCCTCAAGCAGATTTGTCTCTTTGTTCGATAAACATGGAGTGTCTTTTAGGGACGGAATAATGTAAAGTGTAAGTTGATCCAGAACGTGATTCATCGCGCAAAATACAGCATCCTAACCATGTTTTCCTAAACCTTGATTGATCAGCCAGAATTATTGTAAAGTATTTGTGTTACAAATGATCTACCATGCTATGTGTGACAGGACTCCAGGTTTGTTCCATTCTTGGCTCATGGCATCACCTCTGACATCAGAAGGCGTGTACAAGTTTCTCTCCATCTCCTACAGTCAGCAGCTTCTCTCACCCAGTTCTCAACCATTGTGTAAGTATAGAAATCTGTTTATTGTATTGTTATATAGAATTTCTGCGATAAGATAGAAGATCTTTATGACAGAATGTGTGTTGTGTATGTTACAGCTATGTTTGTTGTGGATCAGTGTATTAGTTATCAGTTATTGTCCACTTTTATGTTTAAACATGTGGTTGTAATGTCATGTCAGAACAAGACATGTCAGAAAGTACATGTTGTTTCTAGTTTGTAGTGCTGTGTTAGCAAGTTATCTTTGAATCACATTGACACGTGAGGTTCTGTTTCAGACTTTGGCCTTGGACAGGGAATTTGTGGATTCACTTCTGTTACCGTTTGTTTGGCCTTAAGCAGGCCTTAATTTGCCAAAATTTAGTGGTTTACCTACTAAACTGACTGTCACAATGTTATTGAAAACTTCTTGTGTTTTCTATGTTTTTACTCTCTCTGACCTCAGGTTAGGTGACTGTATAGCAGCTAACAATTCTCGTCTTGCCGTGGAGACAAGGCCAGGGTTAGCCCCCGTGGTCAAGGCCCAGCCCACAACGCACAGCTCTGTAATGAGTAACAAGGAGAATGTCCCAGCCCTCAAATCGGTCAGCAAGAAGCTCACAGACACTCAAGAGGCCTCCATACAAAGCCTCATAGACAAGATGCAGATGGGGCTAGATGTGAGTTCACCACAACACAATCAGTGTGTATCAAACAACGGCCACTATATTTGGCTCGTTTGTCCCCATTTCTCATGATTAAAATGCAATGGCATCATGACATAAGTGCACCAAGTGACTGGGTTTGTCATTTGACAGGCTATGGTACAGGTACAACTGTTACACATTCACAGTGAAGATTTCGAATATTCAAGGAAAGTATTCAATGAGATAAAAATGAACACTTTCATCAGAACAGGAGGTTAAGGAACTGTTTCTGTCCGGATTTTAAAACGCAGAAATAAAAATGTTCTGATATGGTTTGCTGTCCTTCATGATATTCTTTTATAATTTAAGATGCTATGAGTTTTGAAATAGAGAGAACTCCATCTGTACACGATCAATTAACTCATTGACTTGACTGCTACATTAATGCAGTTAATATTGCCATCATGAACCCACATCCATATGGGTTTGTTTAAAGTACAATACAAGTTAAAGTTTTATGAAAATTTGTAACCAGTGGTAATTGCAATTCTTTTTAACTTCAGAGAGCAAGTTTTTAATCGTCACTTTCTTGGGTTTATCTTTTCCAGGTGAAAGACATCAAGCCTTCAGAAATGATATCAGTTTATGAACAAAAACTTCAGTGTTTACAGGTAACAAAAATCCATATACTTTTTTATGAAACTTTAAAGAATTTTTTACTCTCAGTCTTAATGCTCATGTGCATTTTTTGTTTTTTGTGACATTACTGGAACAGTTATTATGACTATCCATCTGCCCACCCCCTGCCTCCTAGCTCGCTCATTTACTACACTTACAACTTTAAATTGGGGTTGTTCATTATCCACAGCTGACACAGAAACCTATTGAAAATGAATCCCAAAGGGTGTAGCCTAATGTTCTGAAATCTCTTTCACCTCTCTATGCTCAAGAGTTTTAGAGGATCAAACCACGATGGTGTTTTTTCTTATTTGAATTTTAAGACCCATGTTTTTACCATTGTGCTGGTGTTCCAGACCAAAGAGCATCATCTACAGGATCTGCTGGAGGCCAAAGCCCTGGCCTTATCCCAGGCTGACCGTTTACTTGTCCAGTACCGGTCACAGCGAGCACAGTCTGAGGCAGAGGTCAGTACAAGTGGGCTATTTCTTGGATTGTTATTACAATAATGATAAATTAAGTTACTTGTAAAGAATAGCACCAGTTTTTTTTACTTTTTCAAAAGTATTTTATCTTGTAGTGCTCTCATAAACATCAAGCTACATTTTAAAGCATTTTTTTTTTCATTCCAGAATTATTAAACACCTGGTAATTAATATGTTGAGACCGGATTCTAAGACAACAAGGCAGGACATCTACTGTATTTACCCCAAAAACTTCATCCACAAAAGTGGATTTATAAAGACAGATAGAGGTCTTAATATATTACTTTTGGTCCTGAAACTTTTCCTGTAGGATGTCCTTTCTTATAGTCCGCTTCGGGACCGGTAGATCCAGGATCAATCCTTGATCGAGTCACACCTAAGACTTTAAAAGAGGAAGTTGTAACCTCCTCGCTTGGCGTTCAGCATGAAGGGGATAGTGCAACGACTGGTTGACCCGTATCAGTATAATGGCTCGGGCGGGGCGGCTTACTTGCCTTCGGTAAGTCGTCTCAGTGAAGCAGCACTAAATAAAAGAGCGGTGGAAATCCGTCCTGCAACAAGGAGGCACATTACACGTACATACACCCTAATGATTCCTTCGTCGTCATATGACTGAAAAATTGTTGAGTACGACGTTAAACCCCAAGCACTCACTCACTCCTTTCTTATAAACAAACTTCAAAACACCTTTCTAAGAGTAAAATTCTCAGAATCAGGCAAAAGGAGTAG
This sequence comes from Liolophura sinensis, assembly GCF_032854445.1. Classification (NCBI taxonomy): domain Eukaryota; kingdom Metazoa; phylum Mollusca; class Polyplacophora; order Chitonida; family Chitonidae; genus Liolophura; species Liolophura sinensis. Next base: position 54,047,651 of record NC_088295.1, read on the forward strand.
CTTAATCATGGATGAAATTTTAGGTCACATTTCAGTGTGATAATGTAATGTATGGTTTACTTTTTGAGTAGTTGGCAAAGATGCGTGCCCTGGTTCAGGAGGCAGAGCAGAGGAGCGAGGAGTATCGAGAACAGCTCAACTCCATCATGTTAGAGAGAGAGAAATTACAGATAGACCAGGAGGAGATGCTACAGGAAAACAGGAGGTTAGACAAACATAGTACAAGGCTTCAGCATAACTCTCATAAAGTTGCGCTCAGAGATTAATGAACAGTAAGCCAGACAAAAATACAGTAAAGCTTGGGCTAAAAGTCAAAACCAGGCAGGAGATTGGCGTGATCCTAGAGGTCTTGTTGAGAGGTCTCAATACACGAGACTGAAGTAAAAACATCTGATGTGTGTGTTTTTGATCGCAAGGTGGCAATCTTTCTTTGAGTAGTGATTTACCGCGCTATTGTGTGTGCTTTATCCACAAGAAAGTCATGTTGGTTTGTGAAATTTATGCGAAGATTTGGCCAGTTTACTATAAAATACCTGTTGCATGGTTCTGTATGGCATGATATAAAGGTATATCAAAATTAGTGTGCAGACTGTTTACACCAGTCTGAGACTTTGATCGCATATTTACTCCCTTAATCATGTTGATGAACTGATTTTGTTGTGCAGAGGTAGGTTATATATTGCAAGATAAATTTTTCGGCTTTTCATGGCTAGTATATGTTCAAATAACTGAGACACGGGGGCTGCACCTTCATTTGCAAACTAGGATAAGCCTATGTCTGTAGACGGAACTATATTCACACCTTCCGACAATAATTCTACGTGCCTCTGCAGGTCTCTGACCCAGCCCAGTAGAGAGTTTGTCATGCACCAGTGGAGTGTTATTCAGTATTTTGATGTGCGATACAAGCGGTAAACAATTGACTTTTAGCATGATCTGTACTGTACAATAGGGCTTCAGCATAACGCTTCTGAAGTTAGACTCAGAGATAAATAAACAGGAGGTCAGACAAACATACAACAGGGCTTCAGCATAACGCTTCTGAAGTTAGACTCAGAGATAAATAAACAGGAGGTCAGACAAACATACAACAGGGCTTCAGCATAACGCTTCTGAAGTTATACTCAGAGATAAATAAACAGGAGGTTAGACAAACATACAACAGGGCTTCAGCATAACACTTGTGAAGTTAGACTCAGAGATAAATAACAGGAGGTCAGACAAACATACAACAGGGCTTCAGCATAATGCTTCTGAAGTTACACTCAGAGATAAATAAACAGGAGGTCAGACAAACGTACAGCAGGGCTTCAACATAACACTCCTTAAGTTTCACTCAGCAGGAAATAAACAGGAGGTCAGACAAACATACAACAGGGCTTCAGCATAACGCTTGTGAAGTTAGACTCAGAGATAAATAACAGGAGGTCAGACAAACATACAACAGGGCTTCAGCATAACGCTTGTGAAGTTAGACTCAGAGATAAATAAACAGGAGGTCAGACATACATACAACAGGGCTTCAGCATAACGCTTGTGAAGTTAGACTCAGAGATAAATAACAGGAGGTCAGACAAACATACAACAGGGCTTCAGCATAACGCTTGTGAAGTTAGACTCAGAGATAAATAACAGGAGGTCAGACAAACATACAACAGGGCTTCAGCATAACGCTTGTGAAGTTAGACTCAGAGATAAATAACAGGAGGTCAGACAAACATACAACAGGGCTTCAGCATAACGCTTGTGAAGTTAGACTCAGAGATAAATAACAGGAGGTCAGACAAACATACAACAGGGCTTCAGCATAACGCTTGTGAAGTTAGACTCAGAGATAAATAACAGGAGGTCAGACAAACATACAACAGGGCTTCAGCATAACGCTTGTGAAGTTAGACTCAGAGATAAATAACAGGAGGTCAGACAAACATACAACGGGTTCAGCATAACGCTTGTGAAGTTACACTCTGAGATAAATAAACAGGGTGTCAGACAAACATACAACAGGGCTTCAGCATAACGCTTGTGAAGTTAGACTCAGAGATAAATAACAGGAGGTCAGACAAACATACAACGGGTTCAGCATAACGCTTGTGAAGTTACACTCTGAGATAAATAAACAGGGTGTCAGACAAACATACAACAGGGCTTCAGCATAATGCTTGTGAAGTTAGACTCAGAGATAAATAAACAGGGTGTCAGACAAACATACAACAGGGCTTCAGCATAATGCTTGTGAAGTTACACTTTGAGATAAATAAACAGGAGGTCAGACAAGCATACAGCAGGGCTTCAGCATAATGCTTTCGAAGTTACACTCAGAGATAAATAAACAGGGTGTCAGACAAACATACAACAGGGCTTCAGCATAATGCTTGTGAAGTTACACTTTGAGATAAATAAACAGGAGGTCAGACAAGCATACAGCAGGGCTTCAGCATAATGCTTTCGAAGTTACACTCAGAGATAAATAAACAGGGTGTCAGACAAACATACAACAGGGCTTCAGCATAATGCTTCTGAAGTTATACTCTGAGATAAATAAACAGGGTGTCAGACAAACATACAACAGGGCTTCAACATAATGCTTCTGAAATTACACTCTGAGATAAATAAAGTATACCCAGAAATATTGAGATTGGAATTAGATATTATTGTCTTTTGTTTGGGATCTACATTGTAATTAATTGTTTGGTAATCACATACCAGTAGTTAATTAGGGTAAGTGAGAAATTTCATCATCAGGCTTAATCGATCTGCTAGATACATTTATTTCTAACAGTTCATCAGCGCAGAATTATTGGTGAAACTTAAAAAACAACATTATTTAATATGACACCAAAGACATTTAAGAACTGATGATTTGCTTGACCTGAGATCTCTTGCCGAGATGTTATGAGGGAGCTACCTGTATAGACAGTGTATGGACATTATTAAAGGAGAGGGTGGTATTCCTCTATAAACTGTTGTTTCCATTTTAGGCTGGTGGTGATAGAAGAGGAGTATAAGGAAGTATCTGCAGCATTCAGTGAGCAGTCTCAGAAGTGAGTTCTTTCTGAAATGATAGCCGGTTCAGGGCAGAAGTCACTTCCACTCTAGTGGGGACCAAGGAATGTGGGGCCAGTGGTTACAAGGCAGTTCCATGCTACCCCTTCTGTAGAGATGACTAAACGTAAAACAATGTTTAATAGTGAGCATAGTGGTACTTTAAGTGGAAGAGGGGGCCTCTATGGCTCAGGTGGTTAGCGTGCTATCCCAGCATTGTAGCCTCTCACTAATGCTATGAGTTCAAGCCCAGCTCATACTGGCTTCCTCTGCGGCAGTAAGTAGGAAGATCTGTCAGCAACCTGCGGATGGTCGCCGGTTTTTCCTGTGCCCAATTTCCTCCCACCATAATGCTGGCCACCGCCGTATAAGTACAACGTGAAACACCAATCAAATAAATAAATAAATAAAGTGGAAGAAAATTAGTTTTCTCTGATAACATCAACCGATAGAATTCTAATTTTTGATATATTAGCAAGTGTTTGATTTACTGGTTATATTGGAAACTGAAAAGATGAAACATATATCTGAGGACGTTTGCTGAGGAGTTTTGCCCCTTTCTAAGACACTTCAGAACTGGTTCTTTGATCTAGTTAATTTGTTATCCCCATATATGTTTACAGACTGGAGAAAACTCAGAAGTCATTAGCAGCTCTAAAACAGCAGCACAAATCCTTGTCGGAGATGCAGGAAATGTTACAGAGGCATAATGAGACCCTGAAACAGCAGCATGATGTGTAAGTGATGACAGTAACAGTACCATGTGTAAATTATACTGACACCCTCAAACAGCATTACGATGTGTAAGTGATGACGGTAACAGTACCATGTGTGAATTATACAGACACCCACAAACAGCAGCATGATGTGTAAGTGATGACGGTAACAGTACCATGTGTGAATTATACAGACACCCACAAACAGCATTAAGATGTGTAAGTGATGACAGTGACAGTACCATGTGTGAATTATACAGATACCCACAAACAGCATTACGATGTGTAAGTGATGACGGTAACAGTACCATGTGTGAATTATACTGACACCCTCAAACAGCATTACGATGTGTAAGTGATGACGGTGACAGTACCATGTGTGAATTATACAGATACCCACAAACAGCAGCATGATGTGTAAGTGATGACAGTAACAGTACCATGTGTAAATTATACTGACACCCTCAAACAGCATTACGATGTGTAAGTGATGACGGTAACAGTACCATGTGTGAATTATACAGACACCCACAAACAGCAGCATGATGTGTAAGTGATGACGGTAACAGTACCATGTGTGAATTATACAGACACCCACAAACAGCATTAAGATGTGTAAGTGATGACAGTGACAGTACCATGTGTGAATTATACTGACACCCTCAAACAGCATTACGATGTGTAAGTGATGACGGTAACAGTACCATGTGTGAATTATACAGACACCCACAAACAGCATTACGATGTGTAAGTGATGACAGTGACAGTACCATGTGTGAATTATACAGACACCCACAAACAGCATTAAGATGTGTAAGTGATGACGGTGACAGTACCATGTGTGAATTATACAGACACCCACAAACAGCATTAAGATGTGTAAGTGATGACGGTGACAGTACCATGTGTGAATCATACTGACACCCACAAACAGCATTAAGATGTGTAAGTGATGACGGTAACAGTACCATGTGTGAATTATACTGACACCCTCAAACAGCATTAAGATGTGTAAGTGATGACAGTGACAGTACCATGTGTGAATCATACTGACACCCACAAACAGCATTAAGATGTGTAAGTGATGACAGTGACAGTACCATGTGTGAATTATACAGACACCCACAAACAGCATTACGATGTGTAAGTGATGACAGTGACAGTACCATGTGTGAATTATACAGACACCCACAAACAGCATTAAGATGTGTAAGTGATGACGGTGACAGTACCATGTGTGAATTATACTGACACCCACAAACAGCATTAAGATGTATAAGTGATGACAGTAACAGTACCATGTGTAAATTATACTGACACCCACAAACAGCAGCATGATGTGTAAGTGATGACGGTAACAGTACCATGTGTGAATTATACAGACACCCACAAACAGCATTAAGATGTGTAAGTGATGACAGTGACAGTACCATGTGTGAATTATACAGACACCCACAAACAGCATTACGATGTGTAAGTGATGACAGTGACAGTACCATGTGTGAATTATACTGACACCCACAAACAGCATTAAGATGTATAAGTGATGACAGTGACAGTACCATGTGTGAATTATACAGACACCCACAAACAGCATTACGATGTGTAAGTGATGACAGTGACAGTACCATGTGTGAATTATACAGACACCCACAAACAGCATTACGATGTGTAAGTGATGACAGTAACAGTACCATGTGTGAATTATACAGACACCCACAAACAGCATTACGATGTGTAAGTGATGACAGTGACAGTACCATGTGTGAATTATACAGACACCCACAAACAGCATTAAGATGTGTAAGTGATGACAGTAACAGTACCATGTGTGAATTATACAGACACCCACAAACAGCATTAAGATGTGTAAGTGATGACAGTAACAGTACCATGTGTGAATTATACAGACACCCACAAACAGCATTAAGATGTGTAAGTGATGACGGTGACAGTACCATGTGTGAATCATACAGACACCCACAAACAGCATTAAGATGTATAAGTGATGACAGTAACAGTACCATGTGTGAATCATACTGACACCCACAAACAGCAGCATGATGTGTAAGTGATGACGGTAACAGTACCATGTGTGAATGATACTGACACCCTCAAACAGCATTACAATGTGGAATACACTGACAGCTTCAAGCAACAGTAAGATGTGTATGTTACACAGACCAATTCAAAGGGCGGCGTGATATACAGATTATACTGACATGCTATACATGTGTTTTAAGTTGTGGAGACAGCGGGCATGTATGTTTGCTTACTACTTTTTAAGCAACTGTCATTTGCCAACTATCACAGTATCGTTTATCTGGTTGTACTCTCTGTGCAGTAGTCTTTTATGTTTAAATGATTGTAATGAAATGAAAATGCTGATATTTTACAAATTCATATGCTTGTCAGCATCGATCTGTAAGTTGAGGCACATGAAGCAAGTGGCTAGTGGTAAAACAGGTATGTATGAGTGTTGGATGTTATGCTACATTGTAGTTGTGTCTTTGTCAAGTCTTCCACTCACTGTTGTTCGTTTCTGTTAAATTCCAGTGCTACACAGCAGCTCACCGAGTCTGAGGATGTTCGGAAAATGTACAAAGGCAGCTTAAAGAAAAAGAGAGCAAATTGAATGGTAACAAATTACAGATAATGGTTTTATTCTGTCCAATCCTAAGAGTTTTATCATTTGTTAAAATACACCTGACGATTTCTTCACAAGTCAAAAATTTCACACTCATTGCTGTTTTTACATTTGATGCTGTTGTGTTTGTGTACATCCAAATGTATGGATTTATGAATGGAGTGTCTTAAGAACTGGGGCCCTCCGTGGCTCAGTCGGTTAGCATGCTAGCGCAGCACAATGACCCAGGAGTCTCTCACCAATGGGGTCGCTGTGAGTTCAAAGCCCAGCTCATGCTGCCTTCCTCTCCGGCCGTACGGTAGATGGTCTGTCAGCAACCTGCGGATGGTTGTGGGTTTCCTCCCGCTATAATGCTTGCCACCATCGTATAAGTGAAATATTCTTGAGTACAGTGTAAAACACCAATCAAATAAATAAATAAATAAATCTTAAGAACTGATGTATCGTGATAATCTGTGTGTACATTTGGAGGGATTATTGTAAATTGTCAGATTTGATGAATAATATTTCACACAGTGAGGACTCGCATATTTATTTGATTGGTGTTTATGCTGTACCCAAGAATATTTCATTTGTGCAAAGGTGATCAGCATTACTTACAAAGAGTACTTTGTTTGTGATTTCACCAGAGTTGAGTAAAGTCTACCAGAAGCTGGAGGAGAATCACAAGGTGGTATCCAGCGAGAAGAACAACCTGGAAGAGGCTATAGACAAACTGCGGACAGAACTGGCCAAGGCAGAACAGAACAAGAAACACCTCCAACACCAGGTACACAGGGATTCCACTTGTTGGTTTGGCAGTTACAGGATATGTGCGTGTATAGATTTATTGTGTGTAGAATACAGATAGAACAAGAAACATGTCCAGTATCAGGTATACTCTATTTAGTACTGGGTGGGGTAAAGCTTTGTGTGTACGGTAAATGGCCTTAAGTTTCGCCCCCCAGACTTGGTAAAGTGTATCCCATGATTCATTGCGTTGATTGTGGTTCTTACTGACTAGGCACTGCGGGAGAGCATTGGCAGTGGTCAGGGGATTATATGGGCAGTCCCCTAATGTAATTAACTGAATGAGCGGTCAGTCTATGCTCCTGCCACCAACAGTTCATGTTTTCCTCAGTTTTAATCATAACGAATTTAGTGCATAAAGACTTACTTCACAAAAGTAATCTGTTATGTACCTTGATCGCCATTTTATGATGAAAGGAAATTCCGTACAAAACTCTCTGATTGATGAGTGTGAGCGTGAACACCCAGTACATTTACACATTTGGTGTGGCAATCAAATATCCATGCAGAGCTCTTCATGTAGAAAGCTATAAAAGAACTTAGCACTCTTACGTGCAAATTACCAGCAGATGATGACTTAAACTGCGTTTAAAGCAACAAATTACAATCACAAGGCTTGAAATCTCGATGACGTCGATGATGGCGTGATTTTTGCCGGCGAAAGCCGAAAAAATAATCTTACCTGTTGCTGGGGACATCTGGGCATATTTACATATCGGTAGCCATAAAATATACATTTTACTTTGAAATACAGCCAATCAGTGATATGCAAACTTCTAATATGTGAACAACACAGACAAATCCTGTCTGACACGTGATAGTGCTGCCGAAAAAGGTTGTTGTCATAGTTTTCTTTGTTTAATGGAAGGTTCCCGATTTCAAAACGCAGGAAAGGCAACTCTTCTGATATATGAGGACACTTCCAATTGTAAAGCATGTGGAATGACATATTTCATTCAGATTATAGGGAAGGTTGGTGACAGATATTTCTCGGTGAAATACATGTGTACAAATATTTGTTACATGTAGATAATGAGGGCTCAGAATGGACAGCTGTTCACTGATAATGCTGTGACGTGACTTCCACGTTACCCCAACATTCGTTCACCATTTCGAGGCCTGCAGTGTACATTGTAGTATTTATACTGGCATGACCGTGGATCGAGGTAGTGTTTGGAATTTACAGATTTATAATAGTCATTGCCTGACTTGACACTTTCTTTGGTTTTAATTCATGGATATAATTATAGATTGCTAGTTGGGAGATCTGCACAACTGGCTGTCAGTGACTTGACCCCTCATGGTGCAGATTAGGAACCATAGCTGCCATGCAGGCTAATGAAATGGGCAGGGGGCTAATCACCCACTTCGGTCATCTTGCCGCTAACTCAGCCTCTGCGCAAGGAAACGACAGCAACCAACGGGCGAAACTCTGCATCATTTACCGTACATTGATCATTTATGTGATATGGATGAAAAACAGCAGATGTACAGGACTAGAATATACCTTTAAAATATGGATCCATGACCTGCCATCCAACTTTGAGAATAAAATACTGCTTGTAGTTGATCTGGTAACAATAATATCTTGTAGTTTTAATAATTGAGTCGTAATAAACCCTTGATGGCATGTTCAAACAAGGGTCTATATTCCTGATGTTGGTATATATTGTGTGGTTCCTCTGCACTGTATTTCACCAAAATTTCAAATATTACTAACTTACTCATTTTATATCCTTCTGGAAAAGTGTGAGTTTGAGCAGCTACAGTAATATTTTAATATGATCTTTATTTTCGTGTACAAGTGCACCTTTCCAGGTGAAATTATAGGCCAAATACAGTTATTATGTGCAAATACAAATTTATTAAACTGCTTCAGGTGGATTTTAAGAACTAAGGTGAATATATGAGCCAATACAGTGGTATGAGTCATTCTGTGTGTTTCTTTCAGGTGACCTCACTGGAGCTGTTGTGTCAGCAACATGAGGCAGCCATACAGGAAAAGGATACCCTGATAGAGAACCAGAAGGTGGAGATCAGTAAACACAACCAGATAGCTGCCTTAATCCATAATCTGAGCTCAGGCAAAGGTGTGGACTCCAAACCATAGCACACATTACTACATAGCTGCCCTGATCCACTATATGAGCTCTGGCAAAGGTGTGGACCCCAAACCATAGCACACATTTCCACATAGCTACCCTGATGCACACTACCTGAGCTCCGGCAAAGGTGTGGACCCCAAACCATAGCACACATTACTACATATCTGCCCTGATCCACTATGTGAGCTCCGGCAAAGGTGTGCACCCCGAACCATAGCACACATTACTACATATCTGCCCTGATCCACCACCTGAGCTCCGGCAAAGGTGTGGACTCCAAACCATAGCACAAATTACCACATATCTGCCCTGATGCACACAACATGAGCTCTGGCAAAGGTGTGGACTCCAAACCATAGTACACATTACCACATAGCTGCCCTGATCCACTATGTGAGCTCGGGCAAAGGTGTGGACCCCAAACCATAGCACACATTACCACATAGCTGCCCTGATGCACTATGTGAGCTCCGGCAAAGGTGTGGACCCCAAACCATAGCACACATTACCACATAGCTGCCCTGATCCACTATGTGAGCTCCGGCAAAGGTGTGGACCCCAAACCATAGCACACATTTCCACATAGCTACCCTCATCCACTACCTGAGCTCTGGCAAAGGCGTGGACTCCAAACCATAGCACACATTACCACATAGCTGCCCTGAGGCACACAACATGAGCTCTGGCAAAGGTGTGGACTCCAAACCATAGCACACATTACCAGATAGCTGCCCTGATCCACTACCTGAGCTTGGAAAAAGGTGTGGACCCCAAACCATAGCACACATTACCAGATACTTGACCAGATCCACAGCCTGAACTTAGGCGAAAGACTCTAAACCGTTTCACACATTAGCAGGTAGCTGCCCAGATCCTCAACTTGAGCTCAGCTGTGGACATCAAACCATAGTTCAGAACAATACACACATGGTAACGCTTGATCCACATTGTTTTATATATGGACTGTTCACACGTGTACGGGAGACGATCTCAGTGTGGCATTATGTAAGGCAAGTATGAGATCGATTTATTTCCAGGATGCTGCATATCTTTATAGATTTCTGTCTTGAAAAGTTTAAGGTCAGGGATTGTAAACATTATCACTACAGGTTATGTGACATATTGTGATTATTTTGACATAAACTGTTAAATTATCTGTGTACATAGTTCATTGGTCATTCAAGTAATTCATGCTGGACGTTTACAAGAAAATTCAGTGATCAGTTACATGTTGTATTTTTTCTTATTTATTTATTTTTTTAATATTACCATTATGTGCATACATGTAGTTATGTTTTCTGCTGCTATCTACCACCCTTAAAGTGTGCCTGCCAAAATTCCAAGTAAGAGCCTCTTCCCCAAATCCTTGAATGAGGAGACAACATATTTTGCAAACTCGTGAGTGTGAAGCAGGACAGAGAATTACTATTACATGGAGTTAATGCGACATCGTTATTGTGAGCTGGTAAAGTAATGTTTGACACCAGTAAAATGTATGAGAGTCCAAGCATTTGCCAGTTTCTAGGGATTTTATCGGCGATCCATTGTTTTATACGTCTCTGCCATTAGTCAGAGCGTATTATGTTATGGGGATTTTGTCCGTCTGTCTGTCCGTCTGTATTCATGTCTGGGAAATACCTCCAACTGTTTTCTGCATAGATTTTTGGTGGATACGTACATACACAGATGACAATGTGTCATGATTCACATTTGTCCAGTTCCTCAGTTGTCATGGTTACCAGACTGCCCTTTCCCTATGTAAACTATATAAATAGATTTGATTTTGTGTCTGAGTTTTAATTTTTGGTGGATACATAGATACACAGATGATGATGTGTTGTGACTCACATTTGTCCATTTTTTTGGTTGTCATGGTAACCAGATAGCCATTTTCCTTATATATGCTACATAAATAGAAATGATTTCGTCTCCAGGCTACAACTCCAAGTGTTTTTGGAATAAATTTTGGATTTGAGGTGGACACTTTACATGTGATCGTAATGAAATTTTTTTACCTGTCATGAGTGAAAAAAATATCTTAGGTGTATTTGTGTAAAGTTACACAACTTGGAAATGTATTTTGACATCCAAAAAGATTTGTTTTCTGTTTTTTTTTTTGTTTTTTTTTTCATTTGCACCAGTCGTTATAAGAAATTTGTCACTTATAATGTGTGTTTGAAAAAGAAATCTATGTCAAGTAACTATATGGCTAATCTTATTGATGGAATATACAGTAAATCTTGTAATCTGATGGTGTTAAAGCATCAGTTATGAGCTAACACTATAACTGGCAAGATATGTATTTCATATGGTGTTATCTATACACATGTGCAAAAACAGTGCTGGTACCTGTTTGATCAAAATGGTTGTTATCTTAATTTGAAAAAGTTCAGATTTTAGGTAGTACATGTAGGTATATAGAACAATAAACAGTATTGTAGTATATTTTTGTTTGATTGAGTTATTGTTTTAAATGTTGGTGAACCACGACTATGATGATTATTATTTCTGCTTCTTGTGTGAATCAAGGGGACGTGATGATATTACCAAACACAAAGCAAGGAAAGAAACAAAAACAAAGAAAAAAAGAAGAAAATGCAAGTGCAAATTTGCGATAGCTTATACTTGCTCCAACATAGGGTTTCATGTCATCTTGTACAATTGCCCCCCGTGTTTGTATTGTTGTGTGTTAAAAGATAGCATACCCAGATTTAAGGATAGGATGTCATAAATTGATGTACACTCAAACAGGACGATCTACGTATTTGCGACTTAAAAGGAATAAAAAGTCAAATTATACATGTGCTTTAATTATGATGTATTGGGAGACTGAAAATACACAAAGATGTGAATGTTGGAAATCGTTCAAGTATGATTTATATCATGTAGCATTGTGTGAATGTAACTCAAACTATATAGCCCATCTCATCATATAGTAGCAACGACCATATGCCTTCGGTGAGACAGAAGCTACATGTAGTCTCAGTGGTCGCAAGTGTTCAGCTATTTGGAGCTGTTACTATGCTATTTTGTGCTCAGTTATCTCCCCTGATGCACCTGTTGTAGTCTCCCCGTCAAATAACAAAGCGACCAGCTAACTCCGTTCATGTACTCCAGAACATTTCACTTTTAACACATTGGCCAGCAAAATGTTGGAAGGAAACAGGACTGACCTCTATTCCCACGGAGAGGAAGCCAGCATGAGCCAGCATCACAGCTGCCGCATTTGTGAGAAGCTCCGGAGTCATTGCATAGCGCTAGCCCGTCAACCACTTTGCTGATAGGGAGATAGAGACTGCAGAATCGTCAATAGCTAGGTTTCCTGAGACGAGCTCAATCCCATTCTAGGACAACAACATTTCTATTTTGCTTCTAGCATGAATTTCATTGTTCACCGCTTGCCTTCGCCAGACGGAGCATGGTCTGTATGTCATACGTGGAAAAGGCTCGCCAGCAATTTGCCAGAAGTGGATGGATTTTTCGGGAACTGGAATTACCAAGTAGTTGATGTGATACTCTCCTTATGCAGACGCCCGTAGCCTATGACAGATACATTCGAATTGTGTGTTGTGGAGAGGGTGTTCAGGTGATTGCCCTTCACTCGCTAGGGCTCAAAAGATGCGGACGGACAGGGAATTTGTTGATTACCTCTGAATTGTTACTGTTCGTTAGGCTTCGGTTTACTCTTTCTAATGTTCGTGAAGACCACTTGTTTTCATGCCATTCTGTGTTCTTCACTCGTTGGAAAGTTGGCCAGTAACTTCCCAGTTGGTCGATGGTTTATCCTGAGCACTCTGATTTCCTTCACCCATAACAACGAAAGGAATTTTGTGTTTTAGTATGTCGTTGAACACAAAGTAATGAAGTAAATTTAGCCAGTGTCTTACTTAGGCCTAAACGTGCTCATGTTCACTTTGACAACTTCAAGATTGGTCATTTAGTTCATTCACTTATTGTGTCAGGTGACTGTTACAGTACTGTGTTTTCCTAATTTTATCTACCAAAGCAGTCTAGTTAGCCTATGTACTAAGAGGATAAAACTGCATTACCTTTTATGTAGAAGCTTAGTTTGTTGTACACCAATGTAAAGAATGTGAACTTGTTTTTAAACACAGACCTTGCACTGTCCGTATTAAGTTATTGGCTGCGTGTGATAAATGACAAAGAGATGGAATTGAATATTTCAGCATCAGCGTAGCTGCTAGATTCTACTGACGTTAACGCGTTGGTTTGAGGAGAGTGATCGGATGATTGATAACATCCGCAAATATTGGCAGTGCGAGATAAATGACCGTCTGACCACTGGTCATTCGTCAAGAAAATTAATGACATTTCAGGCTTTATACTGACGCATAGGCCTTTTGAAATATGTCATCTTGGAACAAGACAAAAAGCATGGGTCTTGCCAGTTTTCTGTGATCTGTAGCGACTTCTTTCACGAACACTCAGACATTCATTGTGTATGTGTGTTCGGATGATAATGGTGACTTATACTTAATGACGGATGGGATGATACTTGAGTGACTTGTCATCCTGTAAACTTTCGCCGGCCTAAAGTGTCAGTCAAACATTCTGAAGGTTAAGGATTCAGCAAATCCTCTAATGCCCGCATCAGAGCTCTATATATGTCCATCCAAGTGTCAAGAACATAAATTATAGGACTTGTAATCAAATGGTTTTGTGCGTAATATAACCTCTGCATGCTTGGAAACCATATCCTAAATGCACCCCTTTCTCAACCACAACCTAACCAGTCTACAGTTTAATCCTGTGACCTGTCCAAAATCTAATCCTGTGACCTCACCACAATCTAATCGTGTGACCTGTCCACAATCCAATTCTGTAACCTGTTCACATTATTATCTTATTGCCAGTCCACAATCTAATCGTGTGACCTGTCCACAATCTAATCGTGTGACCTGTTCACAATCCAATTCTGTAGCCTGTTCACATTATTATCTTATTGCCAGTCCACAATCTAATTGTGTGACCTGTCCACAATCTAATCGTGTGACAAGTCCACAATCCAATTCTATAACATGTTCACAATGTTATCTTATTGTTAGTCCACAATCTAATCGTGTGACCTGTCCACAATCCAATTCTGTAACCCGTTTACAATATTATCTTATTGTCAGTTCACAATCTAATCGTGTGACCTGTCCACAATCCAATTCTGTAACCTGTTCACATTATTATCTTATTGCCAGTCCACAATCTAATCGTGTGACCAGCCCGCAGTCTAATCATGTGACTATTCTAAAATCTAGTCCTGTGACTTTGAACATAAAAAGACATACCTTTCAACTAGTGAAGATAACACATAATACAAATAAAGTGTGACTTGCACATCAAATGTTGTGTGAAGTGGCTGGGATTTGAACACACCTGGGTTCCATCCACTGTTAATAAGGTCATTTCAAATTCGACGTGGCCACGTGACCATATGTCAGTTATCACACTTATCTTGTTTCTGTACATATGACAATAAAACACACAGTCATCCGGCTGGGTAGAGAGACCATATATTGAAGAACGGTTACATAGCAGTTTGACATCGATATAAGAAATGATAGATTGTTTAGGGTTGGATGGATGCAGGTTGCTATTTTACTAGTATGCCACAAAATATAGGAACTCCTGTTTTCCAATATTTTATGAGTTTATTAAAGAAATAAGAATTTCATGTGAAAAGCTGAGCGGATATGCATCAAGCCCAACCAGGAACGGAAATAATTTAACGTTTAATATTATATTATGAAACATTATAAAATAAAAATTGATACATAATGAAGCTGACATAATTTCCACCCGATAACAAGAGAATTATTATGCTAAGCGATGTATGGTGGAGTGTAGAATGAATTACGACATGAGCATTCTGCTGAATGTCCGTGAAGCCGGAAAGGGAAACCAGACACTTAAACAAGTGCACGAAGTGCGCGCTCAATCTTGGTATGTAACAAGGAATTCCATTGTGAGTATGAATTTGCCAACAACAAGCTGTAAACGGTGCACCTGGTTCCGTTTGTGATTTTGTTCGTTGAAAACCACTTCCCCTAATACGGCATGGTTTTATGTAGACTACGTCACATGTGCATGGCAAAGTTCGTCAGTACCTTGCCAAAGTCGGCGGTTTGCCCTCGGCACTCCTCAACTCATAAAATACCAACAGCCATCGTACATTAAATTGGAGATTATTTGAAAGACTAGCCCGCCCGTCTTTATTTGCAGTCATGATTGGCAAGGTCCTACAAGCAACAACGTATATAGTTTTTAGTTAGTTTACAGTTCATCATTAAATTCAGATAGTCATCCACGCGAGTCAGCCAGATCTGGGTTTGAACTCCCGATACCAAGCGTGAATCGTTACACTTTGTCTAGTATAAACCATAGTTGCTTTTGCTAGGCATTCGCCTCAATTGTAGCATTATTCTGGTAATTTTGCAATGTTGTTTTCTTGTACAATTCCCATTGCTGAACCTTTGTGCAGTACTCCCTCAGTGATATATTCAAACTGAATTAAATCTGGTTAAAATTAGTCGATCAAAAGTTGGATGAATAAGTCATTGGGGTATTGCATGTATAAATGTAGTAAAAGACAAATCTAAGGTCTTCTGAGGGCTTCGTGTGTGAAGCGTAACACACACAAAAAAGGTGGAAAAACACTCAAAGGGATCGTTTATAATAAACTACTAGAATAATTCATTTTTCATATATTTCTTTCTTTTATTTCTTGAGAGTATATTTCGACTAATCAAGTTGAATCAACAGCTGAAACCTAATGAGAATACTTGTAAATAGAGGCATGCAAAAATATTTTCACAAAATATGAAATCTATGCATATGTGGAAGTTCTGTCGTGACTACAATTTATTACTCATTGTACTTATTTGAAAATACAGTACAATTGCAAAAAAATTGTACCATAACAGAACTATCTTCCAAACAGACATTGGCGTTAAGCCATAATCATTCCTTCCAAACAGACATTGACGTTAAGCCATAATCATTCATTCCAAACAGACATTGTCGTTAAGCCATAATCATTCATTCCAAACAGACATTGAAAAAACCCTGAAAATCTTGAAACAAATGTCTGTGCTGACGCAACGTACATTATTAGAAAAATATGTACAATCCATGCACACATACAGTATAATACACAACAGGACAGCCAATCCGTATAAATATTTATTACACAATTTATTTGTTTATTCGAATGTAGGTTGATTAAAACACAATAAAAGACGACGCAAGACAAAACGTTCAGTGTATTTTATGCTTCAGTGGACAAATGTATTCTTCAAACAGTTTGTTTTAACACCTAATTCGTATTCGTGTCGTATCAAAATCATTTAGAAATTTGCGTACACAGGAGTCATAAATATAAACTTTACCTCACGACACCCAAGTTCGTCTACCATTTGTCTGTCACGTACACTAAACAATCTACACTTGAACTGTCACGAGCCCAGACTTGCCACGATACAAGTTGATATTAAATATGCAGTTTTATAAAATCTACAGTTCAAACCATACGTATACTTACTTATTTGATTGGTGTTTCACGGCGTACTCAAAAATATTTCACATATACGACAGCGGACAGGATTATGGTGCGAGTTAATCAGGCCATGCGTATATTAGTATCGGTTCAGGCAGTAAAATTTATTAAAATCATCTACGATATGGTTCAAGGCGTCGACACAGACATTTGTATTCCAGCCGTAAAGCAAAATGTGCATTCCACGTCAATAATCGCAAAACCTATGTTCAAATCAATGTCCAATATTATATAAGTAAGAAATTAAGACGGATGCAAAAAGAAGCAGTCAGCAGTTTTCAGTGATAATGGATGGATGCAAGGAGTGTTCTATAGGCGAATGAATTAAACCAGTATCCAAATCGTGCACGGTGCCAGTTCATAAGTTTCCATTAATTAAAAAAACTGAAAATACATTCCATTTGCTCGTTGATTACAACTGTTCATATATCCAGCTGATCGTATTCAACATGATAAATGTATAGTTCCCTTATCCCTGGGTTAAGCGGAAGTAAACACAGGTATGAAGCAAAGTGTCAGACATTCTAGGTGGCCTCGGACCCCCATTAATTTTCCATAAGCGACAATGTTAACGTCTAGTGCTGTAGCTCAGTCCCAAACATTCCGTGGCCAATAAGCTTTGGTGCATACCTGGCCCAGCCTGTGAGAAAGAAGCCATAAAAATCTTGACATAGGTTGACCGTCAAAATCTGGACCTTTCCATGCCGGCAGCTGGGAGGCGTGCCTAGCAACGCCAAGGGGACGTCACTCGCAGCCTCATCACTACCTCACACCTTGTGTCCTCTCACCCAGAATTTCAAACTTTCATCAATAAAGCTCATACCTCCTCAAAGTTTAGACAGTTTCCTGCATTTTAATACCAAGCATGCACCTGTGCACCAAAAATGGACGCCTGGGAGCAAAAAAAGACTTTATACCCTAAAATTCACAGAACTACAATCGTCCCTACCGAAAAACGGAAGTTGTAATGGGGGTCTGTGTCCAGGTACCCGGTCCATATCTACTTACAAAAGAAGTATATTCATTGTAAAACTTAAGAAACTTATAGTGAAGGGATTCGACGGAATAAGCATGACACACACTTATGCAGTTATTACTAGTGACGTTGATTTTGATCTAACGTCACAAATGCCACAAGGCGAGATATGTACTCGCCTTATGCATTACCCTTCGATATATTGATATCCGAGTAAGGATAATTTACAAAGTTTAAACTGTCCCTTCCGTAATGCTCAACGAAAAGGGAAAGGCTAAGTATTGGCTAACCCAGTGGAAGTATACTTTGACTATCTGGGGTGGCAAGTGTTTAAGACATTCATAGACCGGGCTCCGCCCTGCAGTTCAGTGAGACAGCGGCGTTATGAGGTGGACATAAGGAAAACCTTTTGCAAACGTGACTAAGTAAATGTTAAACTATCAAAGGCGAAAAGGCGATGCCCCTAAAATTTAATTGCTCTAGAGACTTTGGTAAGAATATCTCACGTGGATCAAAGCCTAGGTTTCACAGAACATTTAGTTGGGAGCATAGAATAGTCACCTCCAATCGCTGGAATTCTGTACCTAAAGCTGACGTCAAATGTTTTCAAGTCGTCATGAACATCATATAGAAAAAACGTGGAATACACAGGAAAGAATGATATGATATGTTGAAATGTTCCACGCACTTGTATAGCTTAATGCCTCTGGTAAGTTCGATATGGCTGATAAAGTTTTCGGACAAATCTAAAGACTTTATACACATATTTAACAGAATAAGCACTACGAATTCATCACAAGCTGAGAGCATTCTGTAAGGGTGGGGTTATTTAGACGACCTAATCTTACTTCCTTTATTGATCGATTTTGAAAAGAACGTAAGGATTTGATCGCTTCGTTCAGCTCTAAATTAATGTTATTTGAAAGATCTAACGTACGTAAAGAGTACAGGGTGTCAAAAGTATCGCTTTAATAAGGTAACAATACCACAGCTGATAATTTCGGTTATGTTAGGTTCCTGCAAGACTTTGAATGTAGAATTTCTCAGCGCCCCGATCCTACAGTTTTCTTACCCGCCCCGTAGTAGAAATAGACGTCAGTTTGATCAACACACGGAACCCGTGCTTGAAGACGAAGTCAGGGTAAAGTCGATGTAGAGTTTAATTTTTCAGTTTCACAAAGGCCGCGTCAATACCTCTCCACTTGCCAAACAACCGAAATATTCAAAATCCATATATTGAACGCGTATCTCTTGCAGAGAAGCCAGTGGTTCGAACAGTTCTGGTCATCACATCCGGAGAGATCAAATCATTTCCAGACTGGTTTAAGATGACCAAATTCATGAGTCCACGGAATGCTCCGGTTTCCAGATTCCAGATGCTATTTTCCGACAGATCCACTTATATTTCAACGCTGAGTTTTTTTAAATGTTCTGATTCTTATTCTCTCGAAGTAACTGCCGCTGATATCGATTTCTTTATCCTTGTTGAAATGGATGTTCTCTGTTGGAATACGGTGAAGTTTAATGGGAGCTACAGTCTAGGAAACTGCTTGAAAGCCACACTGCCAACAGTGGAAAATCCGACGAGAAAGACATTGAGAAGACCGCAACCAAGCACATGCTTCTGTTTCTGGCAGAGGTGTCACCTGTGAAAAGAGTTCACTTGTAAGAAGTTCTCTAATACCATAACCACAGTAAAAACCAAACAGGTGTGATATATGTCCATTTTTATGAACTTATGAGCCAACATGCTGTTTACAACGCAACGTTATATACGACACAGACATAAAAGACGTACTGGAGTAAAATGAGAGTTTGGTAACAAAGAACGTGGCTTTAACCTGCAATGTTCTGGCTCGAGGATCGCGAAGCTGTTGGATATAGTCCGCGACAATAACACAAATTGATAGTATTGCTAAATCTGTAAAGAGACTTGTACAAACAGCCCATGCTAACAAAATCTAATCTTTACTCAGTGACACTGCTCACAGGTTTCTGATCGGTGGAAACTTGATCATGGTTTATAGGATGCCTTTCCGTCGACTGAAAACTGCACAAGGGTTATGTACTGCACGAGAAACATGGTTTAGGATTATTTACCTCTCGCGGATGTCACGACTTCGAATCCATCTCTAGGGCACCATGCATCCGCTTAGAACCTAGACCTCAAAAAATACACACATCTGGGGCCACTTTCATAAAGCGGCGTACGACTTTTTATCGTACATTTGTCGTACGACATTTAGTACGTCACTATTACCATACTATTGTCCTATATGAGCGATGTAATAATGCTTAGTAATGTTATTGTATGTTAAATGAATGCGATAACAACACGGCATTTGGAGGAATATTAAACCAGTGACGTCATATATATTGCAATAAACATGACAGCATTTTTTACCTAGTTCTGATTAAGCCATGGTGCTATAGGGGCATGTAATTTGCTACTGTTTAAGCATTTACATGAACAGTTAGAATAAAACCCTATCTGAGGTAACTTGACAAGAGGCCGTATTTCACCGGTGACGTGTGACCATTTGCCAGCTATCACACTCGTCGCACCTCTGGTATGACTCCCTATGCTGTACATCTACACTAGATTGGACACATACAAGTCATTTTTTATGTAACAGTAAACATAATTATAAATGGATAAATATGTGTTCAATGTAACTGGTAGAAAATTGATGACTAAAATTGCTTCCTAGCTCTTATTTTTGTCCATTTAACTCTTCCTATTTCTTCCTCTTCCTCATCTTCCTACAAAGATGAGAACTCTTCCCGATGTGCAACCTTTTCTCGGAAGATACTGTGGACGATAGACCAAGGCAGAAATACAGAAAAATGGAGTTTTTAATCGAGAGGGCATTTTTAGAGTGTTACTATTAAGCAACCGTCTTTTTTGTGGGATTATAACTTTCATGAGTGCTTCGACCAAGTTTCATACTTCCGATTCCCAAATTTACACAATTTTACTGGGATACTGACATTTGCACTTTCTCATCGTACCTCTCTGAGGCCGATTCTCCGCCCTACCGTACCAGGCCCTTTAGTATTCTTGTTCGTAGATCCTTCATTCGAGGGCCTCTGGCAGTTCCTCCTGGTTTTCAGGGTCCAGTGTAGCCTATCAGCGGCCTATTTCCAGTCAGCTGATGAGTACAAAGGACGCCGTAAATGGTTAGAGTGGCCCACCCACACCCGACCCTATGGCTTTATCGAAAATATCTACCCAAGACACCCAAGGCACCAATTATTCACACACTCAGGGTTTGGTTTGTAAACCATTATCACGCAAGTGACCCTCCATCCACAAAAGCAGACCACCATCTTTATACACTAATTTTGTTGAAGCATTAGACCGGTAAAGGATGGTGATGTCGACGAAGTGGAAATCACCGCTTTCCTCTCTTCTCTCCATTCTAATGTGTATGGCGCACAGTCTGTATACCCATATATACGACATATATGACTTAATTATAAGTCATGCGACCGCTGCGGTTGCCTCGCAGTCATCAGACCGGAGATCAACTCTGGGTAGGGTCTTACCAAAGAATGTAAAAATGTTAGTTGGTGCTGTCTCGATTGGCGCTCGCGTTGAGAGGTTTGAGTAAGGAAACAAGAGTGTTTGGCCTGGTGTCAGTATATCGTCGCTGGGTGAGGCGTGATATCTGGTGTCTTCGGCTTGATACTTTAGTGGCGACAGCACTTTGGCGGTATGGATTCACCCTGCCGCACGAAGACACAGTATAATTACACACACCTAATGTTTCCTTGTCGTCAAATGATCAAAAAATTGTTAAGTATGACGTCAAACCCCAAGTATGTATGTACA
Organism: Liolophura sinensis; assembly: GCF_032854445.1. Classification (NCBI taxonomy): domain Eukaryota; kingdom Metazoa; phylum Mollusca; class Polyplacophora; order Chitonida; family Chitonidae; genus Liolophura; species Liolophura sinensis. The sequence goes on from NC_088295.1 coordinate 54,069,331, forward strand.
TACAAGCTATGACTATTATATACATACATATATGTATATGATAGTCCTAGTTACAAGCCATTGTTGTAGTCCGTGTTTGGTAGGCCCTTCTTTGTGCTTCACTTTTGGAGTGTGTGTGTGTGTGTGCTTTTTTCTGGTCTTTCAAGAGATGTCTCAAGGCATTCGTAAAGAACACCAATTTATGCCTTAAGGACATTTTGAGAGGACTTCATGATATATATACAGTGTTTCGTAATGGTAGCTTAATTATACGGTGTATAGTTTCGGTATTTAAGCTAAAACTACAGGAAGGTATTCTTTTTAGTATACTCTTTGAAAGCGATTTTCCAGCTTGTACTGTTGGATTGTTTGGGATATTAAGCATTGTCTTACTTTGTGCACGAATAGTTTCGACTCAGGGATAGGTGTCCGTATATTGTTTTTCCTTTTAACGAATACCAAGGCCTGTTGTTGTACTCCATAGGAAGCTAGGCCAGCTATTTTGTCTGGAATGCGTAACTTTTGCGTCTTTTTATCCTGAAACAGATAAATAAATAAAATCAACAAACAAATACACACGTGACCTTTATATGAGAAAAGGTCAGTAAAAAAAAACATCCCTAGAATGCTGCACGTTAATTCTGAAGGCAAGATTGAAGATGTATATGCAGATGAAAAGCTGTATACGACATTCGCGTGCTGGTTTTCTTTTTGTGACATCTTGATCATCCAAGTCCAACTATATGTAATTAGCATCCAGAGGTGTTAGACGGACAGGTAGACAGTTTGATGAATGATGGCAGGGGTAGCAGGGAGGGTTGTTCTCACCGCTTTGACTGGTCATCAGTCATACACACAGGGGACATTGTCCCTACCCTGTCATGCTTATATACTTCTATTTTGTGATGCTGGTAGAAGCTTTGACATATGTCGCGGAAAGATGGCATGGAACGTGGACAGCAACCGTAACACATTCTTATGATCTGTCTATATGCTGGATGCCTCCATATCAAAGTTAATTAAAAATTTAAATCAAAGGAACGGATATAAACAATGGCTTATTCTCCGTGCGGCCTATGCAATCAACATCTGCGTCAAATACAATCACCGTTTGCAGTGACCGAAATCCTAGGGCGTATGAACCGATATAGAAGACGAAAATGTTTTATGTATGAACAAGCGATGCGAGAATGCCACAAGGGCTCAAGCCGCGCCAGATTATAGAACCTTTTCGCACATTGACGCATTGACAAGAACACGAAAAATCGACACGGATGCAACATTATCTGCATATCATTATTTTCTCTATAAGTTGACGATTTTCGACATTCGACTCCTTGAGTGGAGCATTTAGTAAATGTGTAGGTTTCGACAATAAGCTTATATAGTATATAGGAAACGGTACCCAAAATTCATAGATAATTTTCCTCGATTAATGTCCCTAGTTTCCCTATTTCCTGTTTGCACCTGGAACGTATACTACGTGTATAATATCACGCGTGATCTGTTGCGATATATGTTATAGAATGCTAATTAAACATAGAAGGAATTCTTACAGGAGGCCACACATGTATAAACAAACACAACTCAAGCCTTTGTAATAGGTCCGTGTATACTTTAATTATCTTCTATATGCAGTTATATTATTAGTCTGAGAAAATATTCTTCTTCAGTACACTTGTTCAATATCCAATATGATATTTATACCAACTACTCGTGTTAAGCTATTTTGTCTGTTTTGTATTTTTAATGGGTATGACCTGTAGGCATGACTTTGTGCGCTTCCGTCTGTATTGGCAATAAGATGGATTAAAACCAGATCTTCACTCCCTTGCCACATTACCTTGAATATAGGCTACTGCACCGTTGTACTGGCGGGTTTTTGTAGTCCATGATGATCTAGTCTCACTTTACCAGTGAAGCATGGCATCTTGACATTTTTATGGCCTCAGTCAAAGTTTTATTCTGAATGATCATCTTGTAGAAATGAGCACGTTGTGGGTTCTCCGCAAGTAAAGACTACATGAAACGCCTGGCTTTTATTTCTTAATATGGAGTTTAGGACATATATAAAATACAGTTTTCCTAATGCCCCAGCGGGCAATAGGGAAATTAAGTAACCTTCTGTGGTGACTATATATATACTCATATGTATATATATATATACTCATATATACATACACTGAAAGAACAACGCTTGATCCAGACAGCCCGGTTGTTCAACGCGTTATTGTGGGGCATTATCTGATTCTTGGTCCACACATGGCTCTCTACACGGCGTTATTGTGTAGAACTGTCTGGTTCTTGGACAAGACAACGTTGTATAGGCGGCGTTATTGTGTATAGTTGTGTGGTTCTTGGCCAAGACAACGTTGTATACGCGGCGTTATTGTGTAAGACTGCTTGGTTAATGGTCAAGACAACGTTGTATACTCGGCGTTATTGTGTAAAACTGTCTGGTTCTTGGTTTAGACAACGTTGTACACATGGCGTTATTTTGTAGAACTGCTTGACTCTTGGTCAAGACAACGTTGTATACGCGGCGTTATTGTATAGAGCTGTCTGGTTCTTGATCCAGACAACGTTGCATACGCGGCGTTATTGTGTAGAACTGCCTGGTTCTGTGTCTAAACAGCGTTGTATACGCGGTGTTATTGTGTAGAATTGTCTGTTTTTTGGTCCAGACAACGTTGTATACGCGGCGTTATTGTGTAGAACTGTCTGGTTCTGTGTCTAAACAGCGTTGTATACGCGGTGTTATTGTGTAGAACTGTCTAGTTCTTGGTAAAGACAACGTTGTATACGCGGCGTTATTGTGTAGAATTGTCTGTTTCTTGGTCCAGACAACATTGTATACGCGGCGTTATTGTGTAGAACTGTCTGGTTCTGTGTCTAAACAGCCTTGTATACTCGGCGTTATTTTGTAGAACTGTCCGGTTCTTGGTAAAGACAACGTTGTATACGCGGCGTTATTGTGTAGAATTGTCTGTTTCTTGGTCAAGACCACGTTGTATACGCGACGTTACTGTGTAAAACTGTCTAGTTCTGTGTCTAAACAGCGTTGTACACACGGCGTTATTTTGTAGAACTGTCCGGTTCTTGGTCAAGACAACGTTGTATATGCGACGTTATTGTGCAGAACTATCTAGTTCTTGGTCAAGACCACGTTGTATACGCGACGTTACTGTGTAAAACTGTCTAGTTCTTGGTCCAGACCACGTTGTATACGCGGTAGTATTGTGCAATACTGCCTGGTTCTTCGTCCAGACATCGCTGTGTACACGGCGTTATTGTGCAGAACTGTCTGGTTCTTAGTCCAGACAACGTTGTAAAAACGGCGCTATTGTGTGGAATGGTCTTGTTCTTGATTCAGACACGGCTCTATACACGACTCCCTTGTAAGGAATGGTCTTGTTCTTGATTCAGACATGGCTCTATACACGACTCCGTTGTAAGGAATGGTCTTGTTCTTGATTCAGACACGTCTGTATACACGACTCCCTTGTAAGGAATGGTCTTGTTCTTGATTCAGACACGCCTGTATACACGACTCCCTTGTAAGGAATGATCTTGTTCTTGATTCAGACACGGATGTATACACGACTCCCTTGTAAGGAATGGTCTTGTCCTTGATTCAGACACGGCTGTATACACGACTCCGTTGTAAGGAATGGTCTTGTTCTTGATTCAGACACGACTGTATACACGACTCCGTTGTAAGGAATGGTCTTGTCCTTGATTCAGACACGTCTGTATACACGACTCCGTTGTAAGGAATGGTCTTGTTCTTGATTCAGACACGCCTGCATACACGACTCCGTTGTAAGGAATGGTCTTGTCCTTGATTCAGACACGTCTGTATACACGGCTCCGTTGTAAGAACTGGTCTTGTTGTTGATTCACGACTGTATATACGACTCTGTCGTAAGAAATGGCCTTGTTCTTGATTCAGACACGCTTGTATACACGACTCCGTTGTAAGGAATGGTCTTGTTCGTGTTCTTGTTCCTGACAGCGTCCTACACGACTCCGTTGTAAGGAATGGTCTTGTTCTTGATTCACGAATGTATATACGACTCCGTTGTAAGGAATGGCCTTGTTCTTGATTCAGACACGGCTGTATACACGACTCCGTTGTAAGGAATGGCCTTGTTGGTTTTCTTGTTCCTGACAGCGTCCTACACGACTCCGTTGTAAGGAATGGCCTTGTTCGTTTTCTTGTTCCTGACAGCGTCCTACACGACTCCGTTGTAAGGAATGGCCTTGTTCGTGTTTTTGTTCCTGACAGCGTCCTACACGACGTCATTGTATGGAATCGTATGGTTCTCGTATGGAATCGTCACGTTGTTGAGTCAGAATCTCTGTATGCCATTGCATGAAACCGTCTTATTCCTGATCCTGATAACGCTGTATACACGGTGTCAGTGTCTGTAATGGCCTTCTTCTTGATTTAGACATCACCGTATATGTGGCGTCATTATATGTATGGAAGCGCATGGTCCATGTATGAAATCATGAGATAATGAAGACATCGCTGCATGCACACTGGGGCCAGTCTTACGAAACAGAAGCAAAGTATGCCTGACGTAACGCATTTGACAATGTATCTCCACTTTAAAAGGGACATTCGTATACCAGTCGTCCAGAAAAAATGGACGTTCCAGCTCAGGTACGAAATAGATGGATTCACGCAAAGAGGACGGCAGTCAACAGCTTTCAAAGATGATAGAATGAAGCGAGGAATGTTTCATCCGAATGAATTAAATCAATATCCAAATCCTCTACATGGTATTTATATAGTTGTCGATAGTCAAAATATATATCCTCTGTTGTAAAGTCGACGTCAGAGGAAACTGTTCTTCTCTTTGCACAATACAAGCCAGAAATTGATGTACTCTCTACAGCGTGAGAAGTTCCCTTTTAATCCAGCAAAGGTAGACCACGTAGCATTGTGACATCTTTACACTATAGACCCAGATTCTTGATGCAGATACACGGCGTCATTGTAGTTCCTTGATCCAGTCAGTGCTGTATACCCAGCGACATTGTGTTGTGTGGCCTGGGATCCAGGTCAGTGCTGTATCCACGTCGAGATGTGTCGTCATTGTACTGTTCCGTGATCCTAGTCAGTGCTGTATACACGGCGCTCATTGTG